>NC_067488.1:15688067-16050567 GCF_947179515.1 Apodemus sylvaticus
CCTTCACCTACTTCCTTCCCTTATCCTCCCCCCACTTCTCCTCTGAGAGAGTAAGACACTCCATCTTGCTTTAGCTCCCACCCCAGGAGGCCAGGAGAATGAATGGAAATCTAGAGCTTCCTGTGGTGGGTGGGAGGGGAGAATCTATAGAAAGTCCCTGAGACCTGTATTAGGGGACTTTCCCAGTAGTCAGTACAGGTGACCTTAGCATATATTCCTGAACACTCAAGACTTTTAACATGATGGGGTGTTGGGTTTTGTCAAAAAGTTTTTCAGCATGCAATGAGATAATCATGTAATTTTTGTCGTTCAGTTTGCTTATATTATAATGGATTATATTGATGAATTTTCATATATTGAACCATTTGTACATCTTTGGAATTAAGTCTACTTGCTGGTGGTGCAGGATGATTTTGGTGTGTCCCTGGATTCGTTTAGTGGGAATTTTGTTGAATATTGTTGTGTTGATGTTTATAAATGAAACTGTTCTGAAGTTCTCTTTTTTTGTTGAATGATTGTGTGGTTTAGGTATCATGGTAACTGTGGCCTCACTCATTGAATCAATTAGGTAGTGTTCGTGCTGTTTTTATTTTGTGGAATAGTTTGAGGAGTATTGGTATTAGCTCTACTTTGGAGGTGTGGTAGAATTCTGCACCAAAACCATCTCTTTTTTTTGTTGTTGTTGTTGTTTTTGTTTTGTTGTTTGGGAGATATTTAGTGGCTACTTCTATTGCCTTAGGGGTTATGGTACTAACCACAGGGTTTAGATACTTTACCCTATTTTGATTTAACTTTGATATGTTGCACTTGTCTAGAAATACATTCAGTTCATTTAGATTTTCCAGTTATATGGAACAGAGACCTTTTTTGGTTTTTTTATTTGATATATTCTTTATTTACATTTCAAATGACTTTCCCTTTCCTGAATCCCCCCTCCCCAAAAGTCCCATATGCCCTTTTTATTCCCCCTGTTCCCCAATCCAACCCGTTCCACTTCCCTGTTTTGGTATTCCCCTATACTGCTGCACTGAGCATTTTCAGGATTGAGGGACACTCCTTTCTTCTTTTTGGGCACCATTTGATATGTGCATTGTGTCTTGGGTATTCCAAGCATCTAGGCTAATATCCATTTATCAGTGAGTGCATACCATGAGTGTTCTTTTGACACTGGGTTACCTCACTTAGGATGATGCTCTCCAGTTCCATCCATTTGTCTAAGAACTTTATGAATTCATTGTTTCTAGTGTCTGAATAGTACTCCATTATGTATATATACCACATTTTCTGTATCCATTTCTCCATTGAGGGACATCTGGGTTCTTTCTATTTTCTGTCTTATTATAAATAGGGCTGGTATGAACATAGTGGAGCATGTATTCTTATTACATGCTAGGGAATCCTCTGGGTACATGCCCACGAGTGGTATAGTGGGGTCCTCTGGAAGTATCATTCCCAGTTTTCTAAGGAACTGCCAGACTGACTTCCAGAGTGGTAGTACCAGCTTGCAACCCCACCACCATTGGAGGAGTGTTCCTCTTTCTCCACATCCTCGCCAGCACCTGTTTTCTCCTGACTTTTTGATCTTAGCCATTCTGACTGGTGTGTAGTGAAATCTCAGGGTTGTTTCGGTTTTCATTTCCCTGATTACTAAGGATGTTGAACATTTCTATAGGTGCTTCTCAGCCATTCAATATTCCTCAGGTGAAAATTCTTTGTTTAGCTCTGTACCCCATTTTTAAGTGGGATATTTAGCTCTCTGGAGTCGACTTTCTTGAGTTCTTTGTATATCTTGGATATAAGCCCTCTGTCAGATGTAGTTTTGGTAAAGATCTTTTCCCAATTTGTTGGTTGCTGTTTTGTCCTTTTGACAATGTCCTTTGCCTTACAGAAACTTTGCAGTTTTATGAGGTCCCATTTGTCAATTCTTGATCTCAAAGCATAAGCTATTGGTGTTCTGTTGAGGAAATTTTCCCCTGTGCCCATTTCCTCAAGGGTCTTCCCCAGTTTCTTTTCTATTAGTTTCACTGTGCCTGGTCATATGTTGAGGTTCTTGATCCACTTGGACTTGAGCTTAGTACAAGGAGATAAGAATGAATCAATTTGAATTCTTTTACATGCTGACCTCCAGTTGAACAAGGACCATTTGTTGAAGACTCTATCTTTTTTCCACTTGATGTTTTCCACTCCTTTATCAAAGATCAAGTGACCATAATTCTCTGGGTTCATTTCCAGATCTTCAGTTCTATTCCATTGATCTACTTGCCTGTCACTGTACCAGTACCATGCAGTTTTTAACACAATTGGTCAAACAGAGACTTTTGAAGTGAGACCTAATGATATTTTAGATTTTGTTAGCTTCTGTTATTATGTTTCACTTTTAATTTCAAATTTTATTGATATGAATACTGTCTCTGTGATGTTTAGCTAAGGATTTGTTTCTTTTGCTGGTTTTCCAAAGGAATCAGCACTTTGTTTGGCTGATTCTTTCTATTCTTTGTTTTTAAATGACTGATTTCAGCCATGAGCTTGACTATTTCCTTCCATCTACTCTTCTTGGTCTGTTTGCTTCTTTTTGTTCTAGAGTGACAATTGAACTGGTAAATTGTTAGTATAAGATACCTCCAATTTCTTTATAAACTCACTTAGTGTTCTGAATTTTCCTCTTAGTACTGCTTCCCTTGTGTCCCAGAAGTTTGCAGATGTTGTTCCTTAAGTTTTACTGAATTCTAGAAAGTCTTTAAATTCTTTCTTTATTGCTTCACTGAATAAATTATTATTGAGTAAAGGGTTGTTCAGTTTCCCTGAGTATGCAGTCATTGTGTTATATCTGCTGTTAATGAAGTCCAGTCTTTACTTGTGGTAATCTGATAAGATGCTAGTGATTATTTCAATGTTCTTGTATCTGTTGAGGTTTGCTTTATGCATGAATATATTGGTCAATTTCGGAGAAGATCCCCTGAGATGCTAAGAAAAGTGGATATTGTTTTATTTTGTGGCAAAAGGTTTTATAGATATCTGTTCTATCCATATGGTTCATAACATCTGTTAGTTTCATTGTTTCTCTGTTTAGTTTGTATTTCAATGACCTGTCCATTGATGAGAACAAGGTGTTGAATTCTGCCCTCCCTAGGGTGTGGAGATCAATGTGTGATTTGATCATTAGTAAAGCTTCTTTGACATGTACAGATGTGCTTGCATTCAGGGCATAGATGTTCAGAATTCAGATTTCATCTTGGTGGTGTTTCCTTTGTTAAGCATGAAATGTCATTTCCCATCTTTTTAGATTACTTTTTGTTGGAAGTCTCTTTTACTAGGTATAAGATTAGCTACTCCAGCTTGTTTCTTTGATTCATTTGCATGAAAATCCTTTTACTAGCCTTTAATTCTAAGGTAGTGTTTATCTATTTTTTGAGGTATGTTTCTTATACGTAGCAAAATGATGGATCTTGTGTACACATACAGTCTGTTAGCCTGTTTGTTTTTACTGGCAAATTGAGCCCATTTTTATTTGAGATATATTAATGACCAATGCATGTTAGTTCCTGTTGATGTTAGAAGTGGAATATTTTATCTGTCATTCTCTTCTTTTGGTTTTTCTGCAAATTGATTAATTTCTTGGGTTTGGAAAGGAGATAACATTTGAAATGTAAATAAATAATATATCCAATAAAAATGAGACTACCAATTAAACATTTTCTAATGATCTTCCTTTTATGTTCCTCTGAAACATTTAAGGTATAAAGACTTCCTGATGTTTCAGTTCAATTGAATGAAAGTTTAAGTGTAAATTTTCATAGACTATGGTAAATATTTATATAGAAATAATACTATAAATGCATCATAATATTTTTCATCTTCATTGAAGATATTTAAAGGGTACGAGATAAGTATTGTGTTATTTATTGCTAATTGTTATTTATACCTAACACAGCCAGAATTGTGTTAGGTATAAATTTATTGCTTAGGAAATAATCTTTAGAAGAAACAAAATCTTAGACTACAGCCGGGTATGCACATGGCAGCAGAAATGGTTGCATGTAGTAGTGCAAAAATATCATTGACTTCTTTTCCAACCATATAATCTTTGCAGACAACTTTGACAGCTTGCTTGCAAGAAATATCTATTTTCTAAAAGTTTCTTTTGAAATGGTAGACACAGCCTAAATTGCGTGGATGGCAAGCATCCAGTTCTCTGGCTTTGCAATATGATCCCTGTCAGTAAGATGAAAAGGCCCTTCATCAGTAGCATGTCGGTTGATATGCACAAATCACATTGAACTCCAAAGTCTTTAAGGAAACAGGCCTAATATTCTTTCCATTATAGGAGAAATTGCCAGAGAAGAAATTATTCACTGTTTTATGGATGGCCTTGTTCAGAGGCTTAACTTCAAATGGCAGATAATTCTAGCCAACTTGGGAAGTTGAAGAAAATATTTGAGATTTTGGTTTATTGTTTTAGTTTAACTTTATTATAAAGGATATAAGAGGAGAGGGTGAAACGCAGGAAGGGTCTGCATGAGGGAATACTATCAGAAGGAGGGTTGATATGGAGATGTTAAAATGAATAAATAAATAAATTCAATAAAAATTAATTTATTAAAAATAAAGAATGCCAAAATCATTCTTAAAGAGTCTATAATCTATAGGATCCTTCTCATCACCATCTGCACCTGGGACCTGAGCTGTTCCACAACCCTTTGTGTATGGTTCCAGCCAGGAGAGAGTTGGTCTCCCAGTAGTGCTCTCCCTCAAGGGCTCCCAGGTGAGATCTACACTTTCTCTCCAATAACTGTCAGGAGCAGAACCAGCAAGGAGCTCACAGGTCATAAAAACAGTGGAGAGGCTGGACCAGTCACAATCTGCACCTGGGAGCTAAGGCCATTCCACAGTCCTCTATACACAGGTCCCACAAGAAGAGAACTGATCTCCCAGGAGTGCTGACACAGGATTACAGGCCCACCGGAGGGACAAACCCAAGCTAGAAACAGCAAACCAACTAACACCAGAGAAAACCAGATGGTGAAAGGCAAGTGCAAGAACCTTACTAACAGAAACAAAGGCTACTTGGCAACATCAGCAACCAGTTCTCCCACCAGAGCAAGTCCTGGATATCCCCAGCACACCAGAAAAGCAAGATTTGGCTTTAAAATCACATCTCATGATACTGATAGAGAACTTTAAGAAGGACATAAATAACTCCCTTAAAGAGATACAGAAGAGCACAGGTAAACAGGTAGAAGCCCTTAATGGGGAAACACAAAAATACCTTAGAGAATTACAGGAAAACACAACCAAATAGGTGAAGGAAATGAAAAAGCAATCCAGGATCTAAAAATGGAGGTAGAAACAATAAAGCAATTACAAAAGGAGAAACTCGGAAGATAGAAAACCTAGCAAAGAGATCAGGAGTCATAGATGCAAGCATGATCAAGAGAATATAAGAGATAGAAGAGAGAATCTCAGGTGCAGAAGGTACCATTAAAAAAAAAAAAAGAAAACATTGACACAACAGGCAAAGAAATTTAAAAAATGCAAAAAAGTTCAGAACCCAAAACATCCAGGAAATTCAGGACACAATGAGAAGACCAAACCTAAGGATAAGTATAGAAAAGAGCAAAGATTCCCAACTTTAAGGGCCAGTAAATATCTTCAACAAAATTATAAAGGAAAACTTCTCTAACCCAAAGAAAGTGAAGCCTACAGAACTCTAAAGAGATTGGACCAGAAAAGAAATTCTTCGTGTCACATAATAATCAAAACACCAAAATCACATAACAAAGACAGAATATTGAAAGCAATAACGGGAAAAGGTCAAGTAACATATAAAGACAGATCTATCAGAATTACAACAGACTTTAACCAGAGACTATAAGCTGGAAGATCCTGGGCAGCTGTCATACAGACCCTAAGAGAAAACAGATGCCAGCCCAGGCTATTATAGCCAGAAAAGTCACACTTACCATAAACAGAGAAACCAAGATATTCAAGGACAAAAACAAATTACACAATAATTTTCTCACAAATCTGGCCCTTCAAAGAATAATAAATAGAAAATTCCAACACAAGGAAGGAAACTACACTCTAGAAAAAGAAAGAAAACAATATTCATTCAACAAACAAAAAGAAGATAACCACAAAAGCGTCATCCCACCTCTAACAGTAAAAAAGAGGAAGCAAAAATCACTTTTCTTTAATATCTCTTAATATCAATAGGCTCAATTCCCCCCATTAAGAGATATAGACTAATAGACTGGATATATAAACAGGACCCAACATTATAATACACAAAGAAGTGTACCTCAGTGATGAAGACAGATCCTAATGAGAGTAGAGGCCATTGGTCTTGTGAAGGCTCTATGCCCCAGTGTAAGGGAATGCCAGCACCGGGAAGCAGGTGTGGGTGGGTTAGTGAGCAAGAGGAGGGCAAATGATTTGGGATTTTCTGAGGGGAAATTTGGAAAGGGGATAATATTTGAAATCTAAATAATGAAAATACAGGCTGGAAAGCAATTTTCCAAAAAAAAAAAAAAAAAAAAAATGGTCACAAGAAACAGGCTACTCCAGCCTGTTTCTAATATCAAATAAAATTGACTTTCAACCTAAATTTATCAAAACAGATAAGTAAGGACACACAATCCTTCATCAAATCTTGCATCAAAGGAAAAATCTACCAAGAACTCTCAATTGTGAACATCTATGCTCTAAATGCAAGGGCACCACATTCATTTAAAAAAAAAAAAAAAAAAAAAAAAAAACCTTTACTGAAGCTCAAAGCACACATTATACCTCCCATAATAATAGAGGGAAATTTAAATACCCTACTCTCACCAAGGGATAGGTCATAGAAAAAGCACCTAAACAAAGACTCAGTGAACCTTACAGAAGTCATGGACCAAATGGATTTAACAGATATCTATAGAACATTTTATCCTAAAACAAAAAATATATATATATACCTACTTCTCAGCACCTCAATGTACTTTCCCCAAAACTGACCATTTAACTATCACAGAACAGATACAAGAAGATTGAAATAATCCCATGCATCCTATCAGATGTCCATGGACTAATGCTGGTCTTCAATAACAACAAAAATAATAGAAAGCCCACATACATGTAGAAGCTGAATAAGTCTCAACTCAATGATAAATTGTTCATGGAAGAAATAAAAAAATAAATTAAAGACTTTTTAGAATTTAATGAAAATGAAGGCACAATATACCCAAACTTATGGGACACAATGAAAGAAGTACTAACAGGAAAAACTAGAGAGAGCATATACTAGCGACTTGACAATGCATCTGAAAGCTCTAGAACAAAAAGAAGCAAATACACTTAATGTGAGTAGACAGCAGGAAATAATCGAACTCACAGCTGAAATCAACCAAGTGGAAACAAAAAGAACTATACAAAGAATCAATTAAATTAGGAGCTGGTTCTTTAAAAAAAAACCAACAGGATAGATAAACCCTTAGCCAGACTAGCCAGAGGGCACAAAGACAGTATCCAAATTAAAAAAACAAAACAAACAAACAACAACAACAACAACAACAACAAAAAACCCAGAACTGAAAAGGGAGATATAACAACAGAAACCAAGGAAATCTAAAATGTAACATCCTACTGTTAAAGCATATACTTAATAAAACTGGAAATCTGGATGAAATGGACAATTTTCTAGTCAGATAACAGGTACCAAAGTTAAATCAGGATCAGATAAACCATCTAAACAGTCCAATATCCCCTAAATAATTGAAGCAGTCATTAAAAGTCTCCCAATCAAAAGAAAGAAAGAAAGAAAGAAAGAAAGAAAGAAAGAAAGAAAGAAAGAAAGAAGAAGGAAGGAAGGAAGGAAGGAAGGAAGGAAGGAAGGAAGGAAGGAAGGAAGGAAGGAAGGAAGGAAGGAAAGAAGGAAGGAAGGAAGGAAGGAAGGAAAGAAAGAAAGAAAGAAAGAAAGAAAAAAAAGAAAGAAAGAAAGAAAGAAAGAAAGAAAGAAAGAAAGAAAGAAAGAAAGAAAGAAAGAAAGAAAGAAGAAGAAGGAAGGAAGGAAGGAAGGAAGGAAGGAAGGAAGGAAAGAAAGAAAGAAAGAAAGAAAGAAAGAAAGAAAGAAAGAAAGAAAGAAAGAAAGAAAGAAAGAAAGAAAGAAAGAAAGAAAGGAAAGGAAAGGAAAGGAAAGGAAAGGAAAGGAAAGGAAAAGAAAAGAAAAGAAAAGAAAAGAAAAGAAAAGAAAAGAAAAGAGAAGAGAAAAGAAAAAAGCCCAGGACAAGATTGGTAGATTGGTTTAGTGCAGAGTCTTCAAAGAAAACCTAATAGTAATACCCTTAAAACTATTCCACAAAATAGAAACAAAAGGAATACTACCCAAATCGTTCTATGAAGTCACAATTACTCTGATTACCTAAGTCACACAAAGACCCAACAAAGAAGGAAAACTTCAGACCAATTTCCTTTATGAATATTGATGCAAAAATATCCAACAAAATATTTGCAAACTGAATCTAAGAACACATCAAAGCGATCATCCATCTTGACCAAGTAGGCTTCATCCCAGGGATGCAGGGATGGTTCAATATAATAATAATAATAATAATAACAGTAATAATAATAGTAACCCACTATATAAACAAACTCAAAGAAAAAAGACACATGATCATTTCATTAGATGCTAAAAAAGCATTTGAAAAAATCCAACATACTTCCATGATAAAAGTATTGGAAACAACAGATTTCAAGGTCCATAGCTAAACATAGTAAAAGCAATATACAGGAGAACAGTAGCCAACATCAAACTAAATGGAGAGAAACTTGAAGCAATCCCACTAAATTCAGAGAATAGATAAGGCTACCCACTCTGTCCATACCTATTCAATATATTATTCTAAGTTCTAGTCAGAGCAATTAGACAACAAAAGGAGCTCAAAAGTATACAAATTGGAAAGGAAGAAGTCAAAATATGACTATTTGCAGATGGTAGGATAATATATTTAGTGACCCCAAAAATTCTACCAGAAAGCTTCTAAATGTGATAAACAACTTGAGCTAAGTGGCTGGGTATAAGATTAACTCAACCATATCAGTGGTCTTGCTCTTTTCAAAGGACAAACAGACTAAAAAAGAAATTAGGGAAACAACATCGTTCACAAAAGTCACAAATAATATAAAATACCTTGGTGTGACTAACTCAGCAAGTAAAAGATCTGTATGACAAGAATTCCAAGTCTCTGAAGAAAGAAACCAAAGAAGGTCTCAGAAGATGGAAAGATCTCCCAAGCTTGCAGATGGACTGGATTAATATAGTAAAAATGTCCATCTTGCTGAAAATAATCTACAGATTCAATGCAATCGCCCTCAAAATTCCAACTGAATTCTTTATAGAGTTAGAATGCGGAGAAAGAGGAACACTCCTCCACTGCTGGTGGGGTTGCAAATTGGTACAACCACTCTGGAAAGCAGTCTGGCGGTTCCTCCGAAAACTGGGCACCTCACTTCCAGAAGATCCTGCTATACCACTCCTGGGCATATACCCAGAGGATTCCCTACCATGTAATAAGGATACATGCTCTACTATGTTCATAGCAGCCCTATTTATAATTGCCAGATGCTGGAAAGAACCCAGGTATCCCTCAACAGAAGAGTGGATGCAAAAAATGTGGTATATCTACACAATGGAGTACTATTCAGCCATTAGAAACAATGAATTCATGAAATTCTTAGGCAAATGGATGGAGCTAGAGAACATCATACTAAGTGAGGTAACCCAGACTCAAAAGGTGAATCATGGTATGCACTCACTAATAAGTGGTTATTAACCTAGAAAACTGGAATACCCAAAACATAATCCACACATCAAATGAGATACAAGAAGAAAGCAGGAGTGGTCCCTGGTTCTGGAAAGACTCAGTGAAACAGTATTTGGCAAAACCAGAACGGGGAACTGGGAAGGGGTGGGAGGGAGGACAGGGGAAGAGAAGGGGGCTTACGGGACTTTCGGGGAGTGGGGGGGGGCTAGAAAAGGGGAAATCATTTGAAATGTAAATAAATTATATCGAATAAAAAAAAAAAAAGAAAGAGCAATTTGCAAATTCACCTAGAATAACAATAAACCCAGGATAGCAAACACTATTTTCAACAGTGAAAGAACCTCTAGTGGAATCACCATCCCTGACCTCAAATTCTACAGAACTGTCATATAAAAACTGAATGGTATTAGTAAAGTGACAGGCAGGTTGATCAAGGAAATGGAATAGAAGACCCAGAAATGAACCCACACACCTATGGTCACTTGATATTTGACAAATGAGCAAAAACATCCATTGGGAAAAAGATAGCATTTTTTAACAAATGGTGCTGGATAAACTGGCAGTCAGTATTTAGAGTTAATCCATTCTTATCTCCTTGTCCAAAGATCAAGTTCAAGTGGATCAAGGACCTCCACCTAAAACCGGATACACTGAAACTATGAGAAAACAAACTGGGGAAGTACCTCAAGCACATGGGAACAATGGGAAATTTCCTCAATAGAACACCAATAGTTTATGCTGTAAGATCAAGAATTGACAAATGAGACCTCATAAAATTGCAAAGCTTCTGTAAGGCAAAAAACATTGTCAATAGAACAAAATGGCAACCAACAGATTGGGAAAAGATATTTACCAATCCTACATCTAATAGTGGACTAATATCCAATATATACAAAGAACTCAAGAAGCTAGACTACAGAGCACCAAATATCCCTATTTAAAAATGTGGTAGAGAACTAAACAAAGAATTCCCAACTGAGAAATACTGAATGGCTGAGAAGCACATAAGTGTTCAACATGTGTGTGTGTGTGTGTTTGTATGTGTGTGTGTGTGTTTGTGCACACATACAATCTCTCTCATACCTCTACTCCATCCCTTTCCCTCCCCCTCTCTCCCTCCCTCTCTCTCTCTCTCTCTCTCACACACACACACACACACACACACACACAGAGAGAGAGAGAGAGAGAGAGAGAGAGACTCATATATATAATTTTAAACCTTATATAATTTTAAAGCATTTTCATTTGACCATATTTACGAAATACTTGCTTCTTTTTCCTTTGAAAGCATCTAGTTGTGGATTGGGTAAATGTTTCTATTTCTGAAAACAATAAAAAAAAAGGTAACTGATAGGAAAAAGGGTTTATTTGGCTTACAGCTCTAGAGGGATGAAAATCCAATGTGTATGATAGAGAAGCATAGCAAATACCAGTAGGTATGGTGGTTGCAGCAAACAATGAGGGCTTGTAATTTAACCACAAATGTGAAGCATAGAAAGCACATTGAGAATGTCACAAGTCTTTGAAATGTCAAAGCTCTTCCCAAACAACATACTTTAGCCACAAATCCAAATCTTACAAATTATACCTAATAGCTACCAAGTGGTGACTAATATTCAAACATCTGATTCTACAGAAGTCATTCTCAATAACTCCATGGTGGTGTATCAGGGAGATGCAAGTCCTTCTATCCTCCATACATATGAAATTGTGAATCCACAATGTGTTGCATCACTTACAGAGATATTGAATGCTTTGTGGAAAGAAAAGAAAGAATCCAGCAAGTATGAAAAAACTTTTTAAAATGAGGAATAAAAACAAAATTGTTATGTTTTTTCCATTTGGCTAGTATACCCAATAGACAAAAAGTAACTTTTAAATGTTTATTCATTTACTGAGTAATCCTTCAAGAAATATTTAACCCTATTATTGATGGATAAACAGCATGTGGCAGAAGGAAACAATACCTCAGAGAATACTTCTTGTATTCCATGCTCAAGTGTTGTAGTAGAGGAAAGCTAATCATTACAATAATTTCACACCTCCCTCCTACAGTTTTCGGTTTTAGCACCTGTTTCCTTCTCTTATTACCGCTCATTTGTCACATTTTCAGATGTTGGGATGCAGCATTCATGAATCTAAAGTGATGATATTTGTATTAGTTTGGGTTCTCTAGAGTCACAGAACATATGGGCAGTCTCTATATAGTTGGGGAATTTGTAGATGACTTATAGTCTATAGTCCAACTCTCCAATAATGGTCAGCAGCAGCTGTGGATGGAAGTCCAAGAATCTAGCAGTTACTCAGTCCCACAAGGCAGGCAGGCAAGGAATAGTGAGTAAATCTTCCTTCTTCCAATGCCCTTATATATCTTGAACAAAGTATGTAGCCCAGATTAAAGGCTGTAGGTCTCCAGCAGAGGGTGTGGCCCAGATTAAAGGTGTGTGCCTCCATGACTTTAATCCCACATGATCTTGAACTCGGAGATCTCCTTGTCTTAGCCACTATGCTTCAAAATCTCCATACCAAGATCCAGGTCAGAAACATATCTCTGACCCTCCAAATTAGAATCATAGGTGAGCCTTCCAATTCTATGCTGTAGTTCATTCCAGATATAGCCAAGGTGACAACCAGGAATAGCCACTACAATCCACCACACTGATATTTTACTCTAACATTGCTCATGCCCAGGTAAAAAGGGTAATGAAAAATATTCAGTTTCTTTGTGTGTTATTATTGAAGGCAATAGGGTTCTAGTTTAGAGGGTTCTATTATTTAGAGAATAATACTGGAATCATTTTGAAGTTATGAGAAATGCTGTTATTTTCAAAGTTATTTAAAAGTTGTTGCATAGAGACAGGCTCTAAGTACTATATCATTAGAATGCATTTGTTCCTACATAGAAGACTAATGTCTTCTCAAAGTTAAAAGACCATCCAACAACAATATGAAATCTATCAATGGCAATTATTTATTTATTAGTATTGATTGCTTGATTATACAGTTAAATTTTGATAGTAGTCACTGATGTGAGTGCTATGAATCCTGTTCAAATGTCAGTTTTATGCTTAAAAAATAAATCGTATTTTAAATTCAGAATAAAATGCTGCCAAAGAAAGTGTTAGTCAATAGGGAAGTTACCAACCACAGTTGTATGTTTCATTTTCCAAATTACAATCAGATCTTCTGAGTAAGAATGAGAAGTTTTGACATGATGTTGTACAGTATTTGTTACTGAGATTAAAATGTATCATAGCCTACTCATTCAAAACTACTCAAGTGAAGAAAAATTGTCAAGTGCCTCAGAATAAATGAAAGAAACTTCCAAGTGTGAGAAGTTTGAGTGATCAATGTGTGAACTGCCCAAGGCTATCAATAAAGCATTGTATCATTGCTTGAATTATCTGTCTAAGTAGTGAACTGAGGAATACTCTAATATACAATCAATGAAGTCTTAGTCAATGAAGTGCTTTATTCAGTTCTGAGACTTTATTAGCTTTGGAGATTTGTGTGAATTCAACTTTGTCAGAAAGTTAGATTTATACTCTTTCTGACGGGAAAAATATCGTGTTTCTGTTTAATGGAAAACTCTTAGTGTCTAGGAGCAAATTAAATACAAGTCCTCATTCACTATGTTCTGTGTGGAGAGGCTTGTGAGATACAGATTTGGCCTCTGTGGAAAGCAGCATGCATGTTCACCAGTTATGAGTAACACTGGACAGCTAGGCTAAGAAATAGTCTTTTCTTATCTCTGTCTTTCAGTTGCTCTATCTCTACATTTCTACCTCTCTGACTCTCTGCACTACCTGCTCTGTTGCTCATTCTCTCTCTCTCTCTCTCTCTCTCTCTCTCTCTCTCTCTCTCTCTCTCTCTCTCTCTGTGTGTGTGTGTGTGTGTGTGTGTGTGCGCATGTGAGTGTGTGTGTGTGTGTGTGTTTGTGGTACGGCACATGTGTATTCAGTGGGAAACATAAAAGCAATATTGACGTCATGCATTCTCTTCCAACATGGAGGCCTCAGCAAAAAAGAAGAAAGGGAAGATCATCTGCCTAACAGACTTTCTAGCTGAGGATGGGGGAACTGGTGGGGTAACAACCTATGTCGCCAAACCAGTCAACTGGGCTGATGCCACTCACATCTGAAAGGAGATGTGTCAACAACTTGACTTAGTAAAGATGATAATGTGTACAGGGAACCTCCAATTGACTATTACATACTTCCCACTGCTCCATGGGCTGCCTGGGACACCAAGACTGGAGCTGTCTTCTCAAGTCATCAATCTCCCCTTTCCCCTCGTTCATTGCTGGCCTGCTGCAGTCACTAGTTCATTTGGTTCTCCCTAGAAGCAGGTCTGGCTCTGCCCCATGTCAGGACCCAACTTGTTGTCCTCCCTGATCTGTTCCTTAGGTCTCAGTTCCAGGCAGAAAAAGTGAGTCTTTTTGTTCTGCCAGAGGTTATTTTCCTTTGCGTACCACCATCTGCCCTCCACCCCACCCCTATCCCCACTCCCACCAAAGCTGCCATTGGGTCCTGCCTGTTTGTGCACTATTGTAGTTGCTTTTAGTTCTCCCTCTGCAGACATGAAAGAGTCAGTTTTTACCTTGTCTAAGAACAAGCACCCACATGCACAGCACCCACATGCTTAAGCTATGGCCTCACTTCCTCCATACCCATTCTTCTAGGTTCCCTAGAGACATGTCACCCCAATGCCAGTGTGAAACAGGGAGATATCACAAGACCCTATTCCTGCTTCGCCATCACTTCCTAATTTTTCTTTTTTAATTAAACAAAAACAGGAGAATGTTAGCATTCTCTAAACTCTACCCCACAGTTATCTGGCACTAGCCAGGTAGGCCTGACCCACTATAAAAGGGGCTGATTGCCCCTCCTACTTCTCTTATTCTTGCATCCCTTATGATCCTCTCTTGGTCTCTTGAGCTCTTCCCTTCCCCCTTCTCTTCTCACCCTCTTCATGTACTCGTGGCCATGGCCAGCTTCTACATCTCTACTCTCCCTCTCTCTGCCTTTCTATACCTCTACTACCCTCTTAACTACCCTCCGCATGTCCTAAATGAACTCTATTTTATACTATACTGTCATGTGGCTGGTCCCTCAGGGAAGAGGGATGCCTCTGCATGGGCCTGCTGCTTATACCACTTCCTCTTTTTATAAACACATCAGGTGAAGTAGAGGAGCAGCTACAGAAAGAGGAGGAGAAGAGTTGTATAAGCTAAGGAAGAGAAGTTACATCAGCTGGATAAGCCAAAACTAGACCACCAGCTCCCTGGAGAGACACTCAAAGAAGTGAAATGAAGAAACTCAGGAAGAGAACAGTGGAGGACAGGAAGTGAGTTATCACAGACTGGGACCTCAGTGACATTTGGCAAAAAAGAGGTTAGATCAGGATACACAAAGGAAAGAGGATGAGATTTCTCTAGAAAAGGAAACCCTCAATAAAGAAGACTGTCAAAGATCAAGTAACCATAGGTGTGAGGGTTCATTTCTGGGTCTTCAATTCTATTCCACTGATCTACCTACCTGTCTGTGTACCAATACCATGCAATTTTTATCACTATTGCTCTGTGGTATAGCTTGAGGACAGGGATGGTGATTTCTCCAAAAGTTCTTTTATTGTTGAGAATAGTTTTTGCTATCCTGGTTTTTTGTTATTCCAGATAAACATGGAAATGGCTCTTTCTAACTCTATGAAGAATTGAGTTGGAATTTTGATGGGGATTGCAATGAATCTGTAAATCACCTTAGACAAGATTTCCATTTTTACTATAATAGCCCTGCCAATCCATGAGCATGAGAGATCTTCCCATCTCCTGAGATCTTCTTCAAGTTCTTTCTTTGGAGACTTGAAGTTCTTGTCATACAGATCTATCACTTGCTTGGTTAGAGTCACAAGAGGAACACTCCTCCATTGCTGGTAAGATTGCAAACTGGTAAAACAACTCTGCAAATCAGTTTGGCAGTTCCTCGGAAAACTGGATATAGTATTACCTGAGGACCCTGCTATACTACTCCTGGGAATATACCCAGAAGATAGTCCAATATGTATTAAGGAGAAATGTTCCACTATCTTCATAACAGCCTTATTTATAATAGCCAGAGGTGGAAACAACCCAGATTTCCCTCAACAGAGGAATGGATACAGAAAATGTGGTTCATATACACAATGGAGTACTAGTCAGCTATTAAAAACAATGAATTCATGATATTCTTAGGCAAATGGATGGAGCTAGAAACTATCATCCTAAGGGAGGTAATCCAATCACAAAAGAACACACAAGGTATGCAATTGCTGATAAGTGGATATTAGCCCAAAAGCTCGGAATACCCAAGATACAACTCACAGACCACATGAAGCTCAAGATGAAGGAAGATCAAGGTGTGGATACTTTGATCCTTATTGGAAAGTGGATCAAACTTTCCACAGTGTGGTCGCTCACAGCCAACCAATACTATGAGAATAGAATCCCCAATGGAACAGCTCGAGAGAAGACCCAAGGAGTTGAAGAAGTTTGCAGCTCTACAGAAGAAATAGTAATATGTACCAACCAGTATCCACAGAACTCTCAGGGACTAAATCATCAACTAAAGACTACACATAGAGGGTCCCACAGCTCCAGCTACATATGTAGCAGAAGATGGCCATTTCAGACATCAATGAGAGGAGAGGCCATTGGTCTTGTAAAGGCTCCCTTCTCCAGAATAGGGGAATGCAAGTCAGGAAATGAGGGGGGAGGGTTGAGTAGGGGGAGGGGGAATGGAAGAGGGGGTTTTCAGTGAGGTAGCATGGAAAAGGATTAACATTCAAAATGTAAATAAAGCCAATATCTAATAAATATAAATAAATAAAAAAGAAGACTGTTACTCTCTAACTTTTAAGCCTCCTAAACAAGTCTCTAAAGATAATGCCAGCCTCTCCACCAAAGGAGAAGGTGTGGGTAAAGTGAAACTCTAACCCTCCTGCTTGATCTCAGAACTCAGACACAGAACAGCAGTCCCCTACAAATGGTGGAGGGAAAGTACTACAGCTCAGCCCTCTGAGGAAGGACCATCAAGAAAAGATAAAAAATAAAGTAGATAGACCAAACTGGAAACTCTAGCTGTGGTCCTGGGGATGAAAGGAACATAGACCACTGGAAGGAGTTGGATAGGAATGAAGGGAAAAAAGATCAAGACTCCGAATCTATACCTGAGCCATGAAAATCTGGAAAGAATACAGCGTCAAAGGTCAATTCTTCAAGCAAGTATGCTGCTCTGTCTGTGGACGGTAAGGATGAGAATGAGGGAGATGACCACTCAGTAGACCTCCGGAGCCTGTGCTTTCTCCTAGTCTCCACCCAGGAAAATTCATGAGCAAATCAAACCTCTATCAGGACAAGACAAACTAAACTCATCTCCTGAAGACCTTTCTAAACCTTTTTTTTTTTAATGAAATGAAAATTTTTTGCATACATGCTGCAGCCTTTTAAAGTATTGAACTAACTGGAGAATCACCATTGTAGCCAGAGATGTGGCTACTGCTTTGAAGAACTTGTATCTGATGATACCAACCAGTTCCCTTTGTGATGAGTGCCTGGGGCTCCATTCAGCAGAAATGCAGTGACAGAGAGACAGTCATTAGGAAGTAGAGAAAGTTACAAAGGAGAATTGAGATTTCTGCCTTCTAATTCTTATCCTAAGGTGGCACTTGTGAATTCCCAAATATTACCTGAATAAATTCCCCATCCTTGGAAAGGTAGATCTAGTCTCTCAGGCTGTTTTAGTCTCCAGGAGACTGCCACATGCTCTACTTTAGCTCTTATTTAAATAGGGATAGCCTAGGGGGAATTGTTTTATTTTTCTTACCCCCAAAGAGAGTACTTGAGAGTGAGTCTAGAGGCCACTAACAAGAACTACTTATTGGGGACCAAATGAATGGGAAAATCAATCATGGTTTGAAAAGCTTTGGGCCTTTCCAACCTGTCCTTTCTGCTAGGACAAACTGCTAGCTACTCTGCTCCCCCGAAGACACCATATCCTGAGGTGTCTGCACTCAGAGCATTTGGTAAAAACCCTCCCAAAGTCTCACAGTTGCAGCTGGGAGCCCAGTAGACCTGGGCCCAATAACCTACCAAAACTCCTACCTGCTGAATACCACTCTTCCTTCTGTCCAGTCCTTTCAGCTGCGACAGACTGCTAGGGAGTCTGCTTCCCTGAAGACACCATATCCTCAGCCATCCCAGGAGATTTGCTGCACTCAGAGTAACTGACACCACAGCCTGACGCATCCCAGGAGGTCTGCTTCTCACAGGGCAACTGGCATACCAGGAGATCCACTACACACACAGAGCAACTAATGCCACAGCATGAAGACATCCCAGCAGAGGACTGTTAGGTCTGGGCAACCCTAAAGTCAGAGAAGATGCACCTAATCCTCAAGAGACTGGAGGCCCCAGAGAATTTAGACATCTTGCTGGGTGGGGCATCCTATTGGAAACAGGGGCATGGGGAGGAAGTATTGGATGTGAAACAGTGAGATGGTAGACCAGGAGGGGAATAAAATCTAGAGTATAAATAAATAAATAAATAAATAAATAAATAAATAAATAAATAAAATAAAGGAAAAAAGTTTTGGAGCATTGACCAATTGTATTTTACACCAAGTAGTAACATGTGTAACCTCAAGTAAACACATGAATAGAATGGTCGTTTCTTGATGAGGAAGCACATACAGGTAGTGAGAATTTCTAGTCTTGTGTATTCTGGTTTTGCCACTACAAAACACTGCCCTTTCTACAGGCTTGAATATATCTACATTCTTTGAAAACCTTGTCACTCTGGTCATCTCATGTTCTCAATAGCATTTAGGCTCCCAGAGCTGTCTCTGAATCATATACCTCCCACAGACATTGTATCTTGGCCTCAAAAAGCAGTGGCCTGAGGACTCACTGCTTTTCTTAAGCAAACCAGCTAGCTCTGCTATCTTGTAATCCTTCCCCTGTCTCTCCCTCCTGCTGTTTTCATCCCCAACTGATGGTCTTGAGTGGTGGATAGGGGTCTCTTGGAAGTCTTCAGGCTTGATTGGGCTGTATTAAGGTTTCTATAGATACTCGCTGCCTGCCGGGACAGAAATGGGTTACTAGGTACTGTATCACTCTGAGCTTTAGATCTCTGGTAATGCAAACCGCCAGGGGTCTCCCTGCACTCAGGAACTGAGCACATAGGCGGTTTGTCTGCCAGCCTGCCTGGTGTGGGGCCTGTGTCCTGCCCAGAGAGCTGCAGAAGGAGAGAAGCCCCAAGGCCATACTTGCTGCCTGCCAGGACAGCAAAGGGTCACTAGGTACTGTATCACCTTGAGCTTTAAATCTCTGGTGGTGCAAACTGCCAGGGGTCTGCCTGTGCCAAGGAACTGAGCACATAGGCGGTTTGTCTGCCAGCCCGCCGGGAGTAGGACCTGTGTCCTGCCCAGAGAGCAACAGAGGAGGAGATTCCCTGTGGCGATATCTGCTCCTTGCTGGGACAAAAAAGGGTCACTAGGTACTGGATCATCCTGAGCTTTAGCTCTCTGGGGGTGCAAATCTCCAGGGGTCTGCCTGCACTCAGGAAATGAGCACATAGGTGGTTCATCTGCAAGCCAGTCCATCGCGGGACCTGTGTCCTATGTGAAAATCAACAGAGGGAGTGACCCCCACCACACCATCTTCGCTCCTTAATAGAGCAGATAGAGAACACCTGATTGACCTTGACAACCTAAGTATAACATTGCTTGAGGCAAGACTGAGAAGGGCTCCAAAGGCACAAAAGAGGAAGGCAGCATATCAGTAATCTGTGCCAGAGGAAACCCAGTCATCCAGTGTTGCAGAGATAATCTTAAAGATCCACAGTAGGTTGAAGCACCAGCCAGTGACAATAAGACCATCTAACACCTGGGAGAACTAGATGGCTAAAGGCAAATGTAGGAACATTACTAACAGAAACCAAGGCATTATGGCACCATCTGAATCCAATTCTCCAACAATAGCAAGTCCTAGATACCCCAACACACCAGAAAAACAAGATTTGAATTTAAAATCACTGGTCATGATGCTAGTACAGGAACCCATGAAGGACATACTTAAAGAAATTCAGGAGAAAATGGATCAAAAATTAGAAGCCCTTACAAGGGAAACACAAAAATCATTGAAAGAAATTCAGGAGAATAGAACAACCAATAAGGAGGAAACGCAAAAATTACTTAAAGAAATACAGGAGAACTTTGATCAACAGGCAGAAGTCATGAAAAAGGAAACACAAAGATCTCTTAAAGAATTAGAAGAAAACACAAACAGGCAAATGACAGAACTGAGCAAAAACTTCCAGGATCTAAAATCAGAAGTAGAAACAACTAAGAAAGCAGAAAGGGAGACAACTTTGGAGATAGAAAACCTTGGGAAGAAATCAGGGAACATGGACGCAAATATCAACAACAGAATACAAGAGATAGAAGAAAGAATCTCAGATGCCGAAGATACCATAGAAACCATGGACTCAACAGTTAAAGAAAATGCAAAATGCAAAAAGGTTGTAACCCAAAACATCCAGGAAATCCAGGATACAATGAGAAAGCCAAATCTAAGGATTATAGGCATTGATGAGAGTGAAGATTTACAACTTAAAGGGCCAGCAAATATCTTCAACAAAATTACGGAAGGAAACTTCCCTAACCTAAAGAGAGAGATGCCCATGAATATATAAGAAGCCTACAGGACTCCAAACAGACTGGACCAGAACAGAAATACCTCCTGTCACATAGTAATCAAAACCCCAAATGTACTAAACAAAGAAAGAATACTTAGGGCAGTAAGAGAAAAAGGGCAAATAACATATAAAGGAAGACCTATCAGAATTACACCAGATTTCTCACCAGAGACCATGAAAGCTAGAAGATCCTGGGCAGAGCTCATGCAGACTCTAAGAAAACACAAATGCCAGCCAAGACTACTATACCCAGTGAAACTCTCAATTACTATAGATGGAGAAACCAAGATATTCCATGACAAAACCAAATTTACACAATATCTTTCCACAAACCCTGCCCTACAAGGGATAATAGGGGGAAAACACCATTACAACGAGGGAAACTATATCCTGAACAAAGCAGGATATTAAGCTTCTTTCATCAAACCAAAAGAAGATAACCATACATGTATAAAATTAAAATCAAAAAAGATAGGAAGCAATAACCACTAATCCTTAACATCTCTTAACATCAATGGACTCAATTCCCCAATAAAAAGACATAGACTAACAGACTGGTTACATAAACAAGACCCTACATTTTGCTGCATACAGGAAACACACTTCAGTGTCAAAGACAAAAACTACCTTAGAGTAAAAGGCTGGAAGACAGTTCTACAAGCAAATGGTCCCAGGAAACAAGCCGGAGTTGCCATTCTAATATCAGATAAAATTGACTTTCAACCTAATGGCATCAAAAGAGACATGGAAGGTCACTTCTTGCTGGTCAAAGGAAAAATCCAACAAGAAGAACTCTCAATCCTGAACATCTATCTATACCCCAACTACAAGGGTGCCCTCATTCATAAAAGAAACTTTACTAAAGCTCAAAGTACACATTTCACCTAACACAATAATTGTGGGTGATTTCAACACTCCACTCTCACCAATGGACCGATCAGGAAAACAGAAACTAGACAGGGAGTTAAACTAATTGAAGATTTGGACCAATTGGAGTTAACAGATATATATAGAACTTTTCATCCCAAAGCAAAAGAATATACTTTTTTCACAGCACCTCATAGTACCTTCTCCAAAATAGATCATATAGTTTGCCACAAGACAGACTTCAACAAATATAAGAAGATTGAAATAATCCCATGCCTCCTATCAGATCACTATGGAGTAAAATTGGTCTTTAATAACAATAAAAACAACAGAAAGCCAACATACACATGGTAATTGAACAATACTCTACTCAATGATACCTTTGTCAAGGAAGAAATAAAGAAAAATCAAAGATTTCATAGCATTTAATGAAAATGAAGGCACAACATACACAAAACTATGGGACACAATGAAAACAGTGCTAAGAGGAAAACTCATATATTTGAGTTCCTCCAAATAGAAATTCAAGAGAGCATACACTAGAAGATTAACAGAACAACTGAAAGCCCTGGAACAAGAAGAAGCTAATTCACCCAGGAGGAGAAGAAGACAGGAAATCATCAAACTCAGGGCTGAAATCAATCAAGTAGAAACCAAGAGAACCATACAAAGAATCAACAAAACCAAAAGCTGGTTCTTTGAAAAAAATCAACAAGATACATAAACCCTTAGCCAGACTAACCAAAGGGCACAGAGAAAGTATCCAAATTAACAAAATTAGAAATGAAAATGGAGATATTACAACAGAAATCAAGGAAATTCAAAAAAATCATTAGATCCTACTACAAAAACCTGTACTCAACACAAATGGAGAATCTGGAGGAAATGGACATTTTCTTAGACAGATACCAATTACCAAAATTAATCCAGGATCAAATAGATCATCTAAACAGACCCATAACCCCTAAAGAAATAGAAGGGGTCATAGATAGGCTTCCGACCAAAAAAAGTACAGGACCAGATGGTTTCTGTGCAGAATTCTATCAGACCTTCAAAGAAGACTTAACAACAATACTCCTCAAACTTTTCAACCAATTAGAAACAGAAGGAACACTACCCAACTCCTCCTTCCAAGCCACTGTTACGCGGATACCAAAACCACACAAAGATCCACCCAAGAAAGAGAATTTCAGGCCAATTTCCCTTATGAATATCCATGCAAAAATACTAAATAAAATTCTTGCCCACCGTATCCAAGAACATATCAAAAGAATCATCCACTATGATCAAGTAGGCTTCATCCCAGGGATGCAGGGATGGTTCAATATAAGGAAATCCATAAATGCTATCCACTACATAAACAAACTCAAAGAAAAAAACCACATGATCATTTCATTAGATGCTGAAAAAGCATTTGAGAAAATTCAGCATCCTTTCATGCTAAAAGTCTTAGAAAGGACAGGAATTCAAAGCCCATATCTAAACATAGTAAAAGCAATATACAGCAAACCGGTAGCCAACATCAAACTGAATGGAGAGAAACTTGAAGCAATCCCACTAAAATCAGGGACTACACAAGGCTGCACCCTCTCTCCATATCTTTTCAATATAGATCTTGAAATCCTAGCTAGAGCAATTAGACAACATAAGGAGGTCAAAGGGATACAAATTGGAAAGGAAGAAGTCAAACTATCACTATTTGCAGATGATACGATAGTATACTTAAATGACCTTAAATACTCTACTAGAGAACTCCTACAGCTGATAAACAACTTCAGCAAAGTGGCTGGCTACAAAATCAACACAAGCAAATCAGTAGCCTTTATATATCTAAAGGATAAGCAGACAGAGAAAGAAATTAGGGAAATGACTCCCTTCAAAATAGCTACAAACAACATAAAGGATCTTGGGATGACTCTAACCAAACAAGTGAAAGACCTATATGACAAGAACTTCAGATCTCTGAAGAAGGAAATCAAACAAGATCTCATAAAATGTAAAAATCTCCCATGCTCAAGGATTGGCAGGATTAATATAGGTAAAATGTCCATCTTGCCAAAGGCAATCTACAGATTCAATGCTATCCCCATAAAAATCCCAACACAGTTCTTCATAGAGCTAGAAAGAGCAATTGTCAAATTCATCTGGAATAACAAAAAACCCATGATAGCTAAAACTATTCTCAACAGTAAAAGAACTTCAGGGGGATTCAGTATCCCAGACTTTAAACTTTACTACAGAGCAATAGTCATAAAAACTGCATGGTATTGGTACAATGTCAGGCAAATGGATCAGTGGAATAGGATTGAAGACCCAGAAATGAACCAACACATCTATGGTAACTTGATCTTCGACAAAAGAGCTGAAAGCATCCAGTGGAAGGAAGATAGTTTTTTCAACAAATGGTGCTGGTTCAATTGGAGGTCAGCATGCAGAAGAATGCGCATCAATCCATTCTTATCTCCTTGTACTAAGCTCAACTCCAAGTGGATCAAGGTCCTCCACATAAAACCTGACACACTGAAACTAATAGAAAAGAAAATGGAGAAGGCCCCTGAGGACATGGGCACAAGGGAAAAGTTTCTGAATAGAACACCAATAGCTTATGCTCTAAGATCAAGAATTGACAGATGGGACCTCATAAAACTACAGTTTCTATAAGGCAAAGGACACTGTCAAAAGGACAAAATGTCAACCAACAGATTGGGAAAGGATCTTCACCAACCCTAAATCTGACAGAGGGCTAATATCTAATATATAAAAAGAACTCAAGAAGGTAGAACCCAGAGAACCAAATAACCCCATTAAAATGGGGTACAGAACTAAACAAAGAATTTTCACATGAAGAACTTTGGAGAACTGAGAAACACCTTAAGAAATGTTCAACATCATTAATCATTAGGGAAATGCAAATCAAAACAACCCTGAGATTTCACCTCACACCAGTAAGAATGGCTAAGGTAAAAAACTCAGGAGACAGCAGGTGTTGGCGAGAATGTGGAGAAAGAGGAACACTCCTCCACTGCTGATGGGATTGTGAGATGGTGCAACCACTTTGGAAATCAAACTGGGCATGAAACTTCCTGAGGACCCTGTTATACCACTCCTGGGCATATACCCAGAGGATTCTTCAGCATGCAATAAGGACACATGCTCCACTATGTTCATAGCGGCCCTATTTGTAGTAGCCAGAAGCTGGAAAGAACCCAGGTGTCCTTCAGTGGAGGAATGGATACAAAAAGTGTGGTATACTCACACAATGGAGTACTATTCAGCCATTAGAAACAATGAATTCATGAAATTCTTAGACAAATGGATGGAACTGGAGAACATCATACTAAGTGAGGTAACCCAGTCTCAAACGATCAATCATGGTATGCACTCACTGATAAGTGGATATTAGCCTAGAAACTTTGAATACCCAAGACATAATCCACATATTAAATGATGTCCAAAAAGAATGGAGGAGTAGCCCCTGGTTCTGGAAAGACTCAGTGCAAGAGTATAGGGGAATTCCAGAACTGGGAAGCGGGAAGGGGTAGATGGAGGAACAGGGGGAGGGAAGAGGACTTATGGGACTTGCGGGGAGTGGGGACCCAGAAAAGGGGAAATCATTTGAAATGTAAATGAAAAATATATCAATTAAAAAAAAGGTTTTTATAAATTTCCTTTACTGAAACCCCATACTGGTGCTTGCGTTTAAAATGTATGTAACCCTAGACTGGGTTTTCTGCTTAGATGGATTGGCTCCTTTACTCCCCTAAAGGAAAAAGTATAATGCAAAGACTTATTGAATGAGGTTCTGGTTTCTCTTGTGCTACTGTAGCTTGACCTGTGTGTTTTGATGTGCACCTTTGTAGGGGTCAGCTCTAAAGATGGCAAGCCTCACTGTTGTGGATAGTCAGGTACCTGCAGACAAATGATACTTTGGTCTTAGTTCAAGCCCTAGACCAGCTGTGCAAGAACATTGATGTTGTCTGCTGTAGCAGTGGACACAGCAAATCTCTTCTCTGGTTGTTTTGATTGGCTAGTAGCTATGAAGCTGGTTTTTGCAGAGATACCCACAGTTGAATGGGTTTTAAAACCATTTTTCTAGACAATGAGAAGGTAGTTTGTCCTCTTTATGTCTATTTCCCTTCCAGATAGTTGCATCCCAGAATATAGATGTTTTGTTCCATTCTCCTACTTCGCTCTTCTGTTAAAGTAAAAACATGGTTGGCTTATGTCCCACTCCTGAATATGTGTAAAATTTGTGCAAAAATATCTTCTAGGAAAATGATTTGTAATTTGGGGATATCACTTGGGAGATAAGAAATGTAAAATCCCTTCCTTTGGGTCGAGGATTTTCTGTCTTTTTCCAAATAAATCAGGAGCTGCCTTGTCTCCTGGCCTGGGGCAAAACCAAACAGTTCAGATATGACAGCAATAGTCTCTAGGCTCTTCCTGGAAAGTTTTGGGAGTCCTAGCCAATCCCAGAGACACTCATAGAGACAACCAATCAGGATAAAGGTCCCCTACTCCTCTCTGGAATTCCTAAGTGGCTTTAAGTTGAGCTTGTGTATCTGTATCTCACACTTCTGTGTTCCCTGCTCCATCCTGTTCCATTCTGCTCCATCTTGCCCCATTATATTCTCTCATGGAAAATTGTGTACCCCTTCATGGTGGATTTCTGTAGAATGAACACTCTTGGCTTTTTCATACTATTTGAGTCTAGGATATCATTCTTCTGTAATCAAAGGCACTTATAAAATATTTGAAAATGTTAAATTTCAAAAGCTGGAACAGTCTGCCACCAGAGGTACTGGCAGATTATTTTCTTAAGATATATTTCTAAATAGGAAAGAAATCAAGAGCTTGACACTTTGAGTTCATTTATAAAGAGTCCTGTCTCAAAATTACAAGAATTATTTTGTCCATGTAAGAAAAGGACAGATTGAGGAAAACAAAATGTGAAGGCATAAATTAACATAACTGTAATTCAAGAATAGCATAGAAAGGCTAAAAAAAAATGTGGTTGAAGAACTCAGAAGAAATTTGGATACCCAAATAAAGAGAATTACACTCTAGAATTAAGCAAGAATATAAGAATTATATTATACCAGAATAATTAGTAGAAATTTAACAGGCCCCCAATCATGAGACACTGGAAAAAGTCTAGAACTAAACTCCCAACTCCACAAAGAAAAAACTGATTAAATTGTCTCACAGTTTAATCTGTACACCTTGTCTTGTTTTCTTTTGTTTTGCTTTGCTTTTATGTTTTTTTTTTTTTTTTTTTTTTGGTCAAATGCTTTCTAAAACTGAAATTATGTACCATACTTCAATACATATTTTATTACTTTGAAAGACTAATTACATTTCCATTTCTCTTCTTATACTTCAAACCCTTCTATATATTTTTCTTGCTCTCTTTGCAATATATACCTAAATATAATTTTCTCTGTTCTTATAATGATACATGAATATGTTTATAGGGATGACCATTTGGTTAAACATTGAATTGTTGGGCTCTTTCTTAGAAAATTCTATTTCTCCCACCCTCACTGCTCTTTAGTTGCATGTATTTATTTGTACTGAAATTTCTCCCATCCAGTGCTGCTTGGTTTTTATTGCCCTTGTTCAGCTTATGTTTGCGTAGTTAGATTGTTGAGATTTTTGGAATAAAGGAAAAGGCTAAGGAAGGCTACCAATGCTTATATAATAGTACCATGTAGTAAAATTTTAAAGAAATTATTGATCAAAGACAAAGCAGAGAGTTTCAATACCCAAATTCATTTGCAATTCTTTGCATGCTTTTTGTTATTTTCAGGTAGTTTTTAAAACTCATGTAGCATAAATAACCAAAGATATTTTTGAGTTTGAAAAATATTTACTGTAGATGACTAAAGTGCTTGTAACATACTTCACAGTGTCAGAGGAGGCACATTTCTCTCCTTCTTTAGCCATTCTACACTCAAGTAATATGGAACCTGGATTTCATAGTAGTTTAATACTTCTCTGCAAAACAAGCCCTCTCAAAACCAAATATATCAGTAAGAGTATCATTAATAATATTCCCTTTCTTTTTTTGAAATCATAACCAGGAATTTTTTCAAAATTTTCAGATATATCCAATAGAGTTCCATTTTCCTATATACAGGAAAATATAAAAACTGTTTACTTTTTATTGTTTAGTTGTTTCTGGATGTTATATGTCAATTAATTTATGCCTATATAAATCACCTACTTTATTCATTGCCTTTTAAAGAGTTCCTTGTCCTTCATAACAGGAAGTTACTTATAAATAAGATTTATGTTTTTTTTTAAAGAGAAATATGCTATGGTATTGAACTGGAATAATAGAAAGGTGACTTTGTATTTTGTTCTCAGTCTTAGTTTTTGGAGACTATGATAAAGACATCTCAATTTCCAAATATGATTTTAATACTACACTACTGAGAAAAAATGAAATCAAAGAAATAAAGATATTTCATGGAATCATCATAGAATTGTTGTGAGCTTGCAGGATAAAGCCAAACTTCTGTGCTAAAAAGCATCCTTATAAAACTGCCATGTTTGAGGCTGAAGAGATAACTCAGTTGGTAAGGGCACTCTTTCCTCTTACAGAGGACACAGATAACAACCATCTGTAATTCCAGGTCCAAGGATTCTATATACTCTCTGGCCTGCATAGACAATCACTATGAATGTGGTACAAAGACAATCATTTAGCAAAATAGCCATAATCATAAAATAAAGATAAAAGAGAGATACAATAAAAGAATGGAAAACAAAACAAAAATTCCAAACTGGCTTTGTCATGGTTCCTTCTGCCAACCAGCTTCTTGCTTCTTTAAAATTTGATGTTTAGTAGTGCATCCTACAGATATTGTTTACCTTTATACAGGGAAAGATATCCACAGTAAAGTTGCTTACCTTTAGAAAACAAATAGCTTAGAATACTGGATAATCTAAAGTGGTTAATCTTCATGTTCAAGAAATAAATGCAAGAAAACACATCAAGGAAAGAAATAGCATAAATATTTCTATCTTTACAGCTGTCTAGTCTTTAAGTGCATTTCACATTTTCTGGGGGTTTCCAATGCAGATGTGCATGTTTTTACATTTTAGTCTACTTTATTTTTAAATTGGTAATAAATTAATTCTACACATGTATAATAACAGTGTGATATTGAAGTGTATAAATGAGGGATAATTATCAAACAAAGTTTAAGTCCATAAACTTAGATTTTATTTTTGTACCAATGTACTTATAATTCCTGTGTTCTATGTGAAAGCATCACCTGTCCATAGAAAAGTGCTTGAAGTTGATTCAACATTGGAAGGTGGGACTTCTACCTGGGACTATCTGCTTATTAAGAATTAGAGAGTATTTTCAACCAGGACAGAGGAGACTGGGAAGAGGTAACCAGGCACTTAGCTGAACTCAGGTTAGAATAAAAGGGATAATAAGTTAATTAGTCAGGGAATTAGTCTAGCTTGTGACTAAGGAATTTGTAAACAATATTAAGCCTCTGAGTTTTATTTTGAGTACTGAGTTGCAAGAGGAAAAACCTGCAATTATAGACTAACATAATTTCTGTCAATGTTTAGGTTGTACAGTTTTATATTAAAATAAATGTATAAAATTGATATAGATCAAACTAGGATGATTTATCTTTAATTACTATTTCTACCTCTTTAGGTCATGAACCACCTTTGGTCTAAGCTTCCTATAAAGTATCAGGTCATTGGCAAAATATATACACATTGTTTACCAGTATGTGGTTGCTACTACCACTGCTTCATTTCCCAGAAGTTTTGTTCTTTCCTGATGTCTCATGAGCATTATCTTCCATCTCTAAATTTTTGTTGATATCCTCATCATCTTAGCTTCCTTCACAATGTCCTGCTTATTTCTCCTCATATGATACTATGTTTCTTTTAGTTGGCTTCTCTCAACATTCCTAAATCCTATGCATGACCCAGTCCTAATTCTTACAAATTATAAGGTCAACAGTAACAATACCCACTTCCCTGCTGATAACAATTTTCTATGCTAACTAATTTTCTGTGCTTACTTTTTCTTTCTTAGGTTTTGAGACTGATTCTATTTACTCCTGACCAGCTTAGAACTCATTATGCAGACCAGGTTGGCCTGGAAGTTCTCTATAGGACTCCCTGGCTCTCCCTCACAAATGCTAATCACTGACCACTCTTAGTTAAATGTAAAAAAAGTCTGATTGAAACAACTTAGTTCATACTAGTTAATCATTTAAAAATTTTCCATTCAAAATGATGGAAAGTTTATCACTGAACAAGATAGCTTACCTAAGTGTGGAGTCAAAAAAAAAAAATACAGAGAAAATGTTGAATTAATTGATAATATTTTTTCCATTTAATTTGTCCATAGCAATGAAAGTTAGATAGCCACACTTATATTCAGGGAAAGTTTTCTTCTTTGAATTGCCTGCCACATGTAAATCAACAATGAAATAGCCCCACAGACATATACATGCATCTCTCTTTTTTTTTGGATATTTTATTTACATTGCAAATGTTATCCCCTTTCCCATCCTTCCCTCCCCACCCCCAAGAAACCTCCCATCACATTTTCCCTCTTCCTGCTTCTATGAGGGTGTGCCCCCACCGACTCACTCCTGCCTCCCTAGCCTCTCATTCCCCTTCGCTGGTGCACAGAGCCTTACTCAACAAGGGCCTCTTTTCCTATTGACCCCCAACAAGGCCATCATCTGCTCATATACATCTGAAGCCATGGGTCTCTCCATGGGTACTCCTTGGTTGATGGTTTAGACCCTAGGAGCTCTGGTTGGTTAATATTGTTGTTCTTCATATGGGGTTGCAAACCCCTTCAGCTCCTTCAGTCCTTTCTCTAACTCCTCCATTGGCAACCCCATGATCAATTCAATGTTTGGCTGCTAGGATCTGCCTCTGCATTTGTCAGGCACTAGCAGAGCCTCTCTGGAGAGAGAGTTATATAAGGTTCCTGTCAGCATGCACTTCTTGGCATCTATAATAGTGCTTGTGGTTGGTGATTGGAAGAATCTCCTGTGGGACAGTCTCTGGATGGACTTTCCTTTAGTCTCTGCTCCACACTTTATTATCATATTTGTTCTCTTGAGAATTTTGTTACTCCTTTTAAGAAGGACAGAAGCACCCACACTATTACCTTCCTTCTTCTTAAGCTTCATGTGGTCTGTGTGTCTTAGGTATTCTGAGATTTTGGGCTAATATACACATACCAATGAGTGCATACAATCTGTATTCTTTTGTGCTTGGGTTATCTCACTTAGGATGATATTTTCTAATTCCATTCATTTCCCTAAGAATTTCAGGAATTCATTGTTTTTAGTAGCTAAGAAGTATTCCATTGTTTAAATGTACCACAATTTATGTATTCATTACTCTGTTGAAAGACATCTGGGTTCTTTTGAGCTTCTGGTTATTATAAATAAGGCTGCTATAAACACAGTGGAGGATGTGTCCTTGTTATATGTTTGAGCATCCTTTGGGAAAATGCTAAGGAGTAGTTTAGCTGGGTCCTCAGATAATACTGTGTACAATTTTCTAAGGAACTATTAGACTGATTACCAGAGTGTTTGTACCAACTTGCAATTCCACCAACAATGGAGAATTGTTACTCTTTCTCCACATCTTTAAGTGCATCTGCTGTCACCTGAGTTTTTCATCTTAACCATTCTGACAGGTGTGAGGTAGAATCTCAGGGTTGTTTTGATTTGTGTTTCCCTGATGACTAATATGTTGAACATTTCTTTAGGTGTTTCTCCACTTTTGATATTTCTTAGTTGAGAATTCATTGTTTAGCTCTGTCCCGATTTTTAATAGGGTTCTTTGATTGTCTGGAGTCTAATTTCTTGAGTTGGATATAAACTCTCTACTGGATGTAGAATTGGTTACGAGCTTTTCCTAATCTGTTGGTTGCCATTTTGTTCTATTGACAGTATCCTTTGCATTACAGAAGCTTTGCAATTTTATGAGGTCTTGTTTGTCTATTATCTAAGAGCCATTTATCTATTGTCTATTTATCTAAGAGCATAAGCCATTGGTGTTCTGTTCAGGAACTTTACCCAGTGCCCATGTTTTTGAGGCTCTTCCCCCACTTTCTCTTCTATTAGTTTCAGTGTATCTGGTTTTATGTGGAGGTCCATGATCTACTTGGACTTGAGATTTGTACAAGAAAATTGGAACTGAACAGTTTTCATTCTTCTACATGCTGACTGCTAGTTAAATCAGCACCTTTTGTTGAAAATGCTGTCTTTTTTCCCACTGGATGGTTTTAGCTCCTTTGTCAAATAAGTGACCATAGGTGTGTGGGCTCATTTCTGGGTATTCAGTTCTATTCTACTGATCTTCCTGCTTGTCTCTGTACAAATAGCATGCAGTTTTGTCACTACTGTTCTGTAATATAGCTTGAGGTCAGTGAAGGTGATTCCCCCAGAAATTCTTTTATTTTGATAATAGTTTTCTTTATCCTGGGTTTTTTCTTATTCCAAATGAATGTGGAAATTGCTCTTTCTAACTCTTTGAAGAACTGAGTTGGAATTCTGATGGGGATTACATTGATTCTGTAGATTGCTTGTGGCAAGATGGCCATTTTTAATATATTAGTCCTGCCAAGTACCTTATTGAATAGGTAGGGAAAGAGTGGGCAGCCTTGTCTGGTCCCTGATTTTAGTGGGGTTGCTTCAAGTTTCTCTCCATTTAGTTTGATGATTCCTATTGGTTTGCTGTATATTGCTTTTACTATGTTTATGTGTTGTCCTTGAATTCCTGATCTCTCTCAAGTCTTTTACCATGAAGGGATGTTGAATTTTCTCAACTGCTTTCTTTGCATCTAATGAAATGATCATGTGTTTTTTCTTTGAGTTCGTTTATATAGTAGATAACATTGATAAATTTCTGTATACTGAATGATACCTGCATTCATACTTGATCATGATAGACGATTGTTTTGATGTGTTCTTGGGTTCAGTTTACAAGAATTTTATTGAGGATTTTTGCATAGATATTCATAAGGGAAGCTGGTCTGAAGTTCTCCTTATTTGTTGGGTCTTTATGTGGTTTACATGTAAACATAATTGTGGTTTCATAGAATGAATTGAGTAGTCTTCCTTCTGTTTCTATTTTGTGGAGTAGTTTGAAGAGTTTTGGTATTAGGTCTTTTTTAAAGGTCTGATAGAATTCTGTACTAAAACTGTCTGGTCCTGGGCTTTTCTTTGTTGGGAGAATTTTAATGACTGCTACTATTTCTTTAAGTGATATGAGAATGTATAGATGGTTTATCTGATCCTTATTTAACTTTGATACTTGGCATCTGTCTATAAAATTGCCCATTTCATCCAGATTTACCAATTTTGTTGAGTATATGCTTTTGTAATAGGTCCTGATGATTGTTAAATTTCCTAGGTTTCTGTTGTTTTAGTTCCCCTTTACTTTCTGATTTTAATAATTTGAATACTGTTTCTCTGCCCTCTGATGACTGGCTAAGGGTTTAATTGATCTTGTTGATTTTCTCAAAGAATCAGCTTTTAGTTTGGTTGATTCTTTGTATAGTTCTTTTTGTTTCTACTTGGTTCATTTCAGTCCTGAGCCTGATTATTTCCTGTCTTCTCCTCCTCTGGGGTATATTTGCTTCTGTTTGTTCTAGAACTTTCAGGTGTGTTGTCAAGCTGCTTGTGTATGCTCTCTCAAGTTTCTTTCTGTAGGCACTCAGAGCTATGAGTTTTCCTCTTAGCACTGCTTATTATTGGGACATAATTGTGTCCCATAGATTTTGGTATGATGTGCCTTCATTTTCATTAATTTCTAAGAAGTTTTTAATTCCTTTCTTTCTTCCTTGACCAAGTAATCATGGAATAGAGCATTGTTCAGTTTCCACATGTATGTGGGCTTTCCATTGTTTCTGTTGTTATTGAAAACCAGTCTTAGACCATGGTATTCTGATAGGATGCATGGGATTATTACAGTCTTCTTATATCTGTTGAGGTCCGTTTTGTTACCAATTATATAGTCAGTTGTGAAGAAGGTACCATGAGGTGCTGAGAAGTTATATTGAAAAGTTTATACTGAAAAATTATATTCTTTTGTTTTAATATAAAATTATATATATATATATATATATATATATATATATATATAATCCATTTTGTTCATAACTTCTGTTAGTTTTACTGTTTCTCTGCTTAGTTTCTGTTTCCATGACCTGTCCATAGCTGAGAGTCGGGTATTGAAATTTCCCACTATTATTATGTCAGGTGGAATGTGTGCTTTGAGTTTTAATAAAGCTTCTTATATGAATGTTGGTGCCCTTGCATTAGGAGCATAGATATTCAGAATTGAGAGTTCATCTTGGTAGATTTTTCCTTTCACCAGTATGAAGTGTTTTTTCCTTATGTTTCTTAATAAATTTTCATTAAAAGTCGATTTTATTAAAAATTAGAATGGCTACTTCTGCTTGTTTTTTGGGGAGCATTTGCTTGGAAAATTGTTTTCCAGCCTTTTACTCTGAGGTAGTATATATCTTTGCTACTGAAGTGTATTTCCTGTATGCAGCAAAGTTCTGGGTTCTGTTCACTTATAGAGGCTGTAAGTCTGTAATTGAGGCCATTGATGTTAAGAGATATTAAGGAAAAGTGATAGTTGCTTCCTGTTATTTTTGTTAGTAGAGGTGGCTATCTTCTTTTGGGTTTGTTAGAAGATTACTTTCTTACTTTTTCTAGGTTGTAGTTTCCCTCCTTGTGTTGTAATTTTCCATTTATTATCCTTTGTAGGGCTGGAGTTTTGGAAAGATATTGTGCGAATTTGTTATTGTCATAGAATATCTTGGTTTTTCCATCTATGGCAATTGAGAGTTTTCCTGGGTATAGTAGACTGGGCTAGTGTGTTCTCTTATGTTCAGTACAATATCTGTCCAGGATCTTCTGGCTTTTATAGTCTCTGGGGAGAAGTCTATTGCAATTCTGATAGGTCTCCACTCATATGCACCTTGACATTTTTCCCTTACTGCTTTTAATATTCTTTGTTTTATAAATTTGGTGTTTTGGCTATTATGTGATGGGAGGAATTTCTTTTCTGGTCCAATGTATTTAGAGTTCTTGAGGCTTCTTGTATGTTCATGGGCATCTCTTTCTTTAGGGAAGTTTTCTTCTATAATTTTGCTAAAGATATTTACTTGCCCTTTAAGTTCCGAGTCTTCACTCTCTTCTATACCTATTATCCTTAGGTTTGGGCTTCTCCTTGTGTCCTGAGTTTCCTTGGTGTTTTGGCTTAGAAGCTTTTTGCCCATTCCATTTTCTTTGACTGTTCCGTCACTGTTTTCTATGGTATCTTCTGCACATGAGATTCTCTCATTTTTCTCTTTCTTCTTCTGTTGGTGATTATTGCACTATGACTCCTGATCTCTTTCCTAGGTTTTCTATCTCCAACATTGTCTCCCTTTGTGATTTCTTTATTGTGTCTACTTCCATTGTTAAGTCCTCAATGGTTTTGTTCAATTCCTTCACCTGTTTGGTTGTGTTTTCCAGTATCTCTAAGGTATTATTGTATTTCCTCTCTAAGGGCTTCTACCTGTTTGCTTGTGTTCTCTTTTCTTTAATAGAGTTGTTTACATCCTTTCTTAAAGTCCTCTATCAGCATCACGTGATGTGATTTTTAAATACAAATCTTGTTTTTCCAGTGTGTTGGGGTGTGGGAGACCAAACTGTGGGAAACCAGACTTTCAACAGCTCACACCCTGAGAATCAACTGACCCTTTGTCGGGAGTCAAACCACCCCCTCCTTCACACAAGGCTGATCATGAGAATCAACTGGTCCTTATCTTGACTGAACACCTGGGGTTGTCTATGTGGAACCAGCAGTCCAGAAAAACCACAAGATGTTTCAAGCCTACAGTCAGCATCTGCTCCTGATGTCCTTCCCTCTTTCTGTGCCTTTATCATTCTCCCTCAGCCCCTCCCTATTTCCTCACACAGTGTGCTTATAACCAGGCTTTCAGCCTTTCATTAAACATACCTTGACAACCCTTTGCTTGGTCTCACTCCCTTTTCTCACCCATTTCTCTTTCAGGCTTGGTCCCCCTCGACCCCCCCCCCCCAATAACTAAGTCCTATGGGACATAATAAGTGGTGCCCAACGTGGGGGTTGAGGTACAGACCCTCACCGGATGGAAACCACCTCCTGGAGAAGGCCACCGCAGCTAAGAAGCCATTTTGAGGAGCACTCTCACCACTCATGAGAGAAAGTCGTCCTTGGTAAGTTGACATTTCTCTGTCCCAAAGGAATGAGACATAAGTTGTCTAAAGAAGTGGTCTTCATCAGAGACCTGAATGCTTCTCTCAGGGAAAGGGAAGTTAGAGTTAAAAAGAAAGATTTGGTATATATATATATATTTTTTTATAGCTCAGACATGCCCCCAGGTTATCATTAATGGGCCAGAGATCCATGGTAAAAAATGGCAAAAAGTAGGTTGAGAACTAAATAAAAATTTGACTAGTCAGGGCCCCAATTCTGTCCCTGCAACTCTTTTTTCTTAGTGGGGACTCATTCATGATATAGTGGAAGGTGCGACTGGGGATCCTGATAAACAACAACTTTTTTTTTTATTCGATATAATTTATTTACATTTCAAATGATTTCCCTTTTCTAGCCCCCCCACTCCCTGAAAGTCCTGTAAGCCCCCTTCTCTTCCCCTGTCCTCCCTCCCACCCCTTCCCACTTCCCCGTTCTGGTTTTGCCGAATACTGTTTCACTGAGTCTTTCCAGAACCAGGGGCCACTCCTCCTTTCTTCTTGTACCTCATTTGATGTGTGGATTATGTTTTGGGTATTCCAGTTTTCTAGGTTAATATCCACTTATTAGTGAGTGCATACCATGATTCACCTTTTGAGTCTGGGTTACCTCACTTAGTATGATATTCTCTAGCTCCATCCATTTGCCTAAGAATTTCATGAATTCATTGTTTCTAATGGCTGAATAGTACTCCATTGTGTAGATATACCACATTTTTTGCATCCACTCTTCTGTTGAGGGATACCTGGGTTCTTTCCAGCATCTGGCAATTATAAATAGGGCTGCTATGAACATAGTAGAACATGTATCCTTATTACATGGTGGGGAGTCTTCTGGGTATATGCCCAGGAGTGATATAGCAGGATCTTCTGGAAGTGAGGTGCCCAGTTTTCGGGGGAACCGCCAGACTGATTTCCAGAGTGGTTGTACCAATTTGCAACCCCACCGGCAGTGGAGGAGTGTTCCTCTTTCTCCACACCCTCTCCAACACCTGCTGTCTCCTGAATTTTTAATCTTAGCCATTCTGACTGGTGTAAGATGAAATCTTAGGGTTGTTTTGATTTGCATTTCCCTAATGACTAATGAAGTTGAGCATTTTTTGAGATGCTTCTCTGCCATCCGAAGTTCTTCAGGTGAGAATTCTTTGTTTAACTCTGTACCCCATTTTTTAATAGGGTTGTTCGGTTTTCTGGACTCTAACTTCTTGAGTTCTTTATATATATTGGATATTAGCCCTCTATCTGATGTAGGATTGGTGAAGATCTTTTCCCAATTTGTTGGTTGCTGATTTGTCCTCTTGATGGTGTCCTTTGCCTTACAGAAACTTTGTAATTTTATGAGGTCCCATTTGTCAATTCTTGCTCTTAGAGCATACGCTATTGGTGTTCTGTTCAGAAACTTTCTCCCTGTACCGATGTCCTCAAGGGTCTTCCCCAGTTTCTTTTCTATTAGCTTCAGAGTGTCTGGCTTTATGTGGAGGTCCTTGATCCATTTGGATTTGAGCTTAGTACAAGGAGACAAGGATGGATCAATTCGCATTCTTCTGCATGCTGACCTCCAGTTGAACCAGCACCATTTGTTGAAAAGGCTATCTTTTTTCCATTGGATGTTTTCAGCCTCTTTGTCGAGGATCAAGTGGCCATAGGTGTGTGGGTTCATTTCTGGATCTTCAATCCTGTTCCATTGATCCTCCTGCCTGTCACTGTACCAATACCATGCAGTTTTTAACACTATTGCTCTGTAGTATTGCTTGAGGTCAGGGATACTGATTCCACCAGATTTTCTTTTGTTGCTGAGAATAGTTTTAGCTATCCTGGGTTTTTTGTTGTTCCAGATGAATTTGATAATTGCTCTTTCTAACTCTGTGAAGAATTGAGTTGGTATTTTGATGGGTATTGCATTGAATCTGTATAGTGCTTTAGGCAAAATGGCCATTTTAACTATATTGATTCTACCGATCCTTGAGCATGGGAGGTTTTCCCATTTTTTGAGGTCTTCTTCCATTTCCTTCTTCAGAGTCTTGAAGTTCTTGTCATACAGATCTTTCACATGTTTGGTAAGAGTCACCCCAAGATACTTTATACTGTTTGTGGCTATTGTGAAGGGAGTCATTTCCCTAATTTCTTTCTCAGCCTGCTTATCCTTTGAGTATAGGAAGGCCACTGATTTGCTTGAGTTGATTTTATAACCTGCCACTTTGCTGAAGTTATTTATCAGCTGTAGGAGCTCTCTAGAGGAGTTCTTTGGGTCACTTAGGTAGACAATCATGTCGTCTGTGAATAATGATAGTTTGACTTCTTCCTTTCTAATTTGTGTCCCTTTGACCTCCTTATGTTGTCGAATTGCCCAAGCTAGTACCTCAAGTACAATATTAAAAAGATAAGGAGAAAGGGGGCAGCCTTGTCTGGTCCCTGATTTCAGTGGGATTGCTTCAAGTTTCTCTCCATTTAGTTTGATGCTGGCTACCGGTTTGCTGTATATTGCTTTTACTATGTTTAGGTATGGGCCTTGAATTCCTGTTCTCTCCAAGACTTTAAGCATGAAAGGATGCTGAATTTTGTCAAATGCTTTTTCAGCATCCAATGAAATGACCATGTGGTTTTGTTCTTTGAGTTTGTTTATGTAGTGGATTGTATTGATGAATTTCCGTATATTGAACCAACCCTGCATTCCCAGGATAAAGCCTACTTGATCATGGTGGATGATCGTTTTGATGTGTTCTTGGATTCGGTTGGCAAGAATTTTATTGAGTATTTTTGCATCGATTTTCATAAGGGAAATTGGTCTGAAGTTCTCTTTCTTTGTTGGATCTTTGTGTGGCTTTGGTATCAGCGTAATTGTGGCTTCGTAGAAGGAATTGGGTAGTGTTCCTTCTTTTTCTATTTTGTGGAATAGTTTGAAGAGTATTGGTGTTAACTCTTCTTTGAAGGTCTGGTAGAATTCTGCACTGAAGCCATCTGGTCCTGTGCTTTTTTTGGTTGGAAGACTTTCTATGACTCCTTCTATTTCTTTAGGCATTATGGGACTGTTTAGATGGTCTAGTTGGTCCTGATTTAATTTTGGTATTTGGTATCTGTCAAGGAAATTGTCCATTTCCTCCAGATTCTCCAGTAAACAACAACTTTTGTTGGTCGCTGAATATTGCCTCTGCCCCTTGTCTCAGGCGACCTCAATGACCTCTCTTTCCTCCAAAAAGAACTCTTCAAAACCTTCCTCGGTCATTATAGACATGTCTGAGGCCCCACCACCCACTCCCCTGGCATCTCTTTATCCTCCTCTCCCAATTGGCCCATCCCCTTCTGATATGCCATTAATTAATCCAGTCTTTAAGAGATGCCCAGATAAGGAGCCCTTAGATCCCAGGGATAAGGCTACCTTGGAGAACGAGGAGACTTGTTACTATAAACTGGCTTGCTTCAGCCCCTTCACATGGCCCTCCTCCCTATGTCCCACAAATTTGTGCACCCACCTTTCTGCCCCCATCCTTGCCTGCCGCCACCCTCATGGAAGCCAGGGACAAACTCGCGTCTCAGGTCTCTGAGTTACAAGAGGTTCTACACCCCCAAAAACAGTTTGCCCAACTCTCTGCAGAACTTGCCTCACTACAGACCTCCTTTAAAGAGACTCTTTTTGCCCCTCCAGTTGCAGTCTCGAGCAGCTTTCGAAATGAAACCTCAGCTTCGAGTGGCATTAAAACAAAAGCTCCTCAGGACCTAAAATCTAAAACCCTGGCTTTCCCTGTTATCACCAGCTCTACAGGAGCCTCTAATTCTCCTACCTCCACTTCGGAGGACCCTCCTCTGGCTGCCTCAGCCAAACCTGCCCCTGCTGTGCCTGCCCCTGATAATCTTCCCCCTGTTGAATCTGACAGTGAGGATGAGGCTGCCAGTGAAGGAGAAAGTGAAACTGAAGAACAGGCGCTGGTGGCGCCTGCCTAGTGAATGAGAGTTCCATAGATTACATTTTAAAAGCCTAAGAGCTCAACACTGCAGTCAGGACCTATGGACCCAATGCCCCTTTTAGCCTCTCTGTTCTTGATTCAATCCCAAAAGGTGGGTACATGCTTCCCAGTGAGTGGTTATGAGTGATTCAATCTGTCCTGATATGTGGACAGTTCTTGTCATGGAAAGCTGACTTCCTCAACAATTGCCAGCCAGTTGCAGCCATTAACCAAAAATACCCTAGGTCACCCTCAGCGACCTGGACTTTTGAAAAATTAGTGGCCAGGGCAAATATGCAACCAAGGCTTCCCAGCAGCGTTTTCCCATCGGCCTCTTGGCACAGACCACTAGCGCTGCCCTCAGTGCCTGGCGGGCAATTCTGGCCAGATTATTGGTTATCACACCCCTGACCAAGATCATCCAGGGAGCTCAGGAAGATTATAGCGAATTTGTAAGTCACCTACTTGAGGCTGCAGAGAGAACCTTGGTCCATGAGGAATCAGACAATAAGCTTATTAAGCAGCTAGCTTATGAGAACGCCAACTTGGCCTATAAGGCTGTGTTGGGTGGCAGAGTTAAGGATAAATATCTTCATGAGATGATTCACCTCTGCCATGACGTGGACACCTTTACCCATAAGGTATCACAAGCCATCCATCTCACAGTTGGCACAACTCTCCACCATACTGGTCCTCAAAAGGGTTGCTTTAAATGCGGTCAACCTGGACACCTCACCCAACACTGTCCCACTATGTCTCCCTCTACTAATATTCCCCAGCTCCCTGTGGATCCCACCGTTTGGCCTGCACAGCCCAATACCCTCTGCCCATGTTGCAAGAGGGGCAAACATTGGGCCAACACTTGCCGATCCAGAACAGACATCTCTGGGAGTCCTCTGCCTCCCCTTCAGGGAAACGGCCTGAGGGGCCAGCCCTGGGCCCCCCAACCCGTCCCATTTCTTCCAGCCACAGGGAGCAGCCAGCAGCCAGATCAGCCCCTAGTCTCTACAGAGCCACCCCAGGCAGCACAGGAATGGACTTGTGTGCCTCTGCCAACTCAATATTAGCACCTGAGGATGACGTTTAAATCCTTTCCACTGGGGCCTTTGGACCCCCTCTGCCTCATAGTTATTTTTAGTTTTGGGGTGTGACTCCATCACCCTAAAGGGACTTACAGTTCACCCCTCTCTGGTAGATAATGATTACACCAGAGAAATTAAGATCTTGGTCAGTGCCCCTCAGGGTCTGGTATCAATTTTTCAAGGGCAACGTCTGGCACAAGTTCTGCCTCTACCCCTAGATATCTCCCATCCAGTCCTGCACTCGGCCTGTAAGGCTGAGCAAGCAATGAGGCTCCTCTCATCCAGGCTCCTCAAACCTTTACTGGGTCCAGGCAATCACCAGGGACCGCCCTATACTCAGCCTTAAAATAAATGGCAAAAGGTTCAAGGGCATCTTAGATTCAAGCCCTGATTCTACTGTAGTCTCACAGAGTGCCTGGCCCTCCGCTTGGCCTTTGAAAGCCTCTCTGACCCATCTGCAGGGGATTGGACAATCAAAAAATACCCTCCAGAGCTCACAGTTGCAGACTTGGGAGGACAGTGAGGGAAATACTGGCTCTACTCAGCCCTTTGTTGTCCCTGGTCTACGTGTTAACCTTTGGGGAAGAGACATTCTCTCTCAAATGAAAGTCTTTATGTGTAGTTCCAATGAAGTTATTGCTCAACAAATGCTTTCCCAGGGCTATCTCCCTGGGCAGGGATTAAGCAAAATTGGACAGGGGAGACCCATGCTGGTAGCTTCTACTCCCAAGGTAGATTGTGCAAGCCTAGGTTACAATACCCATTTTTTATAAGGGCCATTGCTCCCCTTGCATGCCAGGCAGATAAGATCACATGGAAAGATGATTCCCCTGTCTGGATTGACCAGTGGTTCTTCCCTGCTAAAAAATTGTCCACAGCCATGGAGTTAGTGCAGGACAGCTGGCAGCTGGACATACTGGACCTTCTACATCGCCCTGGAATACCCACATATTTGTCGTTCAAAAACAAAGTGGCAAGTGGCGGCTACTGCAAGAGCTTAGGGCAATCAATAAGACCATGGTCCCCATGTGGACCCTACAAACTGGACTCCCCTCTCCAGTGGCTATTCCCAGGAAACATGTCAAATTAGTCATTGATTTAAAAGATTGCTTCTTTCTATCCCTCTTCATCCTGAAGATTGAAAATGCTTTGCATTTAGCCTTCCCATAGTTAATTGTGTGGGACCCTCGCCCTTCCCCCATTTTCAGTGGAAGGTTCTGCCTCAAGGCATGGCCAACAGTCCTACCCTTTGCCAAAAATATGTGGCTCAAACAATTGATCCCTTCTGGTGTCTTATCCTGATTTATGTATTATACATTATATGGATGATACTCTTCTTGTGGGACCTGATGAGGGTCAATTATATTATGGTCAAAAACTCATTAATGCCCTCCAGAGTCAGGGACTCCAAATCTCCCCTAAGAAAATTCAGATTCACCCCCTCATCTGTTTTTGGGCTTTGAATTGTTTCCTAACAATATCCGCTCCAAAAAGGTTCATTTAAGACGGAATTCCTTATAGACTCTTAATGATTTTCAACGCCTTTTAGGAGATACTAACTGGCTCCACCCCTATTTAAAATTTACAATGGGGGACTTAAAACCTTTGTTTGATATTTTGCCCGGGGACTTAGATCTGTCCTCCCCATGTACGCTGACCCATGAAGCAAGAATATAGTTGGCCAAGGTAGAACAGGCCATAAATGAACAAAGCATTGGATATATCTTCCTAGATCTACCCCTCCAGTTCCTTGTTTTCCCTACTTTCTTTTCTCCCATTGGCCATCTGTGGCAAATTAAACCTCTGTTTTGGGTCCATCTGCCAGCTTCTCCCTCTAGAGTGCTGTCCACCTATCCTCAACTGGTTGTACATATCCTGTGCCTTGGCAGGGAAACTGCCCTTAGGCTTTTTGGCAAAGATCCTGATATTATTGTTCTCCCCTACAATACCTCCCAAGTTCAGTGGCTCATTCAAAATAATGATGATTGGGAAGTTAATTGCATCTCCTTCCAGGGTGTGATTGATAATCATTATCCTGATGATAAATTGGTTCAATTCCTACATAGGACACCCAAAGAGTGGTTTTCCCAAAGAGAACCAAGTCAGCTCCGATTGCTGTGGCCATGGTAGTCTTTACTGATGGATCCTCCTTGGGTATGGCTGCCTTCAGCATTGGTGGGGAGGTCTCACGTTTTTTGACAAACTTCTCCTCGGTGCAGCTTGTTGAGCTGGCAGCCATTGTTAAGGTGTTCAAACTCTTGCTTGAAACCCCTTTTAATTTGTATACAGATAGTGCCTATGTGGCTGCCTCTGTCCCCCTTTTACAAACTGTTCCATATATCTGCCCCTCTACCAATGCTTCCCTGTTGTTTGCTAAACTTCAAAAATTTATTCTTGCTTGCAATTTTCCTTTTTTGTTGGCCATATTAATGTCCAACATTATGGGACAAAATGTGTCTACAGAACCCAATATTTTTGTGCCTCTTGAGGCTGTGAGACCACAGGAGATACTTATTGGAAGCCCTCCTCTTCTTGGGACCTCATACAGGTCAAAAGACATCGCCCGCCTGAGGGGCAGCCCTATTCAGAACCCACCCAGTATAATTCACAGTGTGACTCCTGGTGTAACACCTTGCAATTTACCTTTACTAATAAGGGAAAGACTTCCCTGGGAGGCCTCACGAGGGGTGGAATGGGGCCTCTGTGCTTATATTCCAGGAAGAGATCCATGCCTCTCCTTTAAAGTACAATTGAAGAAGGCCATTGCAAACTGAACAAGGGTAGTGGTGGGACCCAAACCTGCCTTACATAGTAAGCCCCCACGGGCTGAATCCCTTCAGCCTATAAAAAATTCTGGCCTATTCAGTTAACCCACTCCTTCATTGTTTACCATGTTTCAGCCCACCCAGCCTGCTGGATCCCCCTTATCTGGTGATTTGATTTTATCCATGGTTAAAGCCTCCATCACTGCTATGCATGCGGCCAATGCTACCCCAATGCTTTTCTCCTCAACCCCCTTTTTAATGAAGGAGTGGCAATGTTTGGATCAGTTGTTGCTGCCAATGATACCAATAGACTTGGCTGGCACCCCAAGAGCAGTGAAGGGCTCACACTAAATCAAGTGCCAGGACTGGGCTCATGCCTTTTGGGGCCTTCCTTGATCCCCCCTCAGGCCTTGTTAAAGGTTTGCAATCAGACTACTATTGTGAACACCACTTTTCAATACCTTGGGGCTTCTAATGGTACTTATTTAGCATATTCTACTGGACTAACTACCTATGTGGTTACCCAGACCTTTTTAATTAACAAAGATTACTGTGTCCTGGTTCAACTTCTACCAAAATTAATGGTGCACAATGCAGAAGATCTCCTCTGGTTTTGGGAAAGAGGCACTAATCTGCCCTGTGATAGGGGGGAGCCTATTTCCATGGTGACCTTAGCGGTGATCCTTGGTTTGGGAGCTGCAGGTGCAGGAACTGGTATTGCCTCCCTAGTCACCGCCCAAGAACAGTACACCCAGCTTAGCCTCGCCATGGACAGAGATATTCGAGAACTACAAAAAGGCTTGAAAAATCTAAAAAATTCTTTAGTCTCTTTGTCTGAGGTACTGTTACAAAATAGGTGAGGGTCTCAACTTGGTGTTCCTGCAGGAGGGAGGGCTCTGTGCAGCCCTCAAGGAGGAATGTTGCTTTTATTCTTGTAAGACTGGCCTAGTTCAAGATAGTATAGAGAAAGTCATAATTAGTTTAGAGGAAAGGAAACATAATAGAGAAAAACAAGAATCTTGGTATCAAAATTGGTTTTCTACTTCTCCCTGGCTCTCCACCTTGTTCCCCAGCCTTTTGGGGCCCCTCATGGGTATTTTGTTGCTTTTGTCATTTGGCCTCTGGGCTTTTAACAGGTTAACCAGTTTCGTTAAATCACAGATTGATTCTGCCTTAAACAAACCAGTTGCAGTCCATTACCATCTGCAAAACATCCGAGGCTCAGCCAAAGACTTTTCTTCCACCGATGTGGAGAGAGCAGCTGTTGGCCTTCAGTTCTCCACCCTTGCTGAAGACACTGAGCCTTCTTGGTTCCATAAACTGTGGAGACATCAATGACAGGGAGGGTGACCTCCAGCTCCTAATAGTCACTGAGGGCCATAAGCTGTGAAGTTGCCAATGGTGGGAATATTGTGGTGCCGCAAGCCAGAAGCACATCGCCTATTGGCTACAGGGTGACTCCATGATGGGATTATTGTGGGTCCACTGCCTGGGCGCCCATTATGACCACCAAAGGCCTGATTAAGTCATTGGAGTGGGACGTGATGCCAGGAGTGGGTGCCATTCACATAGCCTAAGACAGAGGCCCTGCCCTACTAGGACCTAAAAAGGTCTAATTACTATGATGTTGGACGTGGGTGCAAGCCACGTAGCCTAAAACAGGCTCTCCACTGACCCTCTTTTTATGCCCACCCCCCAACTTTAATAAAGAAAAGAGGGAGAGAGCAAACTATGGGAAAACAGACTTTCAACAGCTCCTACCCTGAGAATCCACTGACCCTTTGTCAGAAGCTGAACCACCCCTCCTTCACACAAGGCTGATCATGAGAATCACCTGGTCCTTATCTTGGCTGAACACCTGGGGTTGTCTAGGTGGAACTGGCATTCCAGAAAAACCGCAAGATGTTTCAAGCCTGCAGTCAGCATCCGCTCCAGATGTCCTTCCCTCTTTCTGTGCCTTTATCATTCTCCGTCAGCCCCTCCCTATTTCCTCACAGTGTGTGCTTATAACCAGGCTTTCAGCCTTTCATTAAACATAACTTTACAACCCTTTGCTTGATCTCACTCCCTTTTCTTGCCCGTTTCTCTTTCAGGCTTGGTCCCCCTCAACCCCCTGAATAACTAGGTCCTGCGGGATGGGATATTGGGGTATCCAGGACTTGCTGTTGTTAGAGAACTGGTTTCTGATGATGCCCTGTAGCCTTGGTTTCTGTTGGAGAGATTCTTTTGCTTGCTGTTTGCCATCTTGTTGTCTCTGGTGTTGGCCTTGATATCTCTGGCTTGAGTTTGTCTCTCCTATGAGTCTATAAGCCTGTGTCAGCCTTTCTGGGAGACCAGCTCTCCCATGGCAGTATCTGTGAACAGAAGACTGTGGAATAGCCTCAGCTCTCAGGTACAGATGTCAATGATAAGGACCCTGTCCCAACAGCTCTACCATTTCTCTGCCCTGTGCCTCCTGGATATCCTGCCTTAGACAATCACTGGAGAGAAAATAGCAATCTCTCCTCCAAGTCTGGGAGTCAGAGCACTCCCTGGTTACCAGCTCTCTTCTGGCAGGACCTGTGAATAGAGGGCTTTGGAATAGCCCCAACTCCTGGGTGCAGATGGCAACCAAAAGGGATAAAACACTAATTTTATTTTGATATTTCTAATACTATACACATGCTTGTTTATAACTCCTTCTTAAAATAATATCTTTTTTTTCAGTTGCCAAACCTAATATTTGTGTGTACTAATTAAAATCTGTCCTAAATATTTGTGGAAATGTATAAAGACACATACATATTCATTAAAAATATTTTTAATCAATATAAAATCTGTGACACAATTTAATCATATACATGTATATGTACATGTACATGTACATGTACATGTACATATACATATACATATACATATACATTATACCAAAAGTTACTACAGGTAATCTTTTCAAAAGATATTTGATAGGATTTTTAAGAAGTCCTTATTTGCTGTTTTTATAGCTTTTATTTTAAAGCAAAAGGAGAAATAGAGTCAGACAGAACAAAATTTTTCAGAGAGCTGAATTTTGTGTCACAAAATATTTGCATTTACTTCAAAGCAAAGCACATCTGAAGAGGAGAAAAATCAACCTTTTCATGTAGTAGTTCTCCCACTACAACTATCTGGAATTTTGGTGATTCTCCAAGACTAGGTATGGCAGATGAGCTATGGTATCATCAGGTTGACCATTATTTTTAGATGATCATTTTGAATTAACCTAAGAACATTGTTAATACATTAATACACAATTACTTCTACACTTGGACATAATAGTATCATTACCAACCTTCAAAATGGTGAAATTTTCATATTTTATTACTATAGGGAACTATTAATTCTCTAACAATTAAGCTAAAATATGTCTAGAGTTTAGTGCCCATTATATATTAACTCATTCATTAACACCTCAGCTGCTAATATCCATCAGCCAAAATTATCAACAGCCTACATGTGATAGAGGAAACCGGATTTCACTCATAGTATGTTGAAGCAGAATGTGCAACATGGAAAGTCAATCTCAAATTATTTCAACCTCATTATTTTAAACAATACTGGAAAAAATACACTTTCTGATTTTGTATGTGTTCTTGTATGTCTCTTTATATAACATCCTTGAGATGATATTGGCTTCTAGATGTACAAAACTCTCTTCAGGAATACGCATCAACTTCATCTGAATTACAAGTATGAAAACCAGAGTAAGAAAAAGATTTTGCTTTATTTTTCATAATTATTTCTAATATTTGAAGCAAGGAAATCCATGAAAATGAAAAATATAGAACTTTATCTGAATTTCAAATATGAAAACCAAAGTAAAAGAAAGATTTTGCTTTATATTTTTCTTAATGCTTTCTAATATGTGAAACTAGGAAATGCATCAAAATGGAAAAATAATTATCAATTATGCTTTATTTCTATTTGTGTAGCTAAAAATCCATGTTACAGGCAGAATGTGTGATAAGAAAATGAAAGCATTAGTATTGATCTTGACATTCACCACGTCATAGCAGCACATGGAAGAAAGAAGATGTCTAGTAAAATTGGCATACATCTTACAATAAATACAACACTTTACATTGAAAAAGACTTGAAGTGTGTACTTGTAAGTTATGTAAGAGGCTTGTGGAATTAAGGAGTTCTCAATCTGTTGGTCATGACCTATTTGGAGGTCACAAATCAGGTATTATTCATTTCAAATATTTACAATTCTATTAATAAAAGAATCAAAGTTACTGCTATGAAGTTTCAATGAAATAATTTGGTGGTTGTGGGTAACTACAACATGAGAAACTGTTTTAAATGTTTGCATCATAAGGACTGCTGAGAACCAGGGTTGCAGATAAAAGAAGTTTTGATGTGCAGTGTGATGCGATGCAGCTACAGTGACGATGTTTGTGTATCATGACACACGGTGAACTGAGTCAGGTGCTGTCAGTTTGTTTGTGTGTAGTTGTCAATATTTCTTCTACTCAGGGACTTAAATAAGCAAGTAACTCTGCCCTCAGCTAAACTGGGATTCATGGAGTCCTGCATAAAGAAACAAAATTCCATTCTTTTCAAACTGTTTTCTAACATATCATAGTGGGAAAAATTCAAAATTTCAAAATAAATACTACAGAACTGATGCAAAATTTTTCATTATTACATTTTTTACAGACATAGCATAGATTGTACATATTTATTTCTTTGATTCTCAAAGAAAACTTCTTGAAAGTACACTTATGTCCATACATTGAAGACAACCCTTACTTTTCAATCAAAATAGTTTGTCAGTTATAGTTATCTATAAGATATCATGGTGTTAGGAAAGGTAGGAGCTAAACTACAGTTTCACATGATAAGTTATGGCTGAAATCCATTACAAAATTGGTATCAAATTCATTATATGTAAACATTTCAAACTTGGTTACAAAAAGGATCACTGCTTAAAATTTCTACCATATTCTGCATAAAAATAAACCTACTTTTTGCAGTCATTAATTGTAAATAGATGATAATTTCTAAAACTATCACAGGTCAGTGACTATTTTCAATCTAGACAAATCAAACATGATTTTAAGCTATAGGCAATATGTCTGTCTTTGAATTTTTAGTTGGATAATATGTTATGAGCATTATCATAACCCAAAAGAGAATTGATTATCCTTTAGTACAGATAGTATACCAATAAATATAAATTTTAACTGTGTCATATTTATCTAACTGATTTATGCATAAATTATATACAATTTAGCCTTTTATGTTCCAGTGATAGAAAATAGAAGCATTGCTCAGTGGCTAAAAACACTCGCTGTTGTTGCAAATGACCTGAGTTCAGGTCCTATTACCCACAGAATAGCTCTTAATCATCTGCAACTTCTGTTCTAGGAGATCTGCAGCAATCAGCCTAAATGTGGTATACATATGTAAATGCATACACTTTTTCATAAACATAAAAATTAATAAAACTTTAAGGTGCCAAATAGCAACTGATAAATATTCCAAGGAAACACATATAGATCAACCCCTCCCTCACAAAACAAGCACCCATTATTCACCATTTTTCATTTTAGTCTCTAGTCAATAAGTGTCCATCATTTCTAGGATGTTAAATATGTATAATGCAGTTGTCCTAGTAGTTCACAATAAGGTCATAATAGTCTCCAAACAAATAGTGCTGCCACATAACCTAAAGAACTCTTATTAATTATCCCTTTAGAGTATTGTACTAAACAGATTAAAAATTGCATGATTTTCTCCCATATTTCAGAAAAGTTTAATTCAATGACAGTAAGAGATACATTTCATAAAGATACAATATATTAAACGATTCTTTCAGTGAGTATTATAATGGATGAAACATCAGGGGATTCTAAGTCCAGATCTAGACCTCAATGAGATAGATACCTGTGCATTTGTGTCTGGTCATAATTGGCTTTTCTAATTTGAACTGCCCTTCCTTGTTTTGAGAGCATGAAATTCCATGGTCCCTTACACTTACCACTTCCTCTCAGTGCAGACCCTTCTGTGGTAACCTATAAGTATACTTCTTTAAAACATACTAAGGATATGTTTATGGTTAAATATTTTATATCCTGACAATACACTAATACAGGATATTATTTATTTTATATAGTCATCAAATATTTAAAATAACTTAATATAATCAAAATAAAAACTTGAAGCAATCCCATTAAAATCAGGAAAAAGCTGACCACTCACTACCTACCTATTCAATATAGTAGTTAAAGTAGTTGAAGCCAGACAAATTAGACAACAAAGGGAGGTCAAAGGAACACAAATTGGAAAGGAAGAAGTCAAGATATCACTATTTGCAGATGATATGATAGTATACTTAAGTGATTTTTAAAAATTCCACAAGAGAACTCCTAAAACTGATAAACAACTTCAGCAAAGTGGCTAGATATAAAATTAACTCAAAAGAAAAAGAGTAGCCTTCCTCTTCTCAAAGGATAGTAAAAAAGGCTGAGTAAAAAATTAGGGAAGCAACACCCTCACAATAGTCACAAATAATATAAAATACTTTGATGTGACTCTAAGCAAGCAAATAAAAGATCTGTATGACAAGAACTTCCAAGTCTCTGAAGAAAGAAATTGAAGATCTCAGAAAATGGAAAGAACTCCCATGTTCATGGATTGGTAGGATTAATATAGTAAAAATGTCCATGTCACTAAAAACAATCTACAGATTTGATACAATCCCCATCAAAATTCCAACTCAATTTTTCATAGAGTTAGAAAAAACAATTTTCAAATTTATTTGAAAATTCAAAAAGCCATGATAGTGAAAACTATTCTCAACAATAAAAGAACTTCTCGGGGAAACACTATCGCTCACCTCAAGCTGTACTGCAGAGCAATTGTGATAAAAACTGCATGGCATTTGTACAGAGACAGGCAGGAAGATCAATAAAACAGAATTGAAGACCCAGAAATGAACCCACATACCTATGATCACTTGATATTTGTCAAAGGAGCAAAAACTATCCAGTGGAAAAATTACATTTTCAACAAATAGTGCTGGTGCAACTGGTGCTTAGCACGTAGAAGAATGCAAATTGATCCATTTCTATTTCCTTGTTCTAAGCTCAAGTCCAAGCTGGTCAAGGACCTCCACATAAAACCAGATACACTGAAACTAATAGAAGAGAAAATGGGGAAGAGCTTCAAATACATGGGCACAGAGGAAAAGTTCCTGAACAGAACACCAATAGCTTATACTCTAAGACCAAGAATTGAGAAATGGGACCTCATAAAAGTTCAAAGCTCTGTAAGGCAAAGAACACTGTCAATAGGACAAAGTGAAAACCAACAGATTTGGAAAAGATCTTTTACCAATTCTACATGTGATAGAGGGCTTTTATCCAATATATACAAAGAACTCAAGAAGTTAAAATCCTGAGAACCAAATAACCCTATTAAAAATGGGGTACAGAGCTAAACAAAGAAATCTCAACTAAGAAATATCAAATGGCTGAGAAGCACCTAAAAAAAGTGTTCAGTATTCTTAGTCATCAAGGAAATGTAAATCAAAATGACCCTGAGATTCAACCTCACACCATTCAGAATGGTTAAGAGCAAAAACTGAAGTAACAGCAAATGCTAGAGAGGATGTGGAGAAAGCGGAACACTCTTGCATTGCTGGTGGGATTGCAAGCTGGTATAAAACACTCTGGAAATTAGTTCATCAGTTTTTCAGTAAATTGAACATACTACTACTGGAGGACCCAACTATATGACTTCTGGGCATATACCCAAAAGATACTCCAACATATAGCAAGAACACATGCCACTATGTTCATAGCAGCCTTATTTCCAGAAGCCAAAAAGAACCCAGATGTCCCTCAACAGAGGAATGGATATATAAATTATGGTACATTTACAGAATGGAGTACTACTCAGCTATTAAAAACAATGAATTCATGAAATTCTTAGGCAAATGGATGGAGCTAGACATTATCATCCTGAGTGAGGCAACCCTGTCACAAAACAGCACACATGGTATGCACTCACTGATATGTGGATATTAGCTCAAAAGCTCAAAATACCTAAGATACAATTCACAGACCAAATGAAGCACAAGAAGAAAGAAGACCAAAGTATGGATGCATTAACCTTTCTCAGAAAGGGTTACAAAATAACCACAGGATTGGGAATACAGAATAAAAGTGTAGAGCAGAGACTGGAGGAAAGGCCACCCAGAGACTAATCCAGACTGTATTGTGGATGCCGCGAAGTGCTTGCTTACAGGAGGCTGATATAGCTGTCTCCTGAGGGGCTCTGCCAGAGCCTAAAAAAAAAAAACAGAGGTAGATGCTTGCAGCCTACCATTGGACTGACCACGGGGACCCCAATAGAGGAGTAAAAGAAAGGACTGGAGGTAACTGAAGGTGTTTGCAACCCCATTGGACAAACAACAATATCAAACCACCAGAAGGTGTTTACAACGCCATTGGACAAACTATAATATCAAACTACCAGAAGCCCGAGAGCTCCCAGAGACTAAATCACCAACCAATGAATACACAATGGAGGACCCATGGCTCCAGCCACATATGTAGTCTTGTTGAACATCAATGGGAAGAGAGGCCTTTGATCCTGTGAAGGCTTGATGGCGCAGTGTAGAAGAATGCCAGGATAGGGAAGTAGGAGTTGGTGGGTGGGAGGAACACCCTCATAGAAGTGGAGGGGAGGGGGATAGGATAGGTAGTTTCTGGATGGTGGGGGATCATTGGGAAAGAGGATAAAATTTTGAAATTTAAATAAAGAAAATATCCAGTAAAAAAGAAAAAAATTTAATACAAGTGGTTTAAAATTTGTTGCTTTTCTTTCATATTAGAACATTGATTTTGTATTCACGGACTTCATCTCGAAGTGTGTCATTTTTCCTTGAAAATAAAATAAAAGTTCTCTCACAGCTCTTCAGATGAGCTAGCAAGAGGCCAGAAAATAATTTTGTCTAAATACAGCTTGGTAATATTATTATGAAGGTAGTGAGATATTAGCAGGCACAAACACCATTGAAAAATCAAAACTTGTAAATTAAGAAATAATACTGTAGGAACCCAATTTGTGTCCCAAAGATACTGGAGATATGAGTCAATCTTTTAACCTGGTACAAACATGATATTCAGAAATATTAGGAAGATGACAGGATTATTATCTAACAAAATGCTTCCAAATTAAGAACACATGCATATATCTGTTTCTGAAGAGTCTATTCCTTCAAGTTTTTTTCCAGAAAGAAGAGGAACCTGAAGGAATAAACTTCCAGCACCGTTCACTTACACAAGTGCACAAATAAAGCTAAAATTAAAATTGTGTTCTGACAAAATGAGAATGAATCCCAGAATAAACATCTTTCAATTCTCATCATAATAAATTTGGCTTGATGGAAAAAAGCTACACAGTGAGACAAACAGGAGTAAAATCAATTCAAATTATCCCACCTCCAACCAAGTCATGTACCGTTTTAGCAATGAGAGAGAACTTAATGATTTCATGTTTCTGTGTTTTACTTAATACATATGCTGTACTATCTCAAAAAAGAGGGTCAATATATGAAAATGGACAAGGAAAGGCCTTCAGGGAGGTACTTATACTTCAGAGACTTTGAAAAGAGTGCTCAGTCTGTATAAAATGTAAATGGACACAGTTATGTCTGTCCATTTAACTACTTGAAACGTTTTCTGTTTCAGTTTGCAAATTCTACCTACCTTCTGCACTGCACTCTATATGACGTGTCGGCTTTATTTCAGTGGAGATAAAAATAATGAAAATTAGCGTTCTGAGCAAGATTTTAGTGGCATTTATTGTGTTTTCAGATGGTTGTGAATGGATTTTTACAATTTATATGGTGGTGACACAAGGAATTACTCCACAATGTATCTGTTCTTTCTTACTTGCAGTTTTCTTTATTACATATTTACTTTTTTTTTTCTCAAATCTTTCTGAGTTTTCTGTTCTTAGGCGCACATATCTCAAGATACTGGCTCCTGCTTTATTTGCACATGCTTCCTGTTATAACCATGCTAACCTAATCTCTTCCCCCTTTTCAAAAGCTTTGGAGTTGCACTCATGCAATGTTTCCCCAAATGTATGATTATGACCGTGTGATTGGCCCATTAACTTTTGAGATTAGATCCAGGAGGTGACAAAGACCTCTAATGGTGAGTATGTCTCTTATGAATCAATTGCTTTCCATGCTGTACTCTTAATGGAGCATGTAGGTTCTCCAGGCAACAGCTTCTAATAAACTCGGGCCTAGATATGCATTTCTAATTTGAGATTTTCTTTTAGATTGTTCTACACCCATACAGGTAAGAAATATAGGTAACCCTACATTACTGCATAAAAGAAACAAACAAACAAAAAAGAATAAGAGAGAGAGAAAGGAGAGACACACAGAGAGACAGAGACACAGAGAGACAGACAGGAGAGGAAAGGGAGGACAGACTTCTCCTTCTCCAGGCAACCAGTCAAAACAACTCGAGGTACTGGCAAGTTAGGCTGTCTCCAGAAAAATTGTTTGAATATGGTTCCCACCAGCCACCTTATTTCCCCTCAGTAAAGAGGACACTTCAATGTAGATCTGAGCAAGGCATGTTGTGACTGATTCCCTGCTCCCAGGGAAAGGAGGTTGTTCCGAACTTCCCTAATATTCTTGATAATACATGTAGAAGGATATCTCTGTAAGAGCTCTTTCTGTTCTTTCTTTTAGATGGTCACCTACCCTTATATTACTTTTGATTTACTTCATGAATGTATCTTTAATAATGCAATATTTTGATATATAAATTATAAAAAGAAAAATTATTTTCCCTATGATTGCTTGTTGGGGAATATAAATCAGAGACAAAGAACATAGACAGCATATGGAAAAATTAGTTAAAATACTAACTTACAATATACCTTTTGAAACTAAATGACTGGGGAAAGTTACAAGGTACCTTATAAATAAGTTTTGGTTTTTTGATTATTTGTTTGTTTTGTTTTGTTTTGTTTTAAAAGAGGACCAGGTTTACATTGAACAAATGTTAGATATGGGAACAATGACCCTCTTTAGGACTATTGAATCTACTCAAGTAATTGATGCACTAACCTTGGTAAAACTTCCCGAGAAGTAGGCAGATTTAGTAATGTCTTCAACTATGAGACAAACAATGTTTTTACATCCACGATTCTTTAATAATGCTGGCACCTCACACGCTCTTGCACATATGTCTTCTCCAATGTATCACTGAAGAATCTGAACTCATTAGCACTCATTATTTTTCATCAATGAAAGAACTAAAACAAATCAAGTAGGATGTAGGCATCTTTCATAGAAGACTTTAAATAATGTATAGGAAATTTTGATATCTCTCTAAACTATGGCATTCTTGGAAAAATGTTGGTACTATTATAGGTCAGATCATTACTGATTCTGAAATAACCAAAAAGGCTTCAATGGTTAGAATATATGCAGATGGGTTATACATTTTAGAACTTAAGTTTTTCATAGGACCTTAGGCAGTCCTATAATTTCTTTGAATGGGATTATTATATGGGATGGCATATGGAAATGTTGACATTTTATAGTTTGTGTGTTTAGCAATGAAAGCGAAACTATTATATCCTACCCCCATGGCAAGTATTCACCAAGGTCCTAGTGAAAATCTTTCTTCCATTTTCAAGTACCTTAGTAAGGTTATATAGGCTGTAAAGTCACCCTACCCCTCCATGTGTGAAGAAAAAAAATCCTTCTATGAGAGTTTTGTTATTCAGTCTTCTGGAATCAGAAAAAAAATGACAAAATTGTATTTGGGTCTCTAAACTCCCATTAATGGACTATTATAGGTAGCACATTCTTTTTTCTAGCTGTGATATAGTGGAGAAATGGAAGGGAGGGAGGCTAGAATGTGGTTAAAGCAATCAGGGAGAAAGAACAAGAGAAATATAAACTTGAAGCTTTTTGCGAGCAGGCATCTTCTACTGCTCCTCTACTTGAAGAACTGAAGTAATTATCATTTAGAAAACTGACTTCTGAAGATAAATTTCTCAACTATTATGTGTCAAGAGGGAATATTGTTCCAAAGGGCTCAAACATCCTTGTTCTGGAAAAGCCCTTTACTCTAGGTGATCTCCAAGTCAACAATCAATATCAATGGGTAAAACTTGTATTATCAGGTATGACTATATTTCTAATTTAATAAAGGTCTTTCCTATTCTGCCCTTACCTTATTCTCTGGGATGTTCCTGGTTTTTTTTTTTTTTTTCAGGCTGTGGGCATCAATAGGATTCTTCTTGTCAATGCTTATTTAATGTTTATGTTGTCCATCATGTAACTTAATCTCTACCCAAAATTTTCTACAGATTCCCAAGTGTCATCTTCCTGTATTGGAAAGATTTGTCAACGATTGGGATTCCAAATCATTTTCAAAACCTTATAATAATCACAGTAACAACCAGGATTGTTTGTCTGTCAGGGAAAAACAATGAGTCATTGCTAGTAGTTCTCCTCTTTAACAAATAAGTTTGTACCAATCCTATTCCAAATGCAGAAACTATAACTGCACAAATGTAAATCGATGAAGGCATGATTGTGTTTCTTCTCATTACTGAATTTTCTCAGGCCTAAACCTTTAATGGGATTTCAAACACTCATCAGTAAATTCCTCTGTTAGGAAAATTTTAACTCCACCAGCATCTCTGTTAATCTCCAATGAAGTCTGTTAAGACATCTAATGGAGAATTCACAATGGTACAAGCCTTTAATGTTACAAATGCAGATGTTCTTCCTGTGTGGCAAGTGCTCCTTAATGCCTATACTTTATGAACACAAATTCCCTCTAACATCCAATATTTAACAGGCCTAGATTTTAAAGATATTCCATTTTGTACTTCTACAGCTTCTAAAAATCAGTGTGTTTTTGCCATTAAATTGACTGCTGCTCCTAGCTGGAATAGCAACTCAACTATTGTGTCCCTCCCTGGGGTATTAGAAATAGATCTCACACTTTTGGATAAGACCTAGCCACATACCCAAATGGTGTAACTGGAAATAATGAAATGGCATTTTAACACATAGGTGATCTTATGGATACTCCTTCCTTAAATGAGACACCAAATCACTAAATAAAGCATGAAAATCACTGGAAGATAATAGAAAGTTTTAAGGCCCAAGTCCAGATCATCATCTTCCTCAGCATTAAATTTAGAATTCATAGTAAGTCAGGGAATAGAGCTACCTCAGTTGAATGTAGAGAAGTCATCCAGGATCTCCCAATTCTCCGTGAGAAATTAGGCCTTTTAGTGATTGTCAGGCTAATAAAAATCAACTTTGAAAACAATGGTAGCCATATGCATAATTTACATATAACACTTTAATTAGAAATGTATAAATCCTTATCTGGGAACAAAATCAGAAGGATATGATAAATTAAAATCTTGTACTCAAATTTCCACAACTGAACAAAGTGCAGAGAATAAGACTCTGAAGTTCTCAACTACAGGTAAGGCAACTATATCCTATCCTATCCTATCCTATCCTATCCTATCCTATCCTATCCTATCCTATCCTATCCTACCCTACCCTACCCTACCCTACCCTACCCTACCTTACCCTACCCTACCCTATCCTATCCTATTATATCCTGTCCTATGCTATGCTATGCTATCCTATCCTTTCCTATCCTACTCTACCCTACCCTATCCTATACTATTATATCCTATGCTATGCTATGCTATGCTATGCTATGCTATGCTATGCTATGCTATGCTATGCTATGCTATGCTATGCTATGCTATCTTATCCTATCCTATCCTATCCTACCCTACCCGACCCGACCGGATCCTACCCTAGCCTACCATACGTTACCCTATCCTACCCTATACTATCCCATTATATCCTATCCTATGCTATCCTATGCAGTCCCCAAAGCTCAGAAATTATTGTGAAATGTGGAGGCAAGATTTTAAGAGTCTAAGATTAGAGAAGACTGGAGAATTTGTACCAGAACTGTTATACTTATGAATTCACAACAGCTCCTATTTCTTGCACAAAACCTGTGCAATCTCAACCTAGTCAACGCTCTAGTATGGAGTACGAAAAGGTTCTTAAGTCCCCCCAAATAAATGAAAAGATATGGACATTTAATAGCTTCATGGGAGCAAAAATCAGTTTGTATTAAATGTGTCACTCCTGGTTGGCTGAATGGATGGCGCACCTCCAGAAATATAATGAAGAACAAAATAAATCAGTGTGTGGTGTTTTGTGTTTTGTTCTCTGTTTTATTTATTTTTTTTTACTCTTTAATCTTTTATTTTTTATTTTTGGTAGTTATTTATATTTTACAATTTTATTTTTATTGAAAGTAGATTCTCTAATACAATATATCTGGCCAAAGTTTTGCTTGACTGTATTCATTCACAGATCACTTCCACCTCCTGTCCCTCCTCAATTCACTACCTTTCTATTTCCTTTTAGATACAACAGCCAAAGAGGACAAAACAAGAAATAGTATAAGGCAAATGCCCTCACTCATATTGAGGCTAGACAGAGCTACCCATTTGGAGGGAAAAATGTGAAGAACAACTGAACCCAAGTTGGGTTGAATTGGGGAGATAGAAGTGAATCTAAGAAACAGATGGAATAGTTGAAAGTGAGCATGAAAAAATAATTAGCAAAAAGTTATCAAAAATTGGAAAAAGTTTACTCAATAAAAAGACTTCTATTAAAGACTCCTGCTTTAAGGATACCAAAATATGACAGGTATTTTAAGCCATATGTTACTGAACTATAGACAGCTTCTAAAAACTTAATAAAGGCTTTGGCTCTATCGGTGAACTAATGGGATATTCATCAAAACAAAACAGTTTACTTTAATAACCTAAGGGTGGAGTAGATAGCACAGCTAGTATTCCTGTTATCAAAGTTGTGTATATCTTCATGAAATTCCACTTCTACTCATCTATTTAGGTGATCAATATAATCAGATTTAAACCACCTCAGGCACTATCATCCTTTTTGGGATTTCATTTTGTTTTTGTTTTTATATAGTAAAAACCTGGCAGTATAATGCTATTTATGGGAACATTTCTGCTGCAGAGACTTTAAAGTTAGTATAAAGTCTGCTTGAGATACAATTTGTCACAGTATTTTTTTGGTCTACTTTTCATTCTTACCTTGAGAGTGGTCCATCTCACTCCAGAATAAACACTACCTATCTACTACATTACCCTCTGTGTATCCGAATTACATTGACCTAGATCTGGGGAAGCATAGGAGTCTAGAACAAGATCATAGTAATAAGACAACCTCTATTTTCACAGCTATGGTAAACGTTACTACTCAGTTTCAGTCTTTAAACAAGAGTTTCTTGTTTTATATCTTGAAGTACAATTTGAATGTAGGAGGTGTGCTGCTTTATACAATACTAATAAACTGATGACACAGGGGGACTTATCTGTGTTCCCTCTGTTGAAAAAGTATCTGGTCTGTGTTCACTATTTCCACTGTTTGTATTCTTAATAAACTAACCTATTGTCTGGTGGTCCCTTGTATTCCCAAACAGCTTCTAAATCTCCTCTTCAATTACTTCAGAAAACTAAACTCATGACAGTGATGTCAGAGAAGTATTTCTCATATTTTACAACATGTATATCTTCTTAGATCAATATTCCTTTACTTCTAGTCATCTTTAAAACAAAAGAAATAAATGTTCTTTTAGCCCAAACTTGTTCCGCTTGTGTGTATGTATGTGTGTGTATGTGTGTGTGTGTGTGTGTGTGTGTGTGAGAGATTGTTGGTGTGTGTGATGTGATACAATAGCAAACATGTGGAGATGGTTGCTGATTCTCTTCTTCACATGTGCGTTCTAAAGACCAAACTCTGATAAAAGGCTTGGCAGCATGAGCCTGTATCCACTATCATGAATTATTGCCTTTTAATATGGTTTAAATTAGGTTTATTTTAAATTTAAAAGTATTCAAAGGTTAATACTTTGACAGTATGCTGTGATTTTCCTTAAAAAAAAGATTAACACACAATTACTGACTCTAAATCATGTCCTTTTCTAGACCCTCACTTGTGAATGTACCATAATAAAATAAATCTTACCATTTAGTCATTTCTACCATCACCACTTATTCTTCTGTATCAAGGGACTCTGGATGAGACATATATTTAATTTTCTCAAGCATAAAAGAGCAAAAAGGCTTTTAAAGGCTATAAAAGACTATCACATTTGTAAGTAGAATAAAGAGGGAGAAACTACATTTTATTACTTGTTACAATGTGACATGTAATTGGTAAACATTTTTAAAAGCACCAAGTGAAAATGGACCTGTGCCATGCTTTTACAAACAGAACAGCTATAGGTGAATTTGAAAAGAAAACACGTTTTACAAAAGCAATTATCCTTTTTTATTTGTTTACATTGCACTGAAAATTTACATCATACTTTTACAAAGTTTTTATCATAAAAATATACTTCTTTACAAAAGTGTATGCATTAATATAAGAGGAGTAGCCAGTTGCAGAAGAAACATCATTTAAACAAGATCTTAAACATATTAACCTTAACATTAGTGAATGAATCATTGTTATTGCAGTCATTTGAATAAACAAGAATAAATAACAGATGGCATAAAATTTAAAACCGCATCCTGTCAGTAGAATACAATGTTGAGAAAATTGTATGAATTTCCAAAACAATGTATCTCAAAGTGTTTTACAAGAAATTCACTAAATGTAGAGATAGCTCCAAGCAGTGCTCTCAGGTGCAATGGTTTCTCATAGGCACTCTTGTCTCATGATACAAAAGCGAGACCCTTCACAGAACAATCCAGATTTGAAATGGACAACAACAGAGACTTCACAATGACTATGTATTTATTTGATGAAATGAAATATGACAAACAAATAAAAGGAAGACAATGCCCTGTTAACTAAAAATGCTTACACTACAGCATGATGTAGCTTTAAATGAGCTAGCAACAACATATAAACATTCTAATCAGACAATGGAAACACTGGCTGTACCTGATACTACTTCTTAAAAATAGGGTATAGACAGAACGTTCAAAACCTGTCAAAATTTGTTGAACACACATATTTGGGAAACAATTTATATTGGTGATCTGAAAGAACTTCTTTTTGTTTCTTTTATTCAATATGTTAAGGGCAGATCAAAGAAGAGTGCACCTCTTTATTCAAAGAAATTAAAAAATATATCAAATGTATCAAAATCAAAATTTTAGTTAGAAGGATACACAGACATAAATTAAATGCAGACATAATTGACTTTTTCTATTAGGAATTTCAAAACCTTTATAGTGTTTTGTTAAAAAAATGGTAACAAGATGGAGTGTCAGATAACTTCAAAATAAGCATCTTTGCAAATAATTTTTGTGAGTCAAAATACTTTGTAGATGACAATTATTGAGGCTAACATCTAAAGAGCTGCTCATAGCTCAATAGATAAAAATGTTTCCATGATAATAGGGAAATACGAAAGGTCAGAGAATCACCTTCCCATCTGAAGAAAATTGAAAATGATTCTAAAAAGAAATAGTATCTGTATTAACACAGAAAGCCAGATTGAGGTGGGCAATCTTATTACTTCTGTGGCATCAATTCACCCGCAAATATTTAAAGTGTGTGCCATTCTTAAATATCTAGAGAGATAAAAAATTTAATGCCTGGGATAAAAAGAATGAACTGCAGATGTGTGGTATGAACTACAGACATGTGGCTGCAATGTAGCTTATGACAGCAAAGAGAAGTCAGTGATCTATTGACTCTGGTAAGTATAGCTCTTATTTTCTACCCTATATCAATTTTTTTTTAAACCCAGTCCCTCTAATATAGTTTATAAAGCACAGAAATACTGATAGTGGATGCTCCTCCAATATATGCAAATAAGTTTATGTTTTAGAATAATCTCCTTTTTAAAAAAAGCAAATAAACTATGAGTAAGCACTCCCAGAGTGCAGCCCGATTTCTGTAAAACTCTCCATGGTAAACATGAAGACGGAGTTTGATCCAGTTTATGAAAAAAACACTCTTCACTATCATTCCTCAGGAAAAGGTGACCCAGCAAGTCCTGAAAAGTGTGCTTTGTTTAGCAGTGAACTAAAAGTGCACTGTTCAGTGTGTCGAATTCCAGGATTCTGCAGAAGGCAACATGTTGCCGTGTTATACCATTGTGCAAACTGTGTTCAAGTTGGGGTCAAATCGTACTGCCTTTCCCTCCACAGACTTGGCATTGGTGTCATACATGGGGTTCTCAAAGGCTGCTTGGCCATTGTTGTTTTCATGAACAGAACATCCTGTGTACTGCGTTTTGGGTGCAGTCCTGTTAGAAAAATAACATTGATAGATTCGTGTTAGGGTGCTTCCAGAAACAGCAGACTAGGGTTTTCAAATAAAATGCTTTCATTACCACTAGTAGGGGATAATGTCACTTAAAAGTGTTAAAGAAATTTTAAGCCTAGTAAATATTTATAAGTATCACATATAAAAATCATACTAACCTAAATTAATAATATTGACTTTAAAATTTTCTTGAGAAATAAAGTTACTGCTTATACACAATATAAAGCAGGATGTGTTTATTTTCACCACCACAAATTCACTTATCACTTATTACGTATCTGTTTATGTTCTCAGCATCATTCTTAACATTGAATACATACTATATTTTGAAAGCATATAAAGTCATTATTCTTGTAGCTAGAAGTACTAGAGAACAAAGATTATGGGTAAACAGAACAAAGTGAATAGATCATGAAATTTGGCAATTATTATGACTCAAAATAAAGAGTTAATGTGCCAAAAAATAATCTGGAAATTAAGAGAGTTAATGAGGACAAAGTTTTCAGGGAATTAAAAATTTTTGAGAACTGAAGAATTAAAGGATATGATTCTATAATAACACAGAAATTTGAACTGCATGATGACTAGATAACAAATGTTTGTCAACCAGAAATCTAATTTAGTTGCCCCATAAATGCAAATCTTCAGCTTTATTGTCAAATTGTATATATAAGATCCAATAGAATATTAAAAGCAAAAAGAAAAGTATTTCTGACATTTCTGTCAAGAAAATGTTTCCCAACAATTACAGATAATTAATATTTAAACATTTGACTTTACTTAAAACCAATGGAGTCTAGGCAGATTGCTATAAGCTTCTCATTTACAATTTCTTAAGTTCTTAACTTTTTTCACTAATGATTATGTATTATTTCTCTTTCCCTAATCATGCTTTATAATTTGTATATTGCATTTCATTTTTATGAAGAAGTGGAGACTTGGTCTAATTCTTAAAATGGCCTTATATGAAAATAAATTAAATCTTGCCTCCTTTTCTGATACATAACATTGTACTTTTTAACTATTAGTTTCATGGAAATGTTTGTTACACATTGAATTACATTCCTTTACAGTCTCATTGCATTTCCTATGTTATTATTTCAAATATATGGAAATTCAATGGAAATACATTTTAAAGTACTCTCAAGAATCTTGATTTAAGTTTCTACTTGAAAGAAATTTACATGAAGAATTTACTTTTTTAGCAAGTGGATAATTTACAGAAGCTAAAACTCCATCTCTACATTTTTTTGAACAGCTGTTTAAAATAAATATTAGGTAACAGATTGTTGCTATCTCTGTTTTAATTTTTAACTAGGTAAGAATCATGAAAGGCTGAAATCAAGAATATATACCAGAATTGCCTCTTCTTAATATTGATGTACATTCTGAGACAATGCCTAATTTATCTCAAATTAGCCTCAAGATCTACATATTCAAGAACAGGATTGAGCTTCAGACGCTCCTGCCTCTCTAACTTCCTTGTATGGAGACTACTAGCATGCAGCAACTCATCCTATTTATGTAATACTAATACTATATCCAGAGTGTCATGATTAATTGGCAAACACTCAGCACTAAAAGCCTTGAGCTATATATTTAAGGAAAATGATTCACAAAGCTTTATAAAACAAAAGAATGTTACATTATGAACATTAACTTACTAAAATTTCATTAAATTCTAAACACAAGTGCTAAATCTATCAAACTTCTAAAATGTCATATGTGTAACACATAGTGAGCTCCAGTTGCTAATTATTTCCCAGATAGGCCAGATGTATCAAAAGTAAGAGAAAGCAACAGAAAAAAACCTTTTGATTAGATAGTATATTAAGAACCTGGGAGGTGAGAGACTCTCAGGACTCAAAGGGAAGGACCTTAGATGAAATGCCCTACAGTGGGAAGACGGAACTTGTAGGGTCCATCTCCAGTAGAAAGACAGAGCATCAATTGGAGGAATGGTGTTTCCATCCCACAATCAAAAATTCTGACTGAGAACTGTTCCTGTCTGAATGAAATGAAGGGACCAAAATGGAGAAGAGCATGAGGAAAAGGAAGTCCAGTGAAAGGCCCAATTTGGGATCCAGCTTAAGGGGAGACTCAGGGTCTGACACTAGTACTGACCCTATGGTATGCTTACAAAGAGGGACCTATCGTGACTGCTCCCCGAAAGGCCTAATAAGCAGCTGGAAGAATCAGATGCAGATATTTACATCAAACCAATGGACAGGATCTGATGACCCCTGTGGTTAAATTAGAGAAAATCTGGAAGAAGCTGAAGTAGGGGTTGACCCTTTAGGAAGACCAGCAGTCTCAAATAACTCCTGAAATCTCTCCGACACTGAGCCATCAATCAGGCAGTATATACCAGCTTATATGAGGCCCCCAACACATATACAGTAGAGGATTGCAGTGTCAGGACTCAGTCAGAAAAGATGTACCTAACCAACAAGAGATTTGAAGTCCCAGGAAGTGGTGGGGAGGGGTCTGGTGGGGTGAGAGTTGGAAGTGGTGACATCCTCTTGGAGACAGGGAGATGGGGAGAAGGTATGCAACATGGAACAGTGGGAGGGTAGACTGGGAGGGGGATAAAGTCTGGACTGTCAAAAAAAAGGTTGAATAAATTACAAAAGAAATGAAAAGAAAACCTACTGAAAAGAAGACATTATATTTAAACTATGTGTTTTATAAAAGCTTCATGTCCAGAATAAAGGACTTTTTTCCCTTATCAGAAAGAGAGAAATCTTTAATTGGTAAATAGATTCTACAGAGTTCAACACATGCTCAAAATTCAAAAAATTCAGATGATATTTTCTGAGTTGCCCATCCAGTTGGTAAGTCTACAACATGCTTTCTACTACTAGGTCTTATGGAAAATAATGGAAATAAAGTAGAAAGATTTTAAGGGCCAGAAGTTCAGGGTACTTAATGTGTCTTCTAAATATAACAGGAAATACAACTTTCATGAAATCTCAACCCCAAGCTATTCAAAAACAAGAGCAAATAATGACATGATGAGTTGAAATACCTAAGGCTGACACAGGAAATTTCACAAGAGCTTACCCCCAGATAAAAACTACAATTAATGGATATATATAGCAATTAATGGATGCTATAAAAATTGGGCATAAGTTTTCATTAGTTTTTCAATCCCATCTGTCAACACTAAACAAATGTATAAAATAACACTAAAACGTCCCAGTCATTTTATGTGTGGGTGTTTGTACATGTGCATGCACACATGTGTGTGCATTTATGTCTGTGTCAAAATGAGTTTATAAGAGTTATTTTCAACCTCCTTAATGATATGACACTTTAATGTATTTCTTCCTGTTGTGGTGATCCCTAACCACAAATCATATTTTTGCTGCTTAATAACTACATTTTCTACTGTTATGAATATACTATAAATATCTGATATGCAAGATATTAGATATATAATCCCCAAAGGGTCATAACCCACAAGCTATATTGTGCAGCTTAGTTTCCATATGGGTCTCTCAACAACTAGAGCAGAGGTTCTCCTGACAAATGTGGCCTGTCATATCTGAACCTCAAAAGGGCTGCCTTATCAGTCCTCAGTGGGAAAGGATATACCAAACTCTGCAGAGACTTCATGCCAGGCTACCTCTTAGAAGAGAAGAAGAGGATGGTAGGAGGGACTCTAGAAGGGGAGCTGGGAAGGGGCAGTTTTGGGATGTAAATCTAAATAAATATGTATTAATAATTATTCATGAAGAATCCTTATAGTGGAAGAAGTCATGAATTTGAGAAAGTGAGAATATTAAAGTAGTTATAGGTGGTGAAAATGATAGAAATGTTGCAAATATTAGGTATGAAATTACCAAAGAAGTAAGGCAAAAAAGAAAATTGAAGAAATTCGATGTTATCAGAAACCATGAAAATGAAAGCCAACATCACACTGAAACATTGTTTCAAACATACACTCAGATACTATAGCAAATCAAACAAAAATAGAGATTAGGTATTAGAAAAGAATTTGAAAGTAAATTGAAAACAGATTCATTTTACTGAAAATACAAATGATATAGATATTACAGAAAAACACATGGTGCTTCCTCAGTTAATTAAAACTAGAATTAAACACACTCTAAAAATCCCAATCTTTAGTGTATACTCAAAGCAACTATGAATACACAGTCAAAAACCAAAAACATTATACAGAAATGTATACATTAGCATTATTCACAATAGCAAATATTGAAGCAACTCAATTTTTCAATATTTAATAATGAGCCAATTCAAACAAAACAGTATTATGCATATAAAAGGTAATATTGTTAAAAAATGCATAGTGGAAAATATCACATGAGTAAAATCTTAAAACATTTCCTGTGTTGAAGAAGGCCAATATTATCCATTATATGATTGAATTAATATAAAAAAATCAAAGTAAGAAAAAAGAGCTGTCTTTGACTGAAATACGAAATGTGGGAATTAGAGAATGACTGCTAATGTATTCACATGTATATATTAATGAATACATTCTATAACTTTCACATGACTTTGTGACTTGATTATAGAGTGGAAATGTGAAAATTACATATATTAAAATTATATGTATATATAATCATAAATTTATACATATAAATATATATAAATATGTAAACACAGGCAAACACACACACACACACACACACACACATATATATATAGAGAGAGGGGGGGAGGTAGGGAGGGGGAGAGAGAGAGAAGAATAGTGAGAGAACCTCAGTTTAGATAGCACAGACTGATTTATGAAAAATGTCAGATTGGAAGAGAATGTACTTAAGTAGATAACTGTGTAATGGTGTAAATATAATTAAATATATTTAGTTGATTTATTGTGCTGTTTGCAGATTTTTACTTGATAAGGTATTTTTCTGAATAGTGGAGAATTAAATATAGTGCTCCAACACCTGTATTTAATAGAATATATATGACTGAATATCATATGTGATATTATTTAGTTGGTCTATCACAAGCATACATAACTGTTGAGTAATCTTCAAGCAACCAAAGATGAAATACTGATTAGAACATGACTCTCTGTCAGCCAGGGTAAAACAGTTCAGCACTGCCAGTGAACCTTAGCATTCCTAGTTTTTTCCATTGGTCTGGCAGTAGTTTGTATCTCTACAATTTAAACCTGAATGTAGATTCAATATCTCTAAAATATCAATATGCCTAATATGTAAAAATAATATGTGCAATAAGTTCTGTGCCAAGAAATTTAAACACAAACTGAGCAAGTGTTATACTGAATCATGTGCAACCTACCCATGCTATATATGCATATGGCAGTGAGGGATAGAATCAGAGAGGGTTATTATTCTGCACATAGATTTTAACAACACATGAAATGGAAGGTGGAGTAATCCAGAGAAATGGCATGAATTGAAAGTTTGTGCAAAATGGGTTTTTTGTTTGTTTGTTTTTCCCATCACTGAAATCATGCATCTTACCTTTGTTTGTAAAGATAAAACCCAAATCCTGCAAATATAAGTGCAAAAAAAGGCACAAGTATCGCAATGGCCACGGAACTACTATTTGTACCATGAGGCTGATTAGAAGAATTTGACCCTTCTGAAGTATTCAGTCCTAATGGAAATAACACAAATAAGTCATTGAAGCACAATCAACTGAAGCTTATAATTGATTTTATACATAAAAAAATCAACAATTTTCTTCCATTTTCAAGTGAGAAAAATAAGGCTTCGAAAAATTCAGGATGGGAACAAAGAAGAGAAAACAGCTAATGGCTTCTTTTAAGTAAGGAAATATATGTTTTTTTATACATTTGCCTAAGATACATAGTGTTTTAGACAGTCATTCATGTCATCTGAACACTCTCTAATTAGTGAGATTATTGTGTAAATGTCCAAGACCATTGAATCTTTTATCTATTTTAGTTAAATATTTTTCCAGTGACTCAGTGTATTTATATAAAAGTTTAAAGTCCTGATTAGCTAATATAAATTTTAAATTATAGCTTTTAGAGTAATAATTCATTGTTTATATATTCATACAAGTGTTTAAAAATAGGAGACAGTGTACCTCCGGAATATACACAGTAAAGCTATGTGATTATAAATAAAAAAGTATCAGTAATTATTTTGCCCATATTAGCATAATTGTAAATGAAAACTACAAAAAAACTGTGCATCATAGTACAGAAAAAGTAACTTATTTTAGAAGAACTAGGCTCTCAAAGGGACCAATTCCTCAAAGTTATTTTTCCTTCTAGGCTTTAAATGTTTTTCATAGTGCCACTACATCTTCTCAGAAGTAAGACAACTGCTTCAATATTCAAACTGAAAAGAAGTAGTATAGTTCTCAGGAGAGGAGGTAAAACTAATTTACAGTTTAATATTTCCATGTTATCTATATCACCTTTTCTTCTTTGTATTTGCTTAGGGGCAAGACAACTCATCATATTAATGACAGATATAATGAACAACTAAGTTTTGAATAGAGTTATTACATAAAGAAGTGATATTTGAAAGAATACGGCTATTCTTTAAATGTGTTAAAATGGCTAACCATATAATTCTGACAATGCATAATTCAAGATATTGTAAGTGTAAAAAATATACAGAATTTTATGTATTTTTATAATGTCTATAGTATCAAAAGACCCACTTGAAAATAAAAATAAAAAAATCAAATATATTACCCAGTCTTTGTAGTCCAAATTGCCCATAATCTTTGCCTTTAATAAATCCTTGGAATACATAAGTAGCTCCATCAGGCTCAGCAGAAACCTGAAAATATTTAAAATTCTGGTTAAATATCAAAACTAGGGACATCTTTATTTTTTAATCCTCAATAAATACTTAATGCATAAAGTGAACACTAAAGTGAATGATGGCCTTTGGGTTTTTTCCATTCCTTCTATGTAATGAGCACTTGAAGAAAAATTTCAATTATAAAACAATGGTATAACTTATAGTTTTAAATAATTATAATATTGGTAAATTGGATATTGCATACTACTCTTCAGTAGTTTTATAAATCTCTTATAGGTTAAGAGTACATTGTTCAAAACATAATACACTTAGAAATTGAGACAGAGTATGGAGAGATGTCTCAATATTTAAGACCTGCCCTTCCAGAGGACCTGCTTTCAGTTCTCAGTAGCCATACTAGGAAGTTCAGAACTACCTGTGCCTCAAAGCTCTGAGAGTTCCAATACCATTATTGTATCTCTGCAGGCAGCAGCTTGTATGTGGTGTGCATGCATATTCTCAGGCATAGATGGATACAAGTAAATGAAAATAAAACATAAATTAGGTACCTAGTTATATTCGCCCTTTTCCCACTCCAGATATGCCACAGAAAGAAGATGGTTTTATTCATCGAGCTGGGTTTTTTCCTAGCCTCACTCTGAGCCATCGTGAGTATGATAATAGGCCAATATAATACTATCAATGCAAAGACCTTATTTCCCATTAGATTAAATGTAAGAAACTACTTACAAAATTCCATATACAATATCACTTCACTCATATACAATTAATCTATAGAGACTGAAAATAGCTTATTGGCTGCTTAAGTCTAAGGCAGGGATGAGTGCTGAGGGAAATGGATGAGAGCTACAGGCTGTGAGATACCTACGTGAAATGATGAAATTATTCTAAAATGAGTTTTCTAGTTATCATAGCCATCTGGACATATAATCAATCTCACCAATGTATATTCAAAACTTGATCAATTGTAGAATAGATTAAAATATTAAAATGTGAGTTATTAAAAATGTTCCCTGTCAATGGAACATGGTGGTGAGCACCTATAACCCCAAATTGTGAGTCTGAAAACTGAAAAGTGAAAGTGTGAAGGTAACTCCTAGCAAGAAGCAACAGAAGCATCAGCATAAGTCAGTATGATTCAGAACAATGCAGTGTTCTGACCCTTGAAATTCTTGGCCTCCAGGTAGTAACTGCTCCTTCTGCCCCAGACCCAGAATAGAGTAGAAGGCTGACCTCAGGCAGACATCCCTCACCTACCTCCCTCCAGGAGAAAGAATTTTCTTGTAACCTGGGTTGTACTGGTTGTTCTTAACGTTATTTATAAGTCATCTACGATTTGTGCTTTACATGTATAAACTCATAATTGTGTTTTAACATATTCAAATATGTGCTATGGCCTTTCACTGTGTACATAAAATAGGAAATAATGCAGTTTAGTTACTCAGTGATTAACAGGTAAGATGAATTTATTTCTAGACTTGAAATAATAACGGACAATAAGTTACATAACTCATGGTTGTTGTAATTAAAGTTAAACCCATGACTCCAGATGCGTATGTAGCAGAGGATGGTCTTTTCTGTCATCAATGGGAGAAGAGGCCCTTGGTACTGTGAACGCTTGATTCCACAGTGTGGGGAAATGCCAGGGTGGTGAGGTGAAAGTGGGTGGATGGGTGGAGGAGTACCTTCATAGCAGCAGGGCAAGGGAGAATAGGATAGGGGCTTTGTGGAGGGAAACTGGAAAAGGGGATAACGTTTGAAATGTAAATAAATAAAATATCTAATAAAAAAGAAAATAAATAACTTATAAATTGTAACATAGAGATAAGGTCAATATATTCAATTATCCTACTGGCATAGTTTGCTTATAAGAATTTGAAATGTAAACAAAGAATATAGAAAATAAAAAAGAATTGTAGTATTTAAAACAAAATGTTATATATTTACCAAAAAGCAAAGTGCACAAATCTAACTATGGGAGTCTGACATTTCTCAACATAAGGCCCAGATATTCTATTGTGGCTATGACCACACTAAAAATCAAACTCCATCCCACAAAGTTTAATGAATGAATGAGCCTCATTTTAATGTAATCCAACAACCTAAGTAAAATGAAGATTTATGACTTCCAAACTCTGCAAATATAAAGAATGAAAACAAAACAAAACAACAAACAAAACCTAAACACTGGATGGACAGTGTTTTCCTTAGAAACAACTTTTTTTTTAACTCTACTAAGGGTTTAAAAACTCCTATCAATATAATATTAGAGAGTTTAAAATATGATAGATATGATCTCTCATGTTTGTCCTTTGCAAAGAATCAATGACATGAATATTAGGATAAAGATTTATTGATGTAAATAATATCCTTAGAAACCTCCATTGATGTCAGTGATCAAACAAGAAAGAGGGTGTATTGTGTAGATGTAGTAGCCATCTTTACAATGGAAAAATCTCACATAAATCCTCTTTGGACAACTGTGTATCCACCTCCAAACTGTGAGCCAGAACATTATAGACCTTCCATCCCACAATCAAAAACACTGACCCAGAATTGTTCCTGTCTGAAAGAACAGCAGGAGGAAAAAGAAAAGGTCAAGGAAAAGGAGGCCAATGACAGGCCCAAATTGGGATCCAGTTCAAGGGAGTTCCTAAGGTCTGACACTATTGCTGATGCTATGGTGTGCTTGAAAAAGTGGACCTATCATGACTGACCTCCAAAAGGCCCAACAAGCAGCTGAAAGAGGGGCAGTTATTTACACCCAACCAATGGGCAGAAACTGGTGACCTCTATGGTTGAAATAGAGGAAAACTGGAAGAAGCTGAGGAGGAGGGTGACCAAAAGTCTCAGCTAATCTGGTCCCCCAAGATCTCTTAGACCCTGATCCACCAAGCAGACAGCATACACCAGCTGATATGAGGCCCCCAACACATATGCAGAAGAGAACTGCTGGATCAAGACTCAGTCAGAAAAGATGCACCTAACCCTCAAGAGACTTGATGCCCCAGGGAGTATGGAGGTCTGGTGGGGTGGGAAGGCATGGGACATCCTTTTGGAGACTGAGACAGGAGGTTAAAGAATAAAAAAATTTGAAGACAGAAACATCTATGCCAAGTTACAGCTACATTTTTCAACAAATCAGTATTTAGGGATAGGGTCTCATGGGGTTTATAGTGTCAACTATTACACTGTGAGTGTTATAATTTAAAGAAAAATTCTAAACCAATACAACAATTAATAGACAATTTTAAATTTGAATGTTTGATCCAGTTTTAAATTCATTGTATATGCCTTAAATATTGGGTCCTGTCAAAATGGAAATACACACACACACACACACACACACACCACACACACACACACACACACACACACACACACACGATGATTTAGAGAAATGAATTCATTATAAATCACAGGTTTACCTCAGACTATGACCTTTCTGCTTTGGGAGTGGTAAGATTGTAAATCTAACACACTTGACCTCACATTGTTCTTCATCCACATTTTTATCGCCATTGCTGATAAGAATATATTTGATGAAATGCAAAATATGGCACACAAACCAAAACATACAAACACAAATATTTACATGACTATTCATATCACAGAAGTTAGAAGACTTTAATAAAATTCAATAAATACTGAGCTTGTTTGAAACTGATAATATTATGTATATGGGATTATATTAAAGAATACATGTCCAAATGAGCTAACTTGAGAAAAAACTCCTTTTCTGAAAAAAATCTATAAATTTGCCACTAAGATCAGCAGGATTGCTTTAAGGAATTGTACTTACAAATCCATCCATGGCCCAATTTTCTTCCTTCATTTTCTTTACAGAAGCATGCGCTGGTACTTTAATAAGATATATATGTAACATTAGACGAGCTTCCTGGCTTTTGTAGACCCCTGAAAAATATAAAAGCATCTATGTTATAAATAGTCAAAATTTTTATTATCAATTGCTTATTAGATATATTATGAAATGCAAAGAAATAAGGCAAACTTCAAGTCAACAGTGTTTGCACACATAGTGCATATGACTGAAAAATATACCTGTTTCTAATCTGAAATAACAAATTGAATCTTATCTAAATTTCTAACTTCCCTAAATGGTAGTGCCAACTAAGTGACTTCGTCCTGTAGTCAGCCCTGCAAATTAAAAGATACAAACTAGAAGTTTAAATTCTTGGTGTATTTTATTACAATGAGTTAGGTGCTAATTTTGTGCTTTGGGTATTACAGGAGTCATTAAAAATAATTATATGTGAGTTCTATGCTTAAACTTTTTCAGTAGAGTAGAAATTGCTAATATGATACACAAGCAAGTAAAACATATGATGAAATGTGATAAATGTTAGGCTGGAATAGGAGAATCTTTTCACTGTAGGTCTATCAGAAAATATCTATCTAGTAGAAGAACATGTGAGCTATACCTTGAAACTTAATAATTTAGCTCAAGATGGCAAACATGGGAATAATATAAATACAAGGAGCAAAAAGACCTAAAATTGTTCTTTTAACTGGATCTTCTGAGAGTTGTAATCGGCTGGAGTATAGACACAGTTAAGGGAATGATAAGTCAGGAAATGAGCAATCATTTTATGATTGACTATTGATTACAATTTGCCTCTTGTTGTCTTGTCTACTGCTTTACTAATTAGTAAGGGACCTTAAGAATGTGCTGGGAATATCAAGATAAGGAAAGACAAAACTTGCTCTAAAGCAGATTAGAATCAATGAAAAAACCATAAGGATACTAACATTTAATATTTGTGGGAAATGATTATAATTGTCTAATATAATCATACAGAATGAAAGATAATAAAATTATTATAAACTTTCATGTGTTTTATTTTTAATTTACTGGGGATTATTTGGATAATTTACTAAGAAGCAAAGATATATAAAATATACTTTAAATGTAAATACATCACTCATTCAAATTAAGGTTTTCCAATTTATTCCATATTTTAAAATGTAATGTATACTAAATTCTGATAAATGTAGTTTATAGGATGCTATAACAATACAAAATAATATGCCATGTTTCTTATAATATTTTCAAATATAATAATTTTATTTGATATATACCATAAATTAATTTATTTGAAATAATTTCACAACAATGCTATAGTCTAAAAGAAATTACAATATATCTGTTACTTACATTATCATAAATCCATTTCAACAAATGTGAGTACTAGTCTAGAACAAGATCTGTAATTCTCTCTACATAAAACAGTCTTAAAGTCACTTAAATTCACCATTTCAGGTTTATATTTATATAGCAACATCCACTCATCAACCCAAAACTTCAAAATCCTTGCTTCTTAATAAATTATACTTTGCTTAAAATTGAATATAAGAAGTATCTCACAGTAGTAGGCCAGGATCAAAGTGAAAACCAAGATTCGTAACCTTGGCTAGAGTTGAAGTTAATACCTGAAAGCAGCAACTCCATGTCGCTATTGCTCAGAGTAGCATTGACTCTGCCAGTAGAGGCGTTGAAGCTAGTGACTATCAAGGTCATGGGCTGTTTCCTTCCTTTGAAATTATAAGAGCCTTTCCATATGTAGTTCTGGGCAAACACATCATCAGGAACTGTGAACAGATTAAATACATGGCACATTTTAATTTCACAGTGCTAAGTATGATCATCCCATACTGGATTAAATCCTTTAATCTGTTGAAGAAAATCATCTATCTCTAAACATAAGTCATCTTCAATGAGTAGAATTTAGCATGTTCTTCATTTTATTATAAATGTCTAAGAATAAATCACAATTTTAAAGCCTAAGATTGTTCAATTATTATCAATAGAAAAGTGAGACTCCTAAAAAGGATAGATATGAGTCTTGTAGTTAGAATTGAGGAAACACATGCTTTACTAATGTTTTCTCTCTTTTAACATACTTTTCTTCTTTCAAAACAAAAAATGAGATGATTTCCATGAGCCTTCAAACCTCTGAGTATGTCTCCAGAAACCTTTCTCCTAGTATCCTAAAACAGATTCAATGGAGAGAATGTAAACCTGTCCTGCTCTTTCAAATGGCCCTGGAGGCAGCCTGGAGGTAATGGCTCTTTGTCCTTTTCACAGAATGCTGAGTTTATTTATTCCAAAAATAGAAATAGAGCGGGGCTTCACTTTATTGACAGCTTTGAGGTTTACAAGTATTTTTAGAAATAAAAGAATTGTCATTGGAATTGCCCCATTCTTATGAGACAGAACAAACTGGAGTAAAATATAGTACAAGTTACATTCAAGAAGACCCTGGAGTGATGCTGCTTTTATCTAATGCCCTCTTCTATATTGATAAATTCTGTCATTTTACATAAATTTCTTGGTTCTAAACCTTGATTCCCTCATACTTAATATGAGATTAACAAATGTGACTTAGAATCTTAATGTAAGCAATCCAAAACATTTAACTAATTGTTTTAGCTGTGATTCAGATAAATTAGCTCACCACATAATTGCACTGTGTGGGGGGTGCAATGACCATGCATATGCCATCATTAATTATCTATAGCTTTTTCTCTTAAGCCTTTATCAAGTCATCCATCTACTGACACTCTATCTGAAAATATCAAGGCATCTTGTTATGTACTCAATGACCTTGTTTGACATATGATAAGAAAGATACATTTGCTTTGATAGCTTTTGGATAGCAAAAGTATACCTACAAACTATATGAAGGGACTGATCAGCAAAATCCCCTGCCTTAGAATGCTCATTTGCATGGAGCGGCATATTGAGAAGATTGAAGGAGAAAAAGATAGGAAGTCCTACAGGTTGTTTCTGGTAAGTAGCTGAAAATCAGTAATTGCTCTTTTTTCACATTGCCTATTTCTCTGGGTCTGAATTGTGATGATTATTGTCTGCCTCCATACCTTTAATAAAAATAAACTGTTATTTAATGATCTTGTTTCATGAAACTTAAATAAAGTAGGACTTTTAGTTAATATATGTAAATGAAAAAATCCTCATTTTGGGAAGATATTAGTAAGTTCTTAGAAAAGGTATGTAGCAATTCCTGAGATATCAGTTGTATCAAGATGAATAATCACTGTGATATAAAACATTAAATATTTTGTAGGGATGGCTGCTTCATTTGAAGAACTATTTCCTTGATTGCGGATGCCAGATTTCCAAGGAACATAAACAGAACAGAGTAGAATGCATAATGATAATCTTCTGTTGAGTTCAACTTTCCACCATAATGCTTCTCTTTCCATGTACATGTAAATCAGGTGAAGAGCAGAGAACCTCAGAGTGGTTTCTCCCTTGTGCTAAGTCACGAGTTGATAGCACTTCTTTTTACCTTTTAGGCTTTCTCAAAATTAAAACTAATTAGTTATTTGAGAGTCCTTTGAAAATTCCAAAGTGTCATCTGACTAAGGCTGATGTGAACATCAAAAAAACTAACAGGAATAAATAACCAGTACTATTCTTCTTAGTGATGTTTCTTTGGAAGACTATAAGTATAATGATTCTCAATTCCCTCTCTTCCCTCCAAATCATTCCATGCACACTCTCCTCTAAATTCATGGCCTTTACTTTTTAGTGATTGTTATTGTGTGTGTGTGTGTATATGTATATGTATATATATATATAATATTATTTCTGTATTAATTATATTTTATATAAAATTTATACAAAAATTTATTTTTATTATATATATATATATATATATATATATATATATATATTCCTAAATATTGCCAGTTATCTGAATATAATGTTACTTTATGTATGTTTTCAGGGCACAGCATTTGGCACTGAACAACCAATTAGAAAACTAGAACAAATATTAAGAAATGTTAAAGGGGTTGTGGGGGGATCTTATATATTGTTGGGATCTACAAGTAAATTTTCCATATGACCCAGCTATACCACGCCTTGATACATGCCCAAAGAGCTCAGTATCCTTCTGGTTCCACATACTTGCTCAGCCATGTTAATTGCTGCTCTGTTCACAATAGCTATGGAATGGAAATAATCTAAATGCCCCATAATAAAAAGGGGGCAATGAAAATGTCTTGCCCTTGTCTGCCACCCTTTTATTAAAGTTAAGTATCACTTCAAACTTCTGTACTGTGGCTTCATAATATTATTATATGACCATGGCTCTGGCTTGATCCCATTGATAATTTTTCATTCTTGTGACACCTAATCCCTGTGTCCCATTTATTGCTTATGAAAATAACACAGTGTAGTATATTATTTTCATAATGATTAATCTAAATTTTTGTAGATTTTATGCAATTGGAAGTTATTTACTTTCTAACAGGTTGGGAAACTTTTAAGATGATGAATTGGTATTGAATTATATTAAATATTTATTTTAAAAATGGTATAATGATAATACATTTTGCACTTTAATCTCCTAATATGATTCATTACTTTTAATGAATATGTAAAAGAAAATATACCAGTGATAAATATGACTTAAAATTATGTTTTTACTATAATATAGGGTTTGATTCACTAAAATTTCAAATTCAAATTCCATCTATATTCCCCAAGTGCAATGGGTCCAATATTCTTCTTCACATGATGTCTATGCTTGCAATTTTAATTATAATTATGGCATATATGATGAGTACAGTGTCAGTGTAATTTCTTTGAGACTTAGATGACTGGCATATTCCTTTAAAATTTGACAGTCCTCATCAGAGGAGCAATATGTGCTTGGTATCTCTTTGAAAATATTGTAAATATTACCCTTGTGTAAGATTATTAAGCTATTTCAATATCATCCATTAAAATTTAAGATATAATTTTATAATAATTTATAGATATAGGAAAATAATATTGACAATTACTGAAATTTCCCCAAACTTTTAAATACATTTAACCTGTTCTGTCATATTCTTATCTCTTTTATTAAAAAATCTTTTGAAAATATTCCTTTATTCATTAGAAATTTTTCTGTTTGGTCGTCTATAATTTTGTTTCATCTTTGTATTTATTTTGACTGTAGTGTTATAATCTTAAGTCTTGTCTATTTTAATTTTGTACATAAAAATCATTGCCATTGTTATTGTAAAAAGATTTTAAAACAAAAATATATAGATAGCTATATAAGTCATGATTTTGACAGAAATAACTATCTCTAATAATTCTTGGATATATTAAAATCTTTCATGTAATAAGATAATATGTAATATAATAATCATAACTAACATAAAGCATAATTTTGTCACATATTACGTCAAATTTATTAAGTAAGTAATGATAAAATTGTAGATCACTTTTAGAGATCATGCTTTCTAGAACAACCAATTACTTACCACTTAGTTTTGGACTGGGTGTTCCTAAGGCAGGCCGAGGGTCTTTCACTAATATTTTGGAACCAGCTGTGGCAACAAAACAGCATTTCCAAAAGTCAATATACTATATACAGTGTGGCACACTATCATTTTTAGTCTGAAATGTTACCAAATTTCCTTCAAAACTCTTTGCTCATTCTATGTCAATCAAAGCACCTTCTAATTAACAGCTTTAGCAATTATTCCCATCACAGCCCTTTGGGACACAGACTTTTATTTAATCCTCATAGACAGCTTATCTTTGATTAAAGGCAGACACTAACATGAAACAATTGATTCCATCACAGACACTGAGGACTGTGTTTTTCCTTGTAGAAAATGGGGGAAAATATTCATACAGGGTTCACATTTAAAATTCAGAATTTGCTAAAATATTACATTGTGTACCAGAAATTGGGTAAGATAAAAATCTAAAGTCTTGAGGCATGCCAAAGAATACCCATGTATCAACAAGATGACATGTGGGGTCTGAGACAACAGAAACGGTAGGAGCTCTGAAATACACTCTTTTGCATAGTCTGTGCCAAAGGAAACCTGTCACGTACTTAAGAACATTTAATGGGACAAAATATTTGGAAGAATAGTAAAGGTTGGAACAGCAGTATCACTGGGAAAAGTGGAAAGTTCAGCAGATGCAAAAAAAGTGCATACTCTAACTAGATCTATTTAAAGTATCATGCTACATTGACTAATTTAAAAATTGTGAAAATTAGAGTTCTTACTTATGACTTCTAAACCAAATTCTGTGAAAAAATATGGACTCTAAAAGAAAACTATGAAATAAAAGACACAGAAACAATGTCACTTACCAAAAGGATCAAATAATATCCTTTCCAAAACCCATGCTACATTAGAATAAGACTATATTTGGAAGGAAATTGTAGCTGCAATTAACTGGTAATATCAAGATAGAATAATACTGAAATTAGACTAAATCATAAGTAGAAAATTTTCCTCATAAGAATATGTCATGAGCATGCAAAGAAAAGTAACATATATGAAGATGAAGTCAGAATTCACTGGGAGATTACGAGTCAAAAAATGGTAGTGATTGCCCAGAGAAGACAGAGGGTAGGGAAACTCTCTGTCTCTGGGAATGTTAGAATACACCAAAGCTTGTTTACCCCTTATTTTCAACTTTCATACTTAATACATATGAAAGAATAAATTTCTATCATGTGAAGTCAAACACATGTAGGTAACATTGTAAAATGTTGCCTACAAACTTAGAAAGCGAATATACTAATAAAACCATTTTAGAGAGAAAATGTGAAGGGGGCAGAAAGAGAAATGGAATTAACTTTTCAAGTTAGCATTGAAAAGATAGTATAGAATGGCCTGAGTGTCCATTTTTCTGGAATCAAAAATGCCTACATAGCTTCAAAATTTGGACTTGTCCAACAATATTTTTTGTTTTAAAAAGATTAAAACCACAGAAGACAGCAGGTGTTGGTGAGGATGTGGAGAAAGAGGAACACTCCTCCACTGCTGGTAGGATTGCAAGCTGGTGCAATCACTCTGGAAATCAGTCTGGCAGTTCCTCAGAAAACTGGGCATGACACTTCTAGAGGACCCTGTTGTACCACTCCTGGGCATATACACAGAGGATTCCCCGGCATGCAAATAAGGACACATGTTCCACTATGTTCATAGCAGCCCTATTTATAATAGCCAGAAGCTGGAAAGACCCCAGATGTCCCTCAATAGAGGATGGATACAAAAAATGTGGTATATTTACACAATGGAATACTACCCAGCAATTAAAAACAATGAATTCATGAAATTTTTAGGCAAATGGTTGGAACTGGAAAATTTCATCCTAAGTGAGGTAACTCAATCACAAAAGAATACACATGGAATGCAGTCACTGATAAGTGGGAATTAATTAGCCCAGAAGCTCTGAATACTCAAGACACAATTAACATATCAAATGATTCCAAAGAAGAAGGAAGGAGAGGGCCCTGGTCCTGGAAAGGCTTGATGCAGCATTGTAGGGGAGTGCCAGGACAGAGAAATGGAAGAGGAGTGATTGGGGAATGGGCAGAGGGAAGAGGGCTTATGGGACTGTTGGGGAGAGGGGAACCAGGAAAGGGGAAATCATTTGGAATGTAAACAAAGAATATAGAAAATAAAAATAAAAACAAAACGATGTAAACAGCACATCCTAATATGTTAAAGCATCTAAAATGAAACATTACCTTCACAGATAGGAACTTTTCCAGTCCAGGTGTTATCAGATCTACATACTCTATGTTCAGTTCCCCCTGCTAAGAAGAATCCAGGCTGACAGGTATAGATCAGTGTGTACCCATGTGAGGGAAGGTCCATTCCTACAACGTTTGCATGAGCAGGACTTTCTGGTTGTTTACAACTGTGAGCTATATTAAGAGCAGAGAAAATTGTTAACTTTTTTGAGACCCATCACTAAAATATTGAGGCAATAGTCAAAATATACAGTTTATCTTAACTCTAATTTTATTCTTTAAGTGAGCATTTCAAAAATTAATATAATGACCCAATGAAAATATGTCAAAGTGATTATGCACTACTTTATTTTTATAGCTTGAGATTTCCTAAGAAAGTGTGTGAATAATACTGGTAGACTTTAAAAGGAAACAAAAAGGAAGAAAGAAAGGAAATAAAGAAGGAATGAAGGAAGAATAGAAGGAAGAAAAGAAGGAAATAAAGAAACAAAGAAACAAAGAAAAAAAGACAAACAGAAATGACGAAAACTGACCCTGACAATTTAACCTCCTAAATGAATACTATAGCACAATCCTGGAGAGATGCAAAGAACAGTAAAATTTAATAAAAATTATAGAACCCTGAAGTAAAAATTTTCACAAGCTTATGTTTCTATATAATTTCTAGAAATATATATTTAATATAAAAGTATATATTTATTTTAAATGAAAAAATATCTCTTGAAGCCAAATGCTATAGCTTCATCATATGGTCTCATATTAATTTTATATTATGTAGGAATATATTTTAATATTTTGAGCATCTGGAATTCTGTGGCTATATTTTGATCTACATGTTAAAAGAATCATTTCATTCTTTTTATTTTGGGTTGCTTTTTTTCTGACCAATTTATTTAATAAACTGTATTCTTCCATTTATTTCCTAAGAGAGCTTCAAAAAGCTATGAATAACAATTAATATTTTATGCTACATGCTAAACACAGTGATAAATGGTGTACACTTAATTCAATTATTAATATAAAGTTCAATTCAATTAATTTTTGTGTAGCAGAAAGTCTGTTTCCACTGACTTTGTTTTCATTGATATATATATAAATCCTAGGACCTCATGTATGCTAGACAAACACTCTACTGTATGGCTATATTATTATTCTTTTATAAATTCTCATTTTGATAATAGGTTTCACTTGCCAAAGCTAGCTTTGAATATATGATGTTTATGCCATAGCTTTCTGAAAAGCTCACATTATATGCTTGTTTGACAGTGTCCAGCTCTGCATTCTTAAGCTCCACATAATACACACAGACCTTTGCTATTACAAAGCAGTACCTGGAGATGGTACACTGTACTTAAGAAAGCAAATGATAAACGTAGCTCACGAAGGAACCTCAATTTATTGGAACTGAGCACAGTTTCAATAGCTACACCTGTTATAAAATACATATTTTGAGGTGTAAATGTAACTTTTGCCATATATAATTATTGGCTAGCCATCAACTCTGTCATACTGACTCAAAATTCCTTTCAGAGCTGATTGATTAAAACTGTATTCTCTCAGCTTCTGATTGAATTGCTCTGCTTGGCCTAAGACTAACTCTGGAAATCTGTTCTAATCTTCTGGATTCCTCTTCTCTGGTTCATTATGTCTTTATCTACAATGTGTCTCCCAGAGGATATTAGCTCAGAAACTCTGAATACCAAAGACACAATTCACATATCAAATGACTCCCAAGAAGGAGGAAAGAGAGGTCACTGGTCCTGAAAATGCTTGTTCCAGCACTGTAGGGGAATACCAGGAAAGAGAAGTAGGACGAGGTTGATAGACGAATGGGCAGAGGGAAGAGGGCTTAGGGAACTTATGGGGAGGAGGGAATCTGGAAAGGGAAAAATCATTTTGAATGTAAACAAAGAATATTGAAAATAAAAAAATTATAAAAATAAAAAAAACACTTTTCTCCCTCTCTCTACCATGCTCTTTTTTTTTTTAAATATTTTTGTTTTCTATATTCTTTGTTTACATTCCAAATGATTTCCCCTTTCCAGGATCCCCCCTCCCCATATGTCCCATAAACCTTCTTTTCTCCATCCCTTCTCCAATCTCCTCCCTCCTTTTACTCTGTCCTTATATTCCCTTCCCATGCTAGATCAATCCTTCCCAGGATCAGGACCCTCTCCATACTTCTTCATGGGAGTCATTTGTTATGCAATTTGTGCCTTGGGTATTCAGAGCTTCTGGGCTAATTAATATCCACTTATCAGAGATTGCATTCCAGGTGTATTCTTTTGTGATTGGGTTACCTCACTTAGGATGATATTTTCCAGATCAAACCATTTGCCTAAAAATTCTGTGAATTCATTGTTTCTAATTGCTGAGTAGTATTCCACTGTGTAAATATACCACATTTTCTGTATCCATTCCTCCTTTGAGGGGCATCTGGGTTATTTCCAGCTTCTGGCTATTATAAATAAGGCTGCTATGAACATAATGGAGCAAGTGTCTTTATTGCATGCCGGGGAATCCTTTGGGTATATGCCCAGGAGAGGTATAGCAGGGTCCTCTGGAAGTCTCATGTCCAGTTTTCTGAGGAACCTCCAGACTGATTTCCACAGTGGTTGTACCATCTTACAGCGTGCTCTTTTAAATAGCCTCTCTTTCCCATCTGTTCTCATGTGAGTTGGGCAACTCTTATCTCTGACTCATTCTATCAAATCACTTTCTAATTTGTCTCTTTGCCCCTCAATTAGACATCACTCTCAATGATGTCTACTTCCTTCAACAAATTGATTTTATCTCCACTGTTAGGAATTAAGGATGTGTCTTTGTTCCAGCCAGATCATACCATAATCCATGGTGTGTCTGTAATCTGGCCAGATCATATAAACCTAGAAGGATAGAGAATTTTTTTCATGTTTACTCTGACTGGAATATAGACATGGCTTTAGTACACAGTTTAGTTTGTGGAAGGAAGCAGTTATGTTGAAATGTTACATCCAATTGGAAGACACCTGAGTGAGGAGAGTTTCTTTGAATTGGGAACCAGTTCTGTTCAATCAGTTCAGTTCAGCACAGTGTAGATCGATTAGTGACTTGGGAATCAATGATGTGAGTGCAGTGCGTTTGAGTTGAGTTCCCTCATGAGTGCAGTTCAGTGCAGGTCAGTAAAGGCAATTGAAGCCATAGAATAAGAAGGAGCCAGAATATTAGAACAGATGGCTAGTGTTAGTTTGAGACCAAGCATTGCAGTTCTCTCAGAAACTGAGAAAAATACAGATTGAATCAGGCAGCTTAGAGAGGAATTTGAGCCAGAACAGCTGAGTTGAACAAGCCAGTCAGAGTTCAAAGAGAACTACAAATTATGAGCAAGCATTTCTGTAAGCCTCTGAGATGACAATCACATCAAGGGAATAAATGTTGTATTTACATACAGAGTCTTTGGATGTGATGCCTTGTCAGAGAAGCCATGTTGCTAGATTCAAATTCTTCTATACTGAGGCTATACTGAGGAATTCTTTTATGAAGAATTTTGCCATAACTAGATGTAAGCCAGTCAGTGAAGTCATGATTCTTGTTCTATGTAAGCAATTAATTTAGGAAGGATCACCTTTTTCATTGTGGGGTCCTGCCAATGTTTAAGAATATCCACAGTATGTTTTCATTAAAACCTAACTTCATAATTGAAACATTACTGATGAGTGTTGATATTTTCATTTATATTTTTGTTGTTGTTACTCTTTGCATGAGATTTAGAATTTAAAAAATGAGAGAGAAAGAGAATATTAGGGGAAATGAAGTACAAGCATCTAAATAGCTTAATTTATTTCAAATTGTATGTCCAAATATTACTTAGTGACTCTAAAACTGGTTAGATGGTTCTGAAAATTTCTTTCCTTTCATTCATTTTGTTGTTCTAGTTTGCCTCATATTCTCTGAAAACCTCCTGACATGTGATTAAAAGTCACTATGATTCATTAATGTATAACGTCTTTTATTTCATAGTATTTCAATTTTGAGTGCAGACCCAGGAAACAAGAAAGTAACCATTGTTTAAAACATCAGGTAAAGAACTTTTGCCAAAGGAACAAAATTGTACCTCCTAAGTTCTGGTTTCTTTGGAAACACTGTGTTCCATGGGATTTTGATACAAGACTAAAATTGTTAAAATGAAATACGTTTTGCACTAATCTAAAATAATTTTATATGGATCTTATAAAGACACAAATTAGTTTCCATTGTTGTAAGAAAAAATGTATGTATGAATGGAGACTCAAGATACATGCTATAAAAGTGTATAATCCTTACGTATGCACTCAGGTTGAATTCCACTCCATGTCAGATCAGGAAGGCAAGTTCTTGTTGTAGATCCTTGAAGCAGGTGTCCCTTTTTGCAGTGGAACTGTACAACACTTCCTACCTATAGTAAATGAGATAAAAATCAAAATGTAACTCCAAAAGTAGCACTAAACAGAAAAATATGTGGATGAAAATATTCTCAGAAGAAATCTGTAAGATAGAATTTAAAGAGTGCTTGTTGAGTTAGCATTTATGAATCACTCAATTGGAATTTCAACAAAGATCATGAGCTCCACAAAACCTTGGCATTATACGGGATAGACTGTAATCTAAGCACTGAGGAGATTAATGAGAATTGAGGACCATCTTTAATCACATTTAGAGTTCAAGGTCAGCCTAGACTCTATAAGACATTTTTCTAAAAACAAATAAAAATGATAAAAACATGATGAAAAGCTTTCAGAAGTGAGTACATCATTCGTTTCATGGTCTAGTGGAGAATATACTTAATTAATTGCTGTGGATAATTCAAATAAGTAAGAAACAATGTCAGGGGAAGCAGTAGAACTGATTGGAGAATTGGTTGTGAAGAGAATTAGTTCTGAAGTGTCTCAGAGGGTAAGAGGATGTGTAAGAAAGAGCTTTAATTCTACTTATAAGTTGGCACTATCTTTTAGACTTTTAGTGTAAACATGCTAAATTCCTCTGTGGCAGTGAAAGTAGGAAACAAGTCATTAGCTCATAATACAATGCAAAAAATTAATAAGATTTATCAAAAGATTACTAGAGTATGACCAGACAAGTGGTACTTAGTGTTGGTCTCTTCAGATTCCCTGAAAAATCACCTAACAAAGCTCAGTCACTGGTTTAGAAATTATCACTGAGGCCCTGCTTTCTCCTATCTATTATTACTATCAACATTAGTCCTAAAATTCTTGGTTTAAGGATGAATAATAATAATATTTTAATTGAAAAATATGTATATGTTTTATAACTTATATTAGCTTATTCATTATTTCAAGTACTAAAATATAACTCAATATGTTTCCCTCAATCAATATGCAAAGATATTAATTTCAATTGCAAACTGGACATCATCATCATTATTTGATAGAATATCTTGGGATTAAATATCTAAAGAGTCCGATTGAAAATATTCCATAGTTATAATTACTTTATGAAATAATCACTGATTCCAAATAATGTATCTTCCCATGCCTAGAGAGTTATACGGTAGTTAATGAAAAATGTGTTCAAGGCTCTTAATCCGTAATTGACCTCAATGACTTATCAATCATTTTGACAGCTCTTCTTTCCCAGACTTGAGGTCACTATTCAAAATTAATTTATTCTCGTTTGCAATGATCTCAGTAGAAAAAAATTATATTGGACACATATTATTTCATTATCTGTATCAACAGGTGACATACTCTAAATGCTTATAGTAAAATCTATATCCCCAAATCTACTTCATAATCCTACACACGCAAAATAGTGAAATTCAAGTTTTCAGAAATTAAAAAAAAAATCTTGTCTTGAATAGCTCAGCTATTCTTAGTTTTGTCTTCCATTTCTCTGTAATTAGTTTTCTATGCATATAAAGTTACTCCCTTAGAATGAGATACCTGTCAAACCAATGTGAATAGAAAGATTAGATTGGACTGTGGGACTCTGTGAATATGTGTTTGTTTTGTTTTTGTTGTTGTTTGTTATCCCAGTGCTTGTGCATTAACCTAGGGATTCATGTATGTCAGAAGAATGATCTGTCACTGAACTGTACCTCAGACTGTTTTTGATAAGACAAATATTTTATGTATGAAGTTTGGATATAAACAGAAGTAACATCTTTTTGGAAACATGTCCAATAGAAATATGAATACTAATATACAGATATAGAGTATAATAAATAACCTGTATATTCTTGTCCAATGCCTAGTTTCTATGCTTAGATTAGTTCATTCTCTATCTATAACTTGCATATACCAACACATGATTTATAGTGTCTAGAATTGTGTGATTTTTGCTATTCTCAAGCAGGAATTTCTTTGCTCAACTCAGAAATATAACATTTACAAATGAAAAATACTTATTGTTATCTTCCAATAAATTATCAAAAAACTTATAAACTTATCTTCATGCATGTTGCCTTTATCCTGGTAACAAAGTTCACACCATTAATTTAACTTTTTCAGTATATTTTAATTTTAATAAACACTGATAAAATTAATATTATTTTGAAACTTTAATGTATTTTACTTAATAAAATAAAACATATATATCACTTTACATCATAGATTTCAAGGTTATGCTGACATAATGTTTTTCAATAATGATAAAAATAATTAAAAAATGAAAGTTAATGCTCTTGTTCCTTTGCTATATTGCTACTCTAAACTTAAATATTCCTGTTCCATTTTCTCAAATGATGTTTGGAAAAAGTCTTAGTCTTCAGAGAATCAGATGGATTTAATGAACAGTTATTAATATCAATGTTTCACATGACTGGCAAGATGACTCAGAGAACAATGGTTTTGCTGCCAAACCAGATGACTTGAGTTCACTCCCCAGGACTCATATTGCATTAGGAGAGAATGAACACTTGCAAATTTTTTTCTTCAGAGGTGTGCCCTGGTAACCTACATCCCACAAATTAATAAATGTATTAAAATTTCATGGCTACTCTGGTAATGAATGTTTTTTAATCCTACCACATTGGAGACATACCTATCACTTTGGCCTATCACTTAATCTAGCCAGGATTACATAGTGAAACCATGAGAGACAGATTTATGCTGCATAACAAGTACCCTTTTATGTGCAATTAGATCAATTGATGACAGCCTTTTCTAGAAGCATATGACTAAGTTCTCTAAAATACCTATGTTACCAAGACAGAAACATACTTCTACAGTTTGGTATTATCTGAACCATACTGAAGCAAGCCTGAAAAACTGAAAACACTCTGAAATCAATGTTCATACTGAGCTTTAAAAGTAGATAAGTGGAAACTATTTTTAGCAAAAAAAAAAAAAAATATGGCACTTTAGATGAGCCCTTCCTTTAGAAATGGACATGTTTCAGGTTCACACTGAATTTTTCTCAGCATCACACAATTTAGAAAAGCTTGCCACAGAAGCAATTGGGAAATGTATAAATGGTCTATTTCCTTGTAGAATCAGCATGTGATTTGATTCCACTTTGACCCTTGTAAAGGAAAACTTGCTGAATCTATACATGAAATCTGAAGAAAGGAGAAAAAAAGGTAAATCATACATGAATGGACGTGCTGAATGATTCCCATATGAAAACTTAACTATGAATTTTAAAATACCAGGTGAGGGGGAGACTGCTTTTCAGAAACTTACCATATCAATAATAGACATATAAAATAAGCATTTTTCAAACAAGTGGGCCTTTCTATATTTCTTCTTTAGACTCTTGTTTCACTTTTCCTCCCAACTCTCACATTTTCCTGTAAAATCTCCTCGCACACTTATATAACTCCTCACTCTATATGCTGCTTAGAGATTTTCTGATGCCCACTGCTACCAGCTTCCTACTTGTCTTACTGTCAAGTTCAATTTGCATGTTTTCTAGAAATACATTTTCATTTTCTCTAACCACAACCCTTTCATACATAATACCCGCATTTATGTGTTCATGAATGCAAATATGAGTTTGCCATTGTTTTTTTATGTATGCCAACAAAAGTAAACTCATAAAGCACATATGACTAACTTTTGGCAAACTTCCATACAGACTGGTTATATCTACTTAAAGCCCTCAGTGAAATTCAGCGGGATATCAGTACCTACAATTGCACACATGGAAGACTGAGATAAAAAAAAAAAAAACGTGAGTTTGAAGGTGATATGTATAGTTAAAAGGTAGTTTCAACACAAAAGAGAGAAAGAGAGAAGAAAGGAAGGAAGAAAGGATGGGAGAAACGACAAACAGAAGGAAGGCATGGAAGAAAGAAGACAGAACAAAAAGAATGAAAAGAAAAGAAAAAGGAAAAAGGAAAAAGAAGAAAAACAAAACTGAACAAAAGACTGAAGAAAAGCATAGGCACTTAAAATTTCTCTGAAACCCTTTTTTTCTTTAGATGATAGCAAGTCTGAGTCAGGTAAAATACAAGCTTAAAGAAGTTGTAATTTTAATTTCCCTGCTGGATAAGAATGTTGAACACTTTTCACATATTGATTTGTATTTCTTGCATTGAGACTCATCTATTCCTTAGCTCATTCATCTGTAAAGAAAAATGAAATTATGACACTTTGAAGGAAAGTGGATCAAATCAGAGATCATTATACTAAGAGAAGTCCAACTCTGACAAACAATGCATGTTTTCTTTCATATGTGGAATATAAAATGAAATAGTGTGCATATGTAATTAAAGAAATAAGCTACACATGTTACGAAGTCATAAGCTGTAATCTATTTGGGGGAAGGAAGGGAAGCAACAAGAGGTAGAGATTGGGGTTAAGGAAATGTCGTAGGGCCTGAGCATAATAATAAACTGTAATAATATATGTATTAAATTATCAAAATAAAATGCATTTCATGCTATACTAAACAGAACCTATTAAGGGAATAATACCTACTTGAAATCCAAATGTATTGTTTTGAGATCCATGCCTTGGTACCCCAGGGTTTTCACAGGATGTTCTGGTAGGTTCTGGAATAAACAATTAAAAAGATAACACTGCTTGGTGAACTCACTTAACTCTCTTTGGTGAACTCCCAATAGTTGAAATCAAATGCATTAAACATGTGCGAGTCCTAGTCAAACAAAATCCAACCATGGGGATGGAAGTTGGGGACACAGTCGCAACCTTAGCAGTATAGCTATTGGCCATCCTTATCTGCTTAAAGACTGTGTGATAGTTTTCTCTAGAAGAATAGCTCCTGGCATATCAGCCAAGCTCCACTGAAACCACACTTTCAAGAAAACAAGTTGGTCACAAAGGGTCATTTGGAAAAGGACATACAGTTTTATGGGTAGGGAAGAGGTCTTAGATCTAGGAAGAGCTGAGGAGGTAAATATGAGAACAATACACTGCAGTAGTTTGGAGAGCAATGACATTTATAATCTAATAGATTTAACTGTTGGGTCAGAGTTTGTGGTAATGATTGGGATATTTAGCAAGGGAGGTTTTGGTGGAGGAGGTATGTCATTGGGGTTTTGCCTTGAAAGTTTAAAGATTCAAACCCCTTCTTGTTTACTCTCTCTTCCTTATGCTTGTAATTCAAGATCGGAACTTTTGCCCTACAGAGCATGCCTTCCATTTGTTGCCTTAGACCATTCTGGCTCCAAGGAGCATGCTTATCCCTTCACAACTATAATTCTAAGTGGGCTTTGTCTTCCATTAGTTGCCTTGAAGATTGTGTTTTATTCAGAGCAATGGGATAGTAATTAATCTACAGATACCAAACTCTTCGAAGGAACGAGAGAGAGAGAGAGAGAGAGAGAGAGAGAGAGAGAGAGAGAGAGAGAGAGACAGAGAGAGACAGAGAGGATTATGTACCCAAGTATACTTCTCTAATGGAAGTCAATCTTAAATAATCTTGGACTTAGCAAATGTACTCTTAGTAAGAATATCGAATATAATACTTATTATTTCCAGGTTTCAGCACCAAATGTTGGGTCCATAAAGAGAGAAAGAGGTTTAGAGAATGTGGTATATGGTGGTGTGGGGAAGGATATGTCCCGCATGTCCAGGCATCCCTTCCCCCTGAGGAACCAGACACACACAGACATGGTATAGAGTAGAGTTTATTAAGGGCAGAGGATGGGAGTTAATGGAGTAGTAGAGGCAGAGAAAGGCAGAGAGAGAGAGAGAGAGAGAGAGAGAGAGAGAGAGAGAGAGAAGAGAAGAGAAGAGAAGTAGAGGCCGCCATGACCATGTGGAGAGAGGGGGAAGAGGATGAGAGCCCAAGAGGGGCAGAGAGGAGAGGTGCCAAGAGGTAAGAGAGGTGGGGGGGGGGGCAAGCAGCTCCTTTTATGGTGGGCCAGGCTTATCTGACTGTTGCCAGGCAACTGTGGGGAGGAGCATACCTGGCTATTGCCAGGTAATTGTGGGGTGGAGCTTAGACAGAACCCTAACAATACTAACAGTACCTCCCAGTAAGCAGAGGCTTCCTAATCTTGAAGCAAGAATTTCAGGTTGAGGCTAGAGAGACAACTCAGTGACTAAAAGATTATATTAGCTTATATAGGACCTGATTCAGTGATTACCACAAATATCCAGCTTCTCACAACAGCCTATAACTCCAGCTTTTGGAATATCAGACAACTGTGACCTCTGCTAGCTCTGCAATCACACGGACATACCCACATAGAGACAGACACCCACACATACATATATTTAAAAATACATCTTTAAATGAAGAAATTCAACTTGACTTCATACATATACATTATGTGGCTCTTGAACTTTGAAACTTTTGTCAGGAAAAAAAAATTACTTAATATCAAACCCACTATGCAAATGAAAAGTTACAGAAAATACTGGCTATTTAAGAAATTTATGTGTATGAAATATTTGCTTGATATATGATAGGGCTATATTCTCCTAAAAAGGGAAAAGCTATTCCCGGAAACAGAATTGATAATTTTGAGTGTCCTGATACTTGTGGGTCATTCATGCCTGGGAATGGTAGGGCTGGTCACATATGAGTTGACAGTTTACATGGAGGCTACTCGGATTTCTTCTGTGTTAAAATATTTGATATATATGTAGAGTCCTTCAAATATCTCTGTTATTGAGTAATTTTCATCTCATATGTGTGTTTTAATAGTTAAAATATTTTAAAATAATATTACTTAATAATACAACTATTCTGACATGATTTTCTTTTTCATTAAACTTATGGATGATAAAATCATTTCAGAATTTCTTCAGGAAGTTTAAAAGGATTAAAAATGGTGAAATGGTCTACTTGTATTCATTCTTCATACTTTCTAAAAAAGTTCTATACTTTTATATATATATTTAACCACCTATTCCTGTTACATGGTAAGACAAGAATTAAATGTTCTTCCCAGATATTATTGTGTGATTACAGAGCATAACCAGCCTTTCTGAGTATTACCTATGCAGTGAGGTGATGAGCCACTCCAAGTGCCATCAGTTTGGCATAATCTCGTGCTTGATCCCACTAGTATGAAGGGAGAATTGCAGCTGAATGAAACCTCAGACTGATATATAAAGCTCTTGCCTTCTCGTTTTCCTTGAGAAGGTATACCAGGATCACCACAAAACTTTGCTAAAAGTTAAAACAGAGATATTTATCACAAACACAATAGATACAGTAGAGTAAATAATTTATAAAATTATGAAAATTAACTGGAACATTCGACTAACCTGATAATCTATGATAACCTATCCCAGAGAAATTTCACAACTTCTTTCCAGCTTATATATAAATTATAATCTTTAAGAACATATATTATTCAAATAATTAATCTGATGTGATTGCCCTGTTTAGCATTCTACTTATTAAATGTCAAATGCTTTACATTTTAATTTAAATAGATCAAAATCAAATAATAGATCTCTACATATAGCAAATCTGTAACCTACTCTTGAAATAAGATATGGCTCAAAGGTAGCACCGTTAATAATAAGCTATAAGAGTGAAGGTAAAATAAAGCCTACACTATTTTTCAAATGTGCTGGTATGTACAGGCACATGTACAAATATATGTACATGCATACACATACTTATATGCATATGCATAATCATACACACACATGCACAACATAAATGGATACAAAAATAAGGACATTCGTATTGTATCTGTTTATTTTATTCTGAGCACTGAAATGTGTATAACAATATGGTATTAAAGTTAAAAAATTAATTTAAAAAAAAAAAAGAGCAAAGGAAGCTTTGACAGATAAGGATCAACTGAAACAAAGGAAAATTAGAATGTAAAAATCGCGCCAAATAAAATTGATTTCCAAGTAGATAAGGAGCCACACACAAAAAAAAAAAAAAATTAATTTAAATTTAAGTTAAATTTAAATTATTTTTCTTTCCTATTCTTTCATGCTACCCATACATTCACCAGGATTTTAATGTGCTGTACTTGTGATGTTTAAATATTGTTATTTGCTATTATATTTCATATATACATCTAATTTTATATAATCATTTTTTCAATTGAAAGTAAATTTTTATTGTGTCCTTTTATTTGCATTTATGTTAATGCCGTTTATAGAATTTCCTCTTTGAAATTTTAATATATGTATTAAGTATATCATGAGAACTGTGACCTATGCCCTCTCTAATCTTCCTCTTACCCCAATTAACTACTTTCTAATCTCTTATCTATTTTCATGTTTATATTTTTGATGTATTGGTTGATTGGCTAGAATATTATATGTTCTCAAACTGAATTTAGCAGAATTTACTGTGTTTTGGAACTCTCCTTCAATCCCTAATAGTTTACAAAGGAACAAAACTGATGCCACGACTATGCCCTACCTGGACTCAGTCAATAGACAAAATTTCATAGTGTGCTATAAAGTACCTCCATGATCCAAAACTGATTAATGATAGGGATACTCTTATGTATACCTAAGTATACAAATATTGTAATGGCTTCCTCTTCAAATACTTAAGAGAAAAGTAAGCTAGCTCCTTAGATGAACAAAATTTACAGAATTTACACACACACACAAATATGATAAAATATATGGTGTATTTGTTATATATATTATAAATTCTATATTCATATGTATGAATTTTATAAATGTAACAAATACCCCAACTTTGGGGTATATATTAGAATTAATTACAAGTTGTGGTCCAACTAATCAAACAATGACTGTCTAGCAACAGAAGGTTCACATATCCACTAGCTGTTTATTCTGCAAAACTAAATGTCTCAGCTGGCCTTCAGTATGTATCAGAATCCTGAAGAAGCAGGTCTTAATGCTGGTAAATTAATGGATTTGCCAGTGAGAGTGAGAGTATGCAAGCAAAGAGGGAAATCTTCTTCCATGATCTTAATATAAGCTGCAGCCAGAAGGTATTGCCCAGAATAAATGTGTATCTTCATGCCTAAAAATATTTGGATTAACAGTGGGCGTTCCCACTTCAAATAATTTAATTTTAAAGTCTCTCATATGTGCACCCAGACACTTTGGCTACCAAGTTGAGATTCTTGAATAACTTTCACAATATGCAAATAAACATACATGCAATCTTTTAAGTTTGTTACTTGTATGTATAGAACCTTAGGTCTAAATCACTTAGGGGTCTCAAGCTTCTTAATTCCATTGCTTGTGCCGTTTTCTTTCTCTCCAGAAAGCCATGTTTTTCAACTTTAAAGCTCTATAAAAGGGCAATTACTTGTTTCTCTTTGAGTGCAATTCTCCCAATTGATTAGCTGTACCAAAGGCCCATATGAGTCATGCAACCATAAGCATCATTTTCTTGTGCTTCCCAACATGGGGCAGTCTATTTCTTGACACCAGTTTATCTGTGCTGCTGCTGCTGTTGATAATCTTGCCTGGTGATTCAGTGTTGCCACCTGGCCCATGCTAATTTGGGGCTCAATAAAACCCATTAAATTTAATTCATCCAACTGAACAGGAGCACCTCTCATCCTAAGGTCTGCCACAAGAAAAAGATGACAAAAAATACCTCTGGAAACACGGTGGTGCCTCTCTCGCCATTTTTCAGTATTATTAAATGGCATGTCTTTGAGGCCTTCCCCCTCTGCAGTATTAGGCTTAATATAGGGTACCCATTTTTGCATTGCAACTTCCCTAATCCCAGGACTAAGCTGAGGAATATCACGCATCTTCAGCACCTTTTAAGAAGGACACATCTTTCAACAAATGATTGAGCCAATAATTAAAATAAACTTTCAATAACTTTTCTAACTGTGCGAGCTTCCATACTAAATTTAGAATCCCCACTCAAGGGACTATATTAGGAAGCTCAGACTGATCCAGTTTTATGTTCCTTCCACCATTATCTTGCATTCTTAAAATCAATTCCTATGAATATTTCCCAACCAAAAGCTTGAATGAATTAGCAAACTCGTTATGTTATTTAGTAGTGTAGCATACCTTCTCTTGGACTGCGTTTTCTAATTCCACTCTAGGATGCTGCTTAGCCTTCCTTCTGGTTACATGTCTAGGGGCAGATATTGGTGGGCTATGAAAGACATCAGTAGAGCCTTGCTTGGCAACTGTCAGAGAAAGTCACTGCTGTTTTAGCAGGCAGTGAAGGATTAATTTCCTCAGTAAAATGCAGAAAAGGGCAATATTTCAGGAAGCAGAGTGGGATTAAATCCTCTGCTGTAGTATAGACTATTTCATCAAGTAAGATAAAACCTCGACAATCTGACAGCTCAAATTACTCTGCCTCAGTAAGGTCCTCCCTCACATTTCCACCCCAAGTTACAGAATCCATTCTTTAACAATTAAATCTTTAATTGAACTGTGACCACACTCTGAGGTTTGGGCTTGACTTTATTTTATTATTCACCCAGTCTTATAATAAGGGGTGTGGTGTTATTTGAACTGCTTAAGAAAAGACCAATACTTTAGGGTACACTTAGAAACTTTGAAGCTTTTTATTTGTGTCTGTATCTGATCAATTTTATCACTGAGTTTACTGTTTCCTTCACCATATGCTCATGTTAGAAGTTGTTTAGTTTTACCATGGAGAATATTTTGTTCTTTTGTCAGTTTATCTAGAGATGTTAGGAGCAACCAACCAACACTGCCAGTTTTCTTATTTTCAACAATTAGTCAAAAACTTTAAATAGAGAGTCATCAAGTCAACAACTGATGATTTAGTATAGTCACATGCATTTCTCTCCTTAATTTGGTAAAATAGCTCTTAACATGGTACTTTCAAGTTTCTGTGAGAAGTTTCAGTAACTTGAGAGGCTTCAGTAATTATAGGAATTGTTGGAAAATTGAAAACCCTATTCAAGATGCTTACAATGAATTCATTCTCAAACTTTTGTTACTCTAGGACCACACCTGGTACCAAAATCTGACTAATCATGGTTCTTCAAATAGGCATGAATTCTAGTATGAGTCTATTTGTCCTTAAATAGAGATATCGATATAGACACAATTATAAATATATAAAGAAAAGCCTTTATTTCTACCTTTATGGGAAATGTATACATCATAAATTCTTTGTGTTCAGATTTGAATAATATGTTTCTACAACGTCTTTGCTATGTTTGGGTTAACCAGCAGATGCTAAGAAATTGTTTTGACAGTATTCGGCAAAACCAGAACGGGGAAGTAGGAAGGGGTGGGTGGGAGGACAGGGGAAGAGAAGGGGGCTTACGGGACTTTCGGGGAGTGGGGGGGGCTAGAAAAGGGGAAATCAGTTGAAATGTAAATAAATTATATCGAATAAAAAAATTAAAAAAAAAAGAAATTGTTTTGAGACTGTTTAACCCTTAAAATAAATGTTGTCTCTCTCTGGAAAGTTTACACTTGGTGCTATATGAGAACTTGTAGCTATGCCTATACACTGGTCCTAATATATATACTCCTAGAAAATAACAAGATAGTTGTTACTTTTTATTGAGACTTGTGCGGGTTGTCTTTTCTCACAGGCAGCAAGGGTAAGATAACTTTGGTATTTGGAAAGTTATAACATTTGAATAAAGTAACTGGAGTGAACTAGCTTGGTGCCAATTTTTCCAGGAAGGCTGAAGCCCTATGGGGAAAATGAAGACTTGGCATCTTGGTAAGCTTCTCTCTCTACTAGAGCACGTATGACAAAAGTCATATATAATATATATATATGGCACACAGGCTGTAGCCCATCTACACAATCTAGTAGTTATTCAGTTTATAGGGCTGGCTGGCTCAAGTTGTTTTAAGTATGCATCAGAGGTAGACTAGAATTCAAGTGAAAAAAAAAATGGACTTGACAGCAAGAGTGAGAAGAAGCGGGCAAAGAGGACAAGCTTCTTTCTTTCATCGACTTTACATAGGCTGCCATCATCCACTGTAGCCCAGATTAAAGACAGTTGTTTTAATCTCAAAAGATCCGGATTAAAAAGTGGATTTTCCCATTTCAAATGATTTATCAAAGACAAGACAAAACAAAACAACAACAAAGTAATAGTTCCTCCTTGTTATGAAGCTACTTTGGTTTTACTAAGACAAATACTATTCTAGATACTTTAAAGCATTTTTATACATCCAAAGACTACTAAAGAAATACTCATCTCCTTGTGCTTTTAATGCATTTCTGAAGAAAGCAAGCAATCATCCTAAGTAAAATGGCAACGGTAACATGTGGTAAGGCAATCAGTACAATGAGGAAAATTATGAAAAGGAATGATATTTAGTCTTTGTGTGTGGTGTGAGATGGAAGATGAATTTGCATTTCAAATAATATGGCAATGGTCTTCCTTGCTGGGGCAGAACCAGCAGTGTGCAGACATCATAAAGGCATGTATGACTGGTAAAGGAGGAGCCCGAAGAAGGCTCACGGGTGGTAATAACAAGTGGGATTGCATCAACTGGGCCAGTAGACTGATAGAGACAACATTAATCTTCATTTATATCACAGTGACAGAGTGTAGCATGTAATTATTTTCATCATTTTATAATATATTCCATTTCTAACATGACAATTTATATCCTGAAAATTTGTTTGCCAGTGAAAGAAATGAATAGCAACCATAGCAGGTCTATTACATGGCTGCCTGTTAGGTTGCTTTAATCGTCCAAATGAAGACATGCCTGAGTGTGATTAGGACTTTAACTAGAGCATATCTGCAAAGACAACAGAAAAATGAATGATTCAACAGGTGAGAATGAGTATTTACCTGCACTCTGGGCCAACAAAATCTACTGGTAAATATTTTTAAAAAGGAACTTTAAGACATTAAGAAGTTACTTGCAAACCCCAATTTTCAAAGATAGTTTTGAGACAACTTGTTTTCTTTCATAAAATAATTTAAAATAATATTTAGAACTTAATTAATATTATATAAACTAGAATAGAGTTAAATAAGAAATGATAATACAGTAACCCTTGGCTTAAGGGTTCTACTTCTACTGCTACTACTAATACTACTACTTTCTATTTCTGTTTTTCCTTCCCCTTCTCTTAGTTTCAATAAAAATACCACAAAATCAATTCCTTTCCACTCATTTCTTTCTTCTCTCTGTTTCTGTCATTCTGTCTCTGCCTCTGTTCCTCTGTCTCTGCCTCTCTGTCTCTCTGTCTCTCTCTCTCTCTCTCTCTCTCTCTCTCTCTCTCTCTCTCTCTCTCTGTCTCTTTCTGTTTCCCTAGTCCATTCTCTCTCTCTATCTTACCCTAGAGGTCAACTCTAGTCATCCATAATAGACACATGCTCTAATACCAAGTGACACCTACTCAGATTATTAAACTGCTGGATAGAAATTTTTCATTCACATCAAAACAGATAATTTTTCTGTCCAACTCTTTAACTCTGTCTGTATACAATTATCTCTAAGCTGTGTGAACACAATGGTGTTTTCCAAGATGATCCATCAACACTGAAGAAGACTAGAAGTATTACCTTTGAAAGCAATATTAGTCTATGCTTAACAGAATGCCATAATAAATATAATTAGCTTTTCAATCTGATAAGTCAGTAATGTTTCTTAAGCTGATTTCTACTTTGAAGGAATTAAAAAAACAAGAATAATTGAGAAAAATTTTTACTAAAGTGAAGCATTTTGGTTTAACTATTTTGAGCCAAATTGGAAGGAACATAATGAAAAAAATAGCTACATTAATGAAAACTGGCTTTTTAAATTTAAACCTTAATTATGTATTTGTAGGGAGCTTAATCTCTTTGGGTACAGCCTAGCAAATTTGAAAGGTGTAAGAAACAAATATAACAGTAAAACATTATGCATATTATTGAAATGTTATTACTTACGTAAGCACTGTGGGACCTCTCCACTCCAGGTACCATTGCCTACACAGGTCAGAACTGCAGGAAAGGACAGCTCATATCCTGCAGAACAGATGTAGCTAATACTAAAGCCCCAGTCAAAATTTGTTCCTTCCAGCCTTCCATTAGAGATCTGGGGAGGAGTTGAGCAGGTAACAGCTGCAATTACATTAAAAGTAATTAGACACAGCTGTTGAGATATCCTCAGTGTGAAATAAATAAATAATTATCATTAAGAGCAGCATATGCGCTATTTAACCTTTTGGAGGACAATACATTGTAGCATGTTTTATTCTCCTATTAGTTTTCTAGCAGGACCTCTAAAATTTAACCCTGGAGGAAGATGCTTGCAGTTGGCAACATAATGCCTACTAGTTATTTTTACAAGATTGCAAGCTTCCTGACCGAAGGTGCGGGCAGAGAGGGTGCCCTCCTACCTACTGTACTTCAACTGATGACATTTTTTTCTCTTCTATAATATTATTTCCCAAGGACCTTAAGAGATGCTGATGAGCTGGGTGTACTGGCTAGATTTAGACTTAGCATTGAATCTTGGGATTTTTAAAAAACAATTTTATAGCTCCTTGTTTTTCAAAAACATATAAATTGTTTTTTCTGGTTACAGAAGTCAGTGCACATACTGAAAAGATACAATTTCATATTTTAAACCCTACCATATTTGTAAATACATAATTAATTTTAAAATTTAAGTTTGCTTAACTGGTGTTATCCCCAGACAGGGACATGTTGAAAAGTGTGGGATATAAGAAAAGGAGGTAACAACCTTCTAAAAATGGAAATGAGAAGATTCTGTAATGATGGCTAAGAATAGGGACAAAGAAAATTTTGAGTGTGCTAATATGACAGTTTTCATTATAAATGCCTATGTGTGGATCATTATGTTAAACTACATATATATTAGTATTAATATGCATAAAATAAAATGAAACTGTATCTGATTTTCCATAGATATTATAATACTAAGAAAATGTAAACACAATGCAATCATTATAGTTGTGAAAATATAAGTTATGTATATATGAGCTTATCAACTATTAGACACAAAGGAATACATGAATAGGAGACACCAATTATTAAAAATAAAGCTATCATAAAACTTCATTATCTGAGGTAAGGTTTCCTTAATTGATACTAACTTTTCTAAATTAAGGTTTTATTTTCCCATCTGTTAAAGGATGGCTTTAAATAGGGGAGAAGATTAAAGTTACAGCTTGCTCAGGTGACAGTCTTTTACAAATCACCACTGGTGCAGGCACTAGTGTTGAGCATGTACCAGACAGTGTTGTGCTTTGTTTCATGCTAGGCTGTATCTTATCATCACTACTCATAATAAAAAATAAATTTGATAAAGATGCAATTTAACATATCTACCTATTACCCTAGGACTTTAAAATAAACTACCCCACATATTTGTATTGAAAAAATAAAATAAAAAAAAATAAAAAATAAAACAGACCAGAATACTGACCAGAATACCTATGTACTTAAATATGCATAAAATTTGTTCATAAGCAGAAAAATAAGTAATAGCTATAACTTGGCAATGTTGAAAGAACTATTTGCATACCTCTACATGTTGGCATGACTCCACTCCACGTGCCATTAGTTGTACATGTTCTGACTCTGGATCCATTTAACTCCATGGTATAGCCTGGCTGGCACATGTAAGAAACATTTTGCCCAACCACAAAATCATCTCCATATCTCAGTCCATTGGCGGGTATACCTGGGTCTCCACAACTAATGACTATCAAAATCAAATGAGAGGCATAGATGGTTAGCATGGTCCATATTTAACATCCAGTACTGAGAAAAAGGTACAATTAACATATATGTACAGAAAATAGTTGCCATGCTAATTTTTAGCCATATAGCATAAGCATATGTTTTTTGAAAGAACACATTGGAAGATCCTGATTATAGTAAAAAAAAAAAAAAGAAAGAAAAGAAAAGAAAGAAAGACATTACAGATAGTACACGTGTGGTTTAAAAATTGTGGTTTAGACTATCTATCTATATTTATGCAATAAATAATTGTTTTTTAAAAAATTAAGATAAAATCAGATACTACAGACATATGATATCTGTGTTACTCTTTGTGGCCAAATTTCTCATATCAAACAACTCATTATCTACTTAGGGTAAGGCCAAGGAATACACATGGAGGGACCCATGCATGGCTCCAGCTGCATATATAGCAGAGGACTGCCTTTTCTGGCATCAATGGAAGGGGGGGTCCTTGTTCCTGTGAAGGCTTGATGCCCGAGCATAGGGCAGTGCTAGGGCAGTGAATCAGGAGTGGGTAGGCGGGTGGGGGAGTACCCTCATAGAATCAGGGGGAGTGATGTAGGATAGGAGGTTTTCAGGGGAGAAACTGGGAAGGGGGATAATATTTGAAATGTAATAAAATAACAAATAAATATAAAGAGAAAAAAGAATTTGCCCTCCCAAATGGAGATGACTTTAGCCAAAATGCCCAATACTGGGAAAATGGAACCTGAAGAGATCACCTCCAGGAGATAGACAGGGCCCCCCAATGGAGGGATTGGGTCATTCAACCCACCTTCAAAATTTTTGACCCAAATGTGTTCATGTCTAAAAGAAATGCAGACACAAAAATGAGGCAGACTGAAAAAAAATTCCAGTCAGTAATTAGCCCAACTTGAGACCCATCCCATGGGAGGGTCCCAAACCCTGACACTCCCTGATATGTTGTTCTTGCAGACAGGAGCTGAGTATGGCTGTCTTCTGAGAGGTTCTACCAGCAGATGACTGAGACCGATTCAGATATGCACAACCAAACACTGAAATGAGGACCCCTAAGGAAGAGTAGAGGAAGGATTGAAGGAGCTAAAACAGATAGCAACCCCAGAGGAATAACAGCAGTGTCAACTAACCTGGACCCCTGGGAGCTCCTAGAGACTAAGACACCAACCAAAAAGCATCCATGATATGAGGCCGCTGACACAGAGGACTGCCTTGTCTGCCCTCAGTGGGAGAGGATGCACCTAATCCTATAGAGAGTTGATACCCTAGGAAAGGAGGATGCTCCAGAGGGTATGGAGCACCCTCTCAGAGGGGAGAAGAACTCTGGGAGGGGATGCCAGCAGAAAGAGCAACATTTGGGATGTAAGAAAATAAGAAAATTGAGTTTTTTAAAAAAGCATTTTCAGTTCCTATTGTAGAATGAATGTGCTAGAGGTATTACAAATTGGCCTTGTGAATCCAAACCTTTTATTTATTTATTTTTATTGAAAATAGATTACTCTCTCACATAATATATATATATATATATATATATATATATATATATATATATATATACCAATTAAAACCACATTTTCTCCTTAGTCCACTTCTCCCAGATCCTCAAAACCTCTACTTTCCCACAGATCTACTTCACCTCCGTTCTCTCTTCTGATATCAGCAGGCTTCTGAGAGACAAGGTAAACAGGACTAAAACAAGATACAGTAAGACACTGACAAAGCCGTCTTATGGAGGCTGAACAAAGCCACCCAATAGGAGTAAATAGTCCCAAGAGCAGGCAAGATTCAGAGACACACCCGTTTCTACTGTAGGAGTCTCACAAAAACACCAAGCTAACATCCATACCATATAGGCAAAAGACTCTATGGTGCTAAAGTCTAGGAAAGTGAGACATTGATTTGCTGTGCTATGATCTTTAGCTATTGTATTATTTTTGACTTTCCACATTTGCACTCACTTCCCCATTCAAAGTAGACAAGAGTGTGGTGAGGACCTCTGTCAACCAGTGACAAAGCTGCCCATTCTTATTCTGGCCTACAGAAGGAATGGAAATAGGGAACCCAGACAGAGCGAGGAATACAAGGCTGTGAGTATCTGATACACATGGGTCAAAGCCTATAGTCCTTAGCTCCTGCACATTGTATCTGTGGGCTTCAGTTACAAGAGACAAAAACAAAACCAAACCAAACGAAACCAAACAAACAAACAAACAAACAAACAAAAAAAAAACAAACAGACAGAGAAGACCCGTTATGTTATGGCCATTGCCATTAATGAAGACTGAATTCTAAGTGCAGACTCCTTATTCAACAGGGGCTTTATATCCACGGCAGTGAGGTATTAGGCCATGTTGTATGCATATACAATAATTCATTTAAACTGTTACTAAGAATGCTTTGAGAAACACTTTAGACAGCTCAGAAGCAGAGATCACACAAAGCCAAATTCAGAAAAAAAACATAATAATAGATATTGTGATGTCATAAAACTAGAAATTGCTTTGAAGTACGGTCTTAATGATTGGGAAAAGAGTTAGTTAATAGATTTGGGGCAGCAAAGAGAAAATAAAATGTAAGTTGTGCTCATGAGTTTGTGTTAACAAAATATCACCTAGTATGGTTCATTCTAATTATGTTACCAAATCTTCTCTTATTATTAGGATCAAAAACTCCACAAGGTAAATATTTACACGAAGGTTATCCTCCACTATCTCCTGCATTCTTTTCAAATGAACTTTTCCTAGGATTTGAAGATTCAAGGTTACTTAACTAGATTGAGTTGGGAAACAAAACACCATGACACTGCGATTAAATTATATTTACAGTTTTTTATTAAGATTCACTACATATAATATTCTTTTGTGCCTAGAGAGTTTTTAGAGTATGAATATTGACATTTAATCTGATTCCAACTAGATAATCTTAACCTAATTTCTATTTTAAATTTTATCCCAAGAAAAATTTCCTTCTAATAAGTATCAATAAGAAAAAAATGTATATTAAGAAGACAAAACAGATTTGGACAAAAAAACCTAAATAATTCTGTGAATTATCAAAAGTAGTTCTTTTTATACCTTTCAAATTTAGTGCCAAATAAAAATGACAACAGACTTTAAATGTATTTAATTGTACTTTAGGTTGTTTCATGGTTTTTTCCCCAGATTCTTAATGGGGAAGAGGATATGACCGGAATCATCAGTCTTGTTTTCTGGGCAGGACCTTTTACACATTGAATTACAATCATAGGAAGAAGGAACAAGCATGCAGTTAGGAGGGCACATAAGGTTAGATGCTTCCATCACAGGAGAAGACAGCAGGGTTGTTTTGTCCTAAGAGTGAGAAGGACCTCTGAGCACTGCAGCAGCAGCATGAATGAATATCTGACAATAGAAGCTTCAGAAGGGTTTGTTCCCTGACTTCCTAACAAAGGAAAGGCCAGTGGAAGAGAGAGTATCCATTAGCAACAGTCTTGGTAAACAGCACCTGCTTAGCCAGGCAACTCATTTACTAGCAGCTTGTTTGCAACTACCAAAAGAGGCTTTGTTGGTCTTTGTAGGCAAAACCTTAGAACAGTGACTCTTTAGGGCTTTACCCTAAAATTAGAGAGAGCAATAAACCAGAGTGAATGCTGTGGGCTTTCTGAGAAAATCTTTCTAATGTGCACATACACTAATTGAAAACAAGATTGACATTTCTATCCTCTTGTATTCTCAGAGAACTGTATAGTGCATGAGAGATTAAATACTTTTTATAGAATTTATACATTCGTGAGTTTAAAAGAAGTTATTGAATTGCCAGTCTAAAAAGAAACCAAGCAAATCACATCATTTTAAATGATTCAATTAGTTTTGTGAAATTAGTCTCATTCCTTTTTATTCAATTGATGCCCATTTCTTATTTATAATAAGTCTAAAAGACATGATCTCTACACTACAAATAAAGTATAAATGTTGTAGTTTATTCTATTTTGCCACTTTAGATTTATTTTCTCTTTTACTTCTTTTGTGCACATATGACTGTGTACTTTGAAATATAATATCACATTTCATAAGTTTCAATGTAATCAATTTTAATGAAATATGCAATGAATATTATACATGTTTCACTCATAGGCCCAAATACTTCATTTTAATATTTTTATTTACATATCAGATGTACATTCAATTTATTTTATATAAACAAACTATCTTTTGTGTTATTTCTTCTTCACTGTTATAGCAGTACAACAGGAAGTATGTTTGTTGGCATGTCAAAAACATCAGTGTTTTGTCAACAAGAGAACATAATACTAATATAACAACAAGATGATGTTAAAGCATCTGTCATATAATGTTTTAAACTTATATAATCTCTCAATTTGAATATCAATGTCCTTTTCAAATCTCACAAACAGAAAAGCTTAATCTCAAAATTGGGACTATTAATATATTGTTCCACATAATTCCTGAATGTGGTGGTGGGTTTTGTGCGTTTGGAATATTCTGGAAAATATCTAATAACTACATGCTTTCTTCCGAAACAGGGCTCATTTTGATGTGTTACCACCAAAAATGTGTCCTGACTTGTCAAATGTCCTCTAGGAAGTGAAAATGGCCAAGGTCAAGAATGAAAGTACTCCTTTTGTTGGTGTTTTCCATTCATTTTCCTTTGAAGGGTTGAATTTGTGGAAAGATATTGTGTAAATTTGTTTTTGTCCTGAAATACCTTGGTTTCTCCATTTAAGTAATTGAGAGACTTGCTGGGTATAGCAGTCTGGGCTGGCATTTGTGTCCCCTTAGGGTCTGTATGACATCTGCCCAGGCTCTTCTGGCTTTCATAGTATCTAGTGAGAAGTCTAGTGTAATTGTGATAGGTCTGCCATTATATGTTACTTGACATTTTTCCCTTACTGCTTTTAATATTCTTTCTTTGTTTAGTGCATTTGGTGTTTTAATTATTATGGGAGGAATTTCTTTTCTGGTCAAATCTATTTGGAGTTCTGTAGGTTTCTTGTATGTTCATGGGCATCTCTACTCCCAGAGCTCCCAGGGACAAAAACATCAACCATATAGTATCTAGGCTTCAGACACATAGGCAGCAGAGGATGGCCTTGTTGGATATCAAAGAGAGGAGAGAGCCCTAGTCCTGGAAGGCTCAATGCCCTAGTGTAATGAGTCCTGGAAGGCTCAGTGCTCCATCCCTGTACCAGGACAGGGAAGCAGGAGGGGGTTGATTGGGGAACAGGTGGAGGGGAGATGGCTTATGGGACTTTCGAGGGTTGTTAAGCAGGAAAGGGGAAATTATTTGAAATGTAAATAAAGAATATATCTAATAAAAAAAGAAAAAAAGAATGAAAGTACTAAGAAAAAATACCCTTTTCTTCAAAAGGATTAGATCATATCTTAGCATCCATTCACTCTGCTTTATTGTTATTCATCATCACCTTTTTGCGCTGATTAGCCCTGTGACTATCTGTTGTAAGAAGTAAAAAAAAAAAAATCTCTGAAAGGTTTCATTATTCTGGGTTGGTGACCAAGATCCATCAAGCGCCATTTTCCTGCTAGCTGCTAGGAATTAAAAGCCTTAGAATCCTTATCACTCAACTTGATTTGTTAAATGTACAGTCTCTGTCTCAGATGAATAAGACCACCCCCCAGGTATATGGCACTGGGTATTAGTCATGTTATAAGTGGAAATCCTAGTTCACAAAAGAGGTACGGAAGGAGGAAGGGAGGGAGGGAGGAAGGGAGGAAAGAATGAGTGAAAGAGAAAAAAAGACAGAGACAGACAAGACACACAGAGAGAGAATAAGGGAAATTTTTTCCAACTAAATCAAATAAATAAATAAATACTTTTTTGTTTTTCTTTTGGTTTTTAGATTAAAAAAAAACTAACCTACCATACTTTTTTCCAGAAAATTCCATGTGCACAGTATGTCGTGTGGGGTTAAGTTACTAGGTGTACATATATCTGGTATACCTGTACAGATGCATTTATTAAAACTTGCATTTAAATAAGTATTTTCTGCTTTTAAAAAATATTTTATATTGAGAAATATAAGTATGCAACTCCATGCTGTTTCCTCCCTTTCAAACCTCCTATATCTCCCTGTTATCTTTCAAATTCATGGCCTGTTTTGTAATTAAAAATTTTATATACATGTGTGCATATGTTACTACATCTTTATTCCTACATAGAACATCCTCAGTCTGTAAAATTTACTTTTTATGTATGATTCCAGAGGTGTACCTTAGGTATTGTAAAACCAGTGGGTGTGTTCCACTCTGAGGAAGACTCCTCCCAACTATTCCTTAGTTGCCTATACTTCCTTAAGACTGTCTGTCAAAAGAAACTCAGAAAATCACTTCATTGCATTTTAAAACCAGAGTGGCATTTTTAGCTATGTGTGGTGGCATCAAAAAAATCTTTTTATCCAGGCTAGATTTTGTTTATGGGTATAATTTCATCCATAAATTTCTCTGCTCATGTTATATGCTATTTATCTGTGTACACTTGATTATATGATATATTCTTTAATCCACAAGAAGAAAACTAGAGGTTTTGAGAAAGCTGCCATTCAGAACTGGCATTATTGACTTTCCTAATAGTTGTTATCAATTATTTTTTCTATAATAGTAAACTTCTGTCAGAGGAATCTTAGTGATATATCAGCCTACTATGTCCTGGATATGACAAATCTCCTTAGAAATAATTTTGATTGTGCTTTTAAAGCATCTTGTATCATCCATTGTCATTGTCTGGTGATTCTAAACCATGCAATATCCCAGGAAAGGGGGATATAAGTGGGGTAAGGTGACAGTGGGTGGGTAGGTGAGGAAGCAACCCTAGTAGCAAAGGGTTGGGTTTACAGGGTGAAGAAGAACCTTTGGAGGGGTACCAGGAAGGAGAGCAACATTTGAAATGTAAATAAATAAAATAACTAATAAAATAATTATTGTGTAGCACTGAGTTCTTCCCATAGGCAGGAAGTATTTGAATGTCGCCATTTCTCTGCTTTTGCCATTTGCAGCACAAGTTTAGGACAATGTAGAAAATTATGACTCTACTTAGGGATTACTTCCATTAACAAGAAGAAATATAAAGCATGGATGCTAATTCAATTAAATATCCACATATAAATGTTATCAGTCCCTTCATTGTTTTTATTGTAGATCTTTAGAGTATTAATTTTCTTTTTCTATTTTCTGTTTTTTTAATTTTTATTAGACATTTTCTTTATTTACATTTCAAATGTTATCCCTTTCCCTAGTTTCCCCTCCAAAAAACCCCTATCCCATCCTTCCTCTCCCTAATTCTGTGAGGGTGCTCACCCCCCCTACACACACTCCTGCCTCTCTGCCTTGGCATTCCCCTACACTGGAGCATTTAGCCTTCACAGGACCAAGGGCTCTCATCCAATTGATGTCTGACAAGCATATCCTCTTCTACATATGCAGCTAGAGCCATGGGTCCCTCCATGTGTACTCTTTGGTTGGTAGTTTAGTCCCTGGGAGCTCTGGAGGGTCTAGTTGGTTGAGATTGTTATTCCTCCTATGGAATTGCAAACCCCTTCAGCTCCTTAAGTACTTTTCCTGACTCCTCTATTGGGGACCCTGTGCACAGTCCAATGTTTGGCTGTGAGCATCCACCATTGTATTTCTCAGGCTCGGCAGAGCTTCTCAGGAGACAGCTATATCAGATCAGGCTCCTCTCAACAAGCCCTTTTTGGCATCCATAATAGTATCTGGGTTTGGTAACTGTATATGGGATGGATCACCAGGTGGGGCAGACTGTGAAAGACCTTTCCTTCAACCTCTGCTTGCTAATTTTCACTGGAACCTCCTTGCTTCTTTCTGAGAGATATAGTTTTTCTGTTCACAGCTTAGGTTAGTATGATTGAATTAGCCATAATTTTGCAAATACAATGTGACCATTCCGTAGAAAATTCCCAGGATTAATAAAATTAATAGTTGAGTTACTTTGTTCATCATGGTATTTTGTAAAGCAATACATTTTGTAGTTTCAACTTGGTGTATCTTAATTGGTTTATTTTCAATGATTTCCCCTCCCTCTCCTCATTACAGTTCTTCTGACCTACTCCCACTCAGATCCATCCACTTTCTGTATCTCCTCAGGTGGGAAAACAGGCATCTAAGGGACAATAATAAAATAAAGTATAATAAAATAAAAATAAAGCAAATAAACACAAATTAAGTGGAATAAGATGAAGCAAACAAATATAAGAAAGACAGGCCAAGAAAGCATATGAGACAGTTATAGACAGAGATAAACTGGCATATACTCTTAGGAATCCCAAAAATACACACAAAAAAATGAAGCCATAGTATATGTGAAAATACCTATAGGAGTTTGAGAAGAGAGACAGACAGACAGACAGAGACAGAGAGACAGAAATAGAGAGGCAGAGAGAGAGAGAGACTATGAGATGCTATGAGATAGAGGAATCTCCAAAAAATGCCTTTGGATTTGATTCTATGGCTGACCTGCTGCTGGGCATGCAACTACTTTTTTCTGAGAAACCCTGAAGAACAAATAAAACATTTAGACAAGTATGATCTTCACAAAGTGTGTATCCTTCCTTTATCTTTTTTCAGTCTTCCTTTTTTCTTACCTTCCTGGCTTCTTTTTCTCATACTTGCATTATTTGATCTTGGCTTTCCAATGTTTGTGGAAAAAACTCAAGGTCTCATCTGTGTATGGTAAGAACTATAAAACTGAGCTGCATAAAAACACCTATAAGATCTTTCTATGTCAAGGTGAATACTCACAAATAATGACTGTGCTTTTTAAGCATAAAAATAAATATTGGTTTGAGTTATATTGGAAAAGGAAAATTGAATCCACTACAGTCTGATAAACTGGTAATTAATAATCATTTGTAAAGTGGTATTAAATGATATAAAATATGACTGATTTTCATTGATTACTCTTTCCTCATGCAACCAATATAATACCTTGGTAAAGCTACCAATTCTTGAAATCATCACTGTATAATTTAATCATAAACATGCATAGTCTTTTAATTGCAAAAAGTTTATATTTATTTAAAACTCAGCACAGTTTTATGTATTTTCATTTTTAGGACAATTTTTAAACATTAAGAAAAGCTTACTTGTACAGTTGGGCAAACTTCCAGACCATGTTCCATTGGCAGTGCACTGTCTAACAGAGAGTCCCGAAAGGATATAGCCTTCCACACAAGAATAAATGACAGAACTGGAAAATGTTGTACCATCAATTCGAAAGACTTTCCCATTTGCTGTTGTTCCTGGATTACCACATTGTACAGCTATAAAACAAAAAGTTAAAGAGTATGTTTAAAAGTAATGCAAATAAAAATTCTTCTGCAAAGTCCTTATCACTGATGTTTCTTTATCAAATACTAAACTTCTCCGAACCTAGTAGTAAAATATCTTCATAAGTAGTTGAAACTCAAGATGAATCCCTATTGATTTTACTACTTTAATTACTAGATTTAAACTGTTGGCAGTGTTAGTGTTTTTATTATACCTATTGCAAAGTAAAGTAGTTGTTTAAAGAAGGTTGCCTTCAAACACCAGGATAAATTTTCTTTTGCCTAATTACTAATTCATAAATAAGAAGAATCTATTATATTTTTAATTCTTCAGGACATCTATTATATATATATAATACATTATATATATAATTATATATATAATTAAATATTGTATATAACCATGAACATTTTATATAAAATATTTGACATTTGCAGTGTTACAATTTCTCTGTTTAGGCAAATGAGTACATTAAAAGATCAGTGTAAATAGAAAGCAATTAAGCTCTAATAATTAAGTGCTCAATAAAGACTCATATGTTTCAATAGTTTTCAAAAGCAAAGAGGTGATCATATATATATTACATATATATATCATATATATATATATATATATATATATATATATTCCCTTACCAAGCTATAACACTCCTCAGAATAAGCCTAAAAGACTTAACACTCTTCTCCAGAGATACTTATCCATGTTCATTGCTACTTTATTTACCAAAACTAGGACATGAAAATATTAAATGTCATTCAACTAATAGATGTTCATAATGGAATAGTATTCAATAGTAAAGTAGTAAAAAGCTATGACCCTTACAGATACATTTATGGAACTAGAAAATATTATATTGTATGACATGACTCAGACACAGAATGCTAAACACCAGAAGTCTTGGCTTTCTTGAAAATCCTACCTTCAAATCCCTAGATGTGAGTACATCACATGAGTTTTCATCAAAAACCGGGAATGTAAAGGGAAAATGTAATATTGCAGGAGGTCTTAGAGAGGAATAGTAAGTTACAGATGCTATAAAGGGGAAATGGAATGTATTGAAGGGGAGATTTACCTAGGGAGGAAAAAACAGAGGGAGAATGACAGAGGAGTGATGTTTGAAAGAAACACCAGAAACTACATGTTTATTTAAAAATAGGTTTTTACATAGATGATATAGATAGATAGATAGATAGATAGATAGATAGATAGATAGATAATCAATATGAATCTTTGTGGTGACAATGTTCCCCCAAGAGCCATCGGTTATGTAAACAAAATTCCCAATGCCAGGCATAGCAAATCTCCTTTTGGGTTGTTGGTCATGGGGTTTCAAAAGACCCCAGTCAATATAAGCTATTGCTATTGATCTTGTTTTCCTCCCAGGAACTGAAGGGCAGAACATAATGCTGAAGATAATCCATGCTGTGAACATGTGACATAAAGGAAGCCAGCTGGAAAAGACCCAGAAGTCTCCTAGCTAAAGACTCCCTCTTATGGGAGCAGAAAAAGCTATGCAAGCTGTCAAGGAAAACAAAGAAATCAATAACTAGAATGAAAAGATACACTGAAAGGTTAATCAGTGTCATACCTATCCTATGGGCAATCCATTGCCATCTAATTGGACACAACTCTGTAAGAGGAAATTCATTATTGGTGCTGTAAATCTACCCTACTGCTATGGTTGGTGAGGCCATGGACATATAAAGAGAACTGCATCACTAAGGCAATATATTTTCTAACTGCTTCCTAAATACTTAGCCTTATATCCACTACAACTTATAATTGTCATTATTAACAACAACAACAACAACAACAACAACAAAACCCTTTTGTTTTTATATCAGGTAGAGGCAGACTTCTATAGACAGCCACAACTGATTGTATTGCAGAGAATAAATTACTGTGGAAATCCAAGTCTCCACTGACATGTGTACAACAGAGAAAACCTATTTGTAAGGTTTATAAAACATCACTGGTAAGAAACCAGAATGAAGGGAAAAGGCAGAGGACCAGAATGAGTGTTCAAATAACATTCATTTTCTCATAGCACAACACTGACTAGGTTTCAATATTTTAACAGTTCATGCAGTTTTGTCAGGTAATCTGCAAAAGTATAATACATGCAAAAGTACTCACATGTTGGTGGTAACTAACAACTTTCTAACTGGAGCTAAGGCCCTACTATCAGGAAGTAAATAATATCTGGTGCTAGAAACATGGACAATGTCCTGAGGCTTGTGAGCTCATGAGCATTATAAAACAATTTAATGAAGTCATGGATCAATTTACCATATCATCCCTATTGGAATGTAAGGATAGGATGTAGATCTTTTCCTTATACCCTCAGATAAGTGTGGCTACCATTTTTTCATTAGCAAAGCTTGCTTTCTACAGGAAATAGATAACATTACAGAAAATCACAAATGAACACAATGGAGAGACCAACTGATCATGGGGAAGCCAACACCAGCAGATGCATTTACATCACAGTTCACCTACAACTCAAGGACCATCACCAAAATTGTGGTGGAAAGACTCTAAGAGCCAGAATACCAGAAATCCAGCTGTAATACATTTTTATCATGAAAATAGTTATATATATTGAAAGCACAACTTACAATGTTACTTAAAATGCTTACTTGATGTTGCACCAAACACTAAACACTAATTTACAAACAGGAAATTGGTTCCAATAAAACACTTGTGTTCCTGACTCTTTTATAGAATGTTTAAATCATACCTATAGTTATTTTAAGAATCAGTCAAGCTAATGACAATAACTATTTTTACTAGACTATAACTAATCATAGGTATGATAAAAACATAGTTATTTTAAGAATCAGTCAAGCTAATGACAATAACTATTTTTACTAGACTATAATTAATCATAGGTATGATGAAAACATTCTATAAAAGAGTCAGGAACATAAGTGTTTTATTGGAACCAATTTCCTGTTTGTAAATTAGTGTTTGGTACAACATCAAGTAAGCATTTTGAGTAACATTGTAAGTTGTGCTTTCAATATAAAGCAATGACAAAAATAAGGTAATTCCTAAGGGGAATTTTTAAGTACATCTTAGTGTCCACTTAAAGTACATTAATGTCAGTTTGGAGTATTAGTATTAAAAGTTGCATTCTATAAATGATAACTTGATTTAAATATTTTTATTTCTTTCACAGAAACTTGAAAGATAAAATATAATGATAAAGGGTTATTGTGAGAAGTTATATTTTTCTACTGTTTATATCACAAATAAATGGGGTAAAAAGTTTCTGGCTGTATTTTTTCACTCCAAATGTTGCAAATTTGTTTTTGGTTTTAAATTAATGATAAAAGAGGTTTCAATGGAATTATTATTTTCCATGATTTTCTTACAGAGAACTGTCAATAAAATATTGATATATTTAGAATGGGGATCTAAACTTATAATAATTTAATAGTAACTATGTGAATTTGAATAGACATCAAATTATAATGTCATACTACTCAGCCCTTTATTTCACTGAAAAAGTACCTGACATATCCAACATAAAGGAGGAAGATTTGCTTTGGCTCACAGGCCTAGTGGTTTGGTAAAATGACAGATGATGCCACTATTAGATAAATGTGATAAATAAGAGTACCTTGGTGGTGGGTGGGAAAGACAGATCAAAGAGTTTTTCCTGTAGGTGACAAGGAAGTGGAAAGGAGGAGGAGGAGAGCCAATATTGCCTCTTTAGGTTTATGCACATAGGTATCTCCTTCTGAGAACTAGGCCTGTTTGCATAATCCTGCCACCTCTCAATAGTCTACTCAAACTACTACTCAAAGTTATTAGTGGCTTCATAAAACAATTGCAGAGATTAGAGCTTTCATGATCTACTATTGTCACAGGAAATAACCCCATTGACACACTCAGCGATATTGTTATTATTATTATCATTATTATTATTTAATCTTTTTTACAGTCCAGTCATTATCCCCCTCCAATGCAGTTAATAATCAGAAGTATGGCATGCACTCTCAGTATATTCGACTCTGACTTGAGATTACCTTTGCACTCTGGCTGTCTCCCAGTCCAACTGCCATTGGATAAACATGTTCTTTCTTCTGAGCCATAAAGAATGTATCCAGTATCACAGGCAAAGCGCACAGTGCTTTTAGTCCTGAAATCACTTTCCTGTCTAGAGCCATGACCAGGTGTACCTGGATCCCCACACGTACCAGTAGTATCACCTGCATGCAGAAAAGTTCAAATTAATTTATTATGATATGCATTTATTATGATTGATATTTTGGCCAAAGGTCAATTTGTAATATACATGCTATTTTCACATAATTTGGCTGAATAAAAATGTATCTCATATTTCCCCATCTGACTGTAATCAGATGAAGTGGAAACACAAAGAAAATAATACTTTCTGACCTTTATTTTCATCATTGAAGATTCATAGACATAACTGAAGAGTTACAGATACTTTATGATTATTCCCACTATATATTTAATAATATAATGGAGAAAATTATATAAATGATAAAAATATGTAATCAATGGACAATGTATTTATACAAAATTTTAAAAATTAGATTCAGTGATTACACAATTTGTTCTACGAATCAGCTTATCAGTAATAATCTTCTAGCTCTTCTGGAATTGCTGTGAGCTAGAACGATGTAAAGAACATAATAGAATTATTCCTATGAATTACATTTTACTCCTTTTAAAGTTCCTCTTGCAATGACTGTCAGCAAAGAGATATCAACTAACTATTTTTTTCTGCTACAAAAATATAGAAATAGATTGTAAACCACCTTGAATTAAGAGCTGGAAATCAATTTCAAACAGGATTTCCCCCATCACTGTTGTCCTGTCATCACAAGGTCCTTGGTTTTTGCTTTTCATGTTAGTACCTTCTTATTCTGTACACCTCATCAATAGTTCTAATCACAGTATACATAGTCATAATACAAACACACACACACATTATACACATTAATGTACACATACACACATGCACACATACACACACACAGAGAGACCAAAAGAGAGAGAGATGAGTTGACTGTGATGGCTTTTAAAGCAATTTTGAGATGTTCTGTGCGGAGTCTTTCCATAAACTTCTGTTTTTAAATCTATGATGTAATCCTAATTACTACATACAGTTTTAGACCATTCTATTACTGTTTAACATATGTAGTAATTTATTCTTCACCTCAATACTAGGTTTTTAATATATTGTATAAATGGACAAAGGATGTTTGTACAGTCTGTCTTCTGGAAATTTACTTATGAGTAAGTTAAAGATAAGACTAATTATCATGCAAGAGAATTTTAGAATTATACTGATTTGTAGGTTATACTTGACGCCCCAAACAATCACTATCATAATTTAGAAGATTTGAACTCAATAACTTCACCTTTCTTACTTCTAAAGAGAAAACAATGTAAAATTTTTCCTAAAACTATCTAAAAAATCCTCACAAAATTAAATTATGTAAAAAGAATTGATTATGGCCTGGAGAGATGGCTCAGTGTTAAGAGCACTAACTGTTCTTCAAAGGTCCACAGTTTAAATCCCAGGACCACATGGTGGCTCACAACCATCTGTAATGAAATCCGATGTCCTCCTCTGGGGTGTCTGAAGACAGCTACAGTGTACTAACATATAACAAATAATAAATTATTTTTTAAAAAGAGGATTGATTAATATGTAAATTTAGAGAATTGTAGAAAAAGTGTATCATATTTAGATAATGGATGAACATAAATAATACTGACCAGAGATCTACTCTATATCTAACAATTTTATGAAATTTCTAAAGAAAAAATAGGTTATGCATCATTCTAAATATTCTATCAATGTGTTATTAGGAAAACCTATATTCATTAATTTAAAGATAATTTCTGTAACTATAATGAATAAATATATTGTATTAATAATAAATAAATTTAATACTATAAACAGCTTTCATAAGACTCATGAAAGAGACTCTTTTCAATTTAACATACTTAGAATTTGTTTTTAATTTGCCACTAAGTAAGCATTCATTAGAAATAAAGAGAAATGAATTTTGATAAACATTCTTCCTATATCTTTTCAACCATATGTACTAAAATAGAATATCTATACAGTCATTATGAATTCATAATGAAACATATTCTAAAATCACTTAGTTGTTTACATAGAGCACAGGCATGATCCAAAGCACACACCTGATAATTAGCATTTAGAGCCATGTTTCTCAACCTGTAGCTCATGACTCCTTTGCAAAGTAGAATGACACTTATGTAGAGGTCACTTATTAGCTATCTTACATATCAGATATTTATTTTACAAATCATAACAGTAGCAAAATTATAGTTATGAATTATCAATAAAAATAATTTTATGGCTCAGGGTGACCACAAATGAGGAACTAGGTTAATTGGTTATTGCATTAGAGAGTTGAGAATCATTGATCTAAAAATTTAGTATTCCTTTGTCTTTTGATTCACATTCCCTTACAAGCATTCAAATAAATGTTTCCTCCCAGTCTTGACTGACATCCTTTAAGAGGGATGCTGATGTTCTTAGAGTGTGCTATATGAATTAGTAGTCAAAGTAAATTTTTGTCATACACAGTTCCATGCCATTGGTACCTGAACAATGAGGTTGGGATCCACTCCAATGTCCATTTAGCTGGCAAGTCCTGGATGTCTGGCCTAGAAGAGAACGCTTTCCTGTGCAGGAATAGTGAACTGTTGACCCAAAAGTATACTTCTCTCCAGACAGGACTGCATTAGGAGGAATGCCAGGGTGTCCACAGTCAATCACTACAATACATAATTTTTGAATATAAAATTTTTTTATATCTCCTATCGAACAACCTGAATCATCTTGTTTACAAAAAAAAAAGTAAATTTTCTATTCTGACATGTCAAAGCGTTTTCCAGGCAGTACTCTGAAAACCACATGTGACCAAAGTCAGGTGTGACTGTAAGTGGACACAAAATCAGAAATTTATTTAAAATATTCTGATATTTTATTTATTTTTTATTAATTTAAAGATGTTCAGTATTTAACTGGAAACTATAGATGGCAGACAATGTTGCAATCTCAAAAGGCTAATTAAACATTACTAAGATAAATACATCCTTGATATTAAAGACTCTATAAAAGTTAGCTTCCTAAGCATAAAATGAATGTCTTAGTTATGGAATGATTGAATTAAGTCATTTATCCTGAGGATGAGTTTACTAGGAATTTGTATACAAAGATAAATACACACAACCACATTTGTTTTACCCTAACAAGGTGAGTTAGTACTGACCATATCCATATTCAGTCATGGCATTAAACAGTTGGTTTGAAATATGAATGTAACTGGAGGAGGATATAAAATATATTTAGAAGACTGAGGTAGGTCAACTAAATGAAAACAAATGGAATCCCAGTTTATTTAAACATTAGACTATACCAAAATTAAAGGGGAATAATTTTGGGGACTAAAGAGCTAGAGAAGTTCTGGGATTCAAGTCTGGCACCGATTTATTTTAGATGTTAAAGAAAAGACACAGAAACTTCTTGACATTCAACATGTTTCTATGCATAGGACAATAAAAATGCAAATATTGCAGAAACGTTGGAAATTAGTGTTTGTTCACTACTAAATTAAGCTTATAGAAAGAGCTTATAGATCCAAAGCTATCTATTTCTAGACCAATAAAATATGCAATATGAGACATGAACTTGAAAGATGACTCTGATATTTAGCAAAATTTATCAATGATATGTATTAATCAATAAAGTCAAAGGCCTATCAGTAATGAAAATTAAAGTAAACCGAAATGATTTAAAGTCTTTATGTTCTACAAAAAACCAAATATTTTAACATTAATTTATAGTTATAAAGTTCTTGTAAGCAAATTATTCAAATCATTAGGATAGTCTACTAACAGAAGTAAAATAAATTTTATTCCACAGTCAGACCAGTACATTAGTTATTGGAATTTTATGGACATGTGAAATCTTTATTTTTCTAACAGTAGACTTGTTTTGCCAAACATTGTCATTAAAGCTTTATTCATAAATGTAAAATAAATCCCTCTCAATAAAACATGAATATAAAATAACTTATTTATTATAACCAACAGTTACTTGGACAATCATTTTGCAATACTTTATAAACATTTTTGCTGAGCAGTGGTGGTGCACGCTTTTAATCCCAGCACTTGGGAGGCAGAGGCAAGTGGATTTCTGAGTTCGAGGCTAGCCTGGTCTACAGAGTGAGTTTCAGGATAGCCAGGGCTACACAGAGAAACCCTGTCTTAAAAAACAAAAAACAAAGAACAAAAACAAAAAACAACAAACAAAAACAAAACCAAAAACAATTTTTTCTATATCCTATTAAGTCAATGAGACCTATCAATTCTCTTAATCAGAATTATGTTCACTTCTAACTTAAAAACTTTTGCTTATAACTCTTAAATTGTGTGTGTGTGTGCATGTGTGTGTGTGTGTGTGTGTTCTTGAGCTAGTGAAGAGGTCAGAAGATAGCCTGTTTAAAATCAGTTCCTTCATTTCTTCTACCTAATTGCTTAGACTCAAAGTCTCTATTATTTCTGCTATGCTGTGAACTTGCTAGGTCCAGCTTTCCTATGAAATTTTGCTGATTTTACTATTTCTTCTATTTCACTGAAGTTGTACATGGAACACATCTACAACTTCTGACTTTTTATACATAAATTCAAATATTTGAACTTAGATCATTGTCCAGAAGGCTTTTTTTACCCAATGGAGTGATCTCTCACAATACATTAAATTATTTTCATGCAAATGTGGACAATACACACAGAGACACACACAATGTATGTATATATAATTTGTTTTATATTCTAATATATGATCTACAAGTTTTAAGAAATGGTGCTCCTTAAATCAAGTAATCTGAAGAAACCATAGTTGCTCATATCAACACTAAGATATATCAAGCAATAGTTTAAGATTGATACAAAATTAAATATTATTGTCTCTAAAACAAAAAAATTAAAAAAGTTAGTGTGGTACTTATGTCTTGTTATCTGCTGCCTTCATGCTTACCCAAAGAATTATAGAAAAATGCCAGTCATATTAATATTTCTTATGTTGTAATTTTCTGTAATATTAAATCCTACATCTTAGAGGGAAACTTATTGAGACACATTCTATTAATCATGGAAGTTCCTTTGGCTCAGGAATCAAAAACTGAAACTGACCAGATTCTATAGACTTCCTTCTCCCCAAGTAAATATGAGCAGTAAAGACTGCTAAGAGACATTCACAGAGAAAGAGATAAAAGAGGTTCACATCATCCAAGCAACTGAAAAATGCTGAGACCTATAAAAGGCTCCTTACCTTCTAAGCTGCTTAAAAGTGACAGGCTATAAATATCTAAGCTTAAGTAAGTTGTACAGTATACTCTGGGTTTATAGCTTTCTTGAATTGATATTCATGGTGAACTTAGGGTGAACAACCTGCCTATTAGTCATTTCTGCTCATGTTTTAATCTTTCACTCAACTTCTTGTTTGTAACCCCCTTGGGTTGTTGCCATGCTCTGTGGGTTCTCTATCAGGGATAAGTAGATGTCTGTTCTATTATCACTAGGAATAGTCATAATATTATAGAAGTAATTTTACATTTTCAAAAATAAAATGATATTATAGAAAAGTAATTACTCAATGAATTTGAAAAATATATGAATATGTGGTTTGAAACGAATCAATTAAGTCAAGATAATTTCTTTTGGTGTATAGTTTGAGTTATGGTAATAAACATGAATATTGTTTTCATGACATTTTTATAGGAACAATTCCTATTATCTACTTACTGATACATTCTGGTAAAGGTTTGTCCCATTGTCCATTTGGCTGACATATTAAAACTGAAGAGCCAAATAAAAAATATCCTGGGTTGCAGTCATAGAATACCACAGTGCCATAGGTAAAATTCCCATGCTCTATTTTGCTTTCTCTTTTGGAATTTGCTGGAATTCCAGGATCAGAACAGTTCACCACTAAAGAAAAGAAAAAGTTAAATGTTAGAGTAAGAATAATATAAATATACCTAGGTACAATTCTGTTGAATTTTTTTTAAAATCTTCATTTCAGAAGTGAATTTAGTCAAATAAACCAAATACTCAGAAATCCTGGGACATTTGACATAATAGTCTGATAGATGTATAGGTGGAAACACAGGAGAAAGTTAATTTTGGGTGCCAGAGTAATTCCTAAGAATTGTGCTAAATATAGATTGAATAATGATGCCACGTGAGTAATTTTTGTTAACTACATTAAAATATTGGAAATATTATTTTTAGAAAAATGAAACATCATATTTCATTGAAAAATAAAAAAATCACTAAAGGATTCTCTTTCATCTGTAATTATTAGGTAAACAATGAAAGGAATGTATGCAAAAAGTATGGTAATCCAGAGATATTTTGTAAAAGTAGAAAGAAAGAAATATCAAAAACACATTTCAGTAATCATGAATAAAAATGCAGTTGAAATTTATCCTAAGTACTATATATACATTCTCCAAAATAGCTGTGACCTAATATCAGGCAGAAAGAAAACCTTACAATTTTAGACATGCTAATGTGAAAGGGGTCAAAGGACTTCATAGGTCTCACATGTAGACAAAGAACTATGGCCAAATAATAGCTGCTGAGAGAGGTCATTGATGATCCCCTAAATTGTTAAGCAATGCAGAATGATAGAGTAGTAAGCTACATATACACAAATGCCAGAAACAGATTCTGCCAGGTGTATTTACATATTTTTACACACACACACAAAAAAAAGAATCCCAAAATTGAGACTGAAGAGGGGGCATGGCACTGTATAAAAGGTTCTGGAGCACGCATGGGTTTGGATTTATGGCAGGCCAATTCCCATGAGTCTCTCAATAGTATCGCGTGCTAGAGCAACCTGTGGCCCCGAACCATTGCCTGGTCTCTGTATGCTGCTGGCACTGAAGTGGGTCTCACAATAAGGAAGAAAAACAGTTCTGGAGCAAGGGAAGTGCAGAGCAGAGATGATGGAATTACAGTTCAAAGGGAATAAAAATAAAATTGAGAAAAATAACATTTGAAAACAGGAAACGAGATCCCACCACTACTATGCCTTTGATTTTATTAATAATTCCCTACTTTTCTGCTTGACCTCTTCATATTTATCACCTATGCCTTTATAGACATATTGCTAACACAATTCCAGTTGGACTACAGTGAGCTGGTTACCTTTGCACACTGGCGGAGGATGGCTCCACTGTCTGTTGGCCTGACACTGTGCCTTTGTTGGCCCTTGCATAAGATACCCAATATTGCAAGAGAATGTTACCACATCATTAAAGTTGAATCCATTTCCACTTGTTCTTCCATAAATTGGACTACCAGGGTGACCACAGCTAACAGCTAAATCATTGGCGAAAGGAGAAAAAAAAAACCCAAAGAACATTAATTATCACATGACATATCTTTAGTCAATTCAAAGTAGAAAAATAAGTTGATATATGGATATAAACAAAGTATGTTTCCCTACCAAATACATTAAAAAGTCAGTAAAATTATATATTAAAAAACAAAAACTATTTAAGATTGTGTGTGTTTTCCCTGACAATATTACCGATACTGTGTGGTGCTTTCAGACAGGAACCTTGCATGGCTGCCCTCTGAGAGGCTCTACCAGAAGATGACTGAGACAGAAACAACCTCCGGAGGGTGTCCCCCCAACCTCCTCCTCATTAATGTCCAGCCCCCTTAGGACTGTCAAAATCGCTAAGGTCAATAAGGTGGCATCTCAAAGTAGTTTAGATTTGCCTTTCCCTAAATGCTAAGGATGCTGAATATTTAAGAATTTCTCGGACATTCGTAATTTTTATATAAGACCTGAGGGCCAGCAGAAGGAATGGAAACAGGCAACCTCTGGAGAAAGAAGGCTAGTGGAACCCTACAGAATGTATGAGAGACGTGGGAGGTGAGAGTCTCTCAGACTCAAAGAAAGGGACCTAAAATGAAATGCCCAACAGTAGGGTGAGGAAACTTATAGAACCCACCTCCTGCAGGAATACAGGGCATGAAGTGAGGGAGGGAGCTGCGATCCCATAGTCAAAACTCTCACCCATAATTGTTCCTGTCTGAAAGAACTGCAGGGATGGAAATGGAGAAGAGCCTGAAGAAAAGAAGTTCCAGCAACAGGTACAAAGTGGGATCCAGCTCAAGGGGAGGCCCAAAGGCCTGCCACTATCACTGAGGCTATGGAGCACTCACAAAAAAAGGACTTAGTAAGACCACATTCCAGAGGACCACACAAGCTGCTGAAATAGTCAGATGGAGATATTTGCACCCAAGCAATGGACAGAAGCTACTGACCCCTATGGTTGAATTGGGAAAAGACTGAAAGAAGCTGAGAAAGAGAGCGACCCTGTAGGAGGACCAGCAGTCTCAATTAATCTGGACCCCCATGAGCTCTCAAAAACTGGACCACCAAACAGGCAGTATATTCTAGCTGATAAGAGGCCCCTAACACATATACAGCAGAGGACTGGTGGCTCTGTGTTTAAAGATGATGCACCTAACCCCCAAGAGACTTGAGCCCCCATGGAGTTTAGAGGTCAGGTGTGGTGGCAGGTGGAGGGTGGGGACATCCTCATGGAGACAGGTGGATCGGCGGGAGGTATGGGATGTGGAACATAAAGAGGGTGGACTAGGGGCCATGGCAATAAAATCTGGACTATAAAAGCAAACAGACAGACAGACAGACAGACAGACAGACAGACAGACAAATACATAAATTGTTGCAGGGTTTTCCCTGTTAAATTATATAAGGGCAGTGGGAGGCCTGTGATTGGACAGGGAAAAGAGAGGCAGAGCTAAGAGTTGCAGAGACAAAGAGTGCATCAGAGTATGGAAAAACAAGATGGAAGGAGATGGACAGGAAGAAGATCCTGATCCCAAGTGGTTTCAAACAGCTGCAAGTAGCTATGATTGCACAAGGTTGGAAATATTAGTATAAAGCTTTTATCATTATCAATTGGCTCTAAAATTACTGTATTTTCATCTTGCAAATTGTGATTTTATTGATATATAAATCTGGTTAATTAAGCTATAAGAGTCTTTATTCTACTGGGTAATTAGGTGTTAAGATGGCTTACTGTGGGGTGTGTGGGTATTGTGTGGTAGCAAGAATGTCCTGGGGGGACAGGGGAAATCACAGGAGAGATGGCTCAGAGGGAGCCCTGTGGTTTGTTGTAGCTGTGACGGGAAAGTTGGCAGGCCAGCAGGAGCACAGGAGAATGCTCTGATATTACAGAGAGTTGGCGGGTTGTTTTTTAACATTTTCCCCAAATATAAATGAATGAATGAATGAATAAATAAATAAATAAATAAATAACGAAGCAAATATCACAAGTATAAAGTGGATACTTTATACTATACTCTGCTTCACAGCATTCTGACCTAAGCCCTCAACTTTTTTTAAAAGTTAATCATTCCATTCATATACATCTCAAATGATATCTTACTTCCCAGTTACCTCTTAACAAGCCCCCCCAATCCCAAAACCTTCTTTTCCTCCCTCCTCTTTGCCTCTCTGAGCTAACCCTTCACCTTAACTAACTTAGAGATGATGATTTAGGAAAGTTCTGTTCAGGGGAAAAATATGTAGCCTATGTGTAAACACCTGCTTATCATGCAAAATGAGATACACACACACACACACACACACACACACACACACATGCACACACAAAAGCACTCATGTACATACAAGTACAAACACATGTATTATTCACAGTATAAGTTATAAGCCAAAGTATAAAGTATAGGTGGTGCAGCTCTAGCCTGAGAGAGTCAAGCATTGGTTTGGGACTCATGCAACAATTACAAGGTGGAAAACTTATCCCCATTCATGGTTTTCAGCCCACAAAGCCTCTCCATCCTGACCAGTGACCAGTCACCTGGCGTGCTCACTACTTCTTGATTTTGAGGGCCTCAGTCCCTTTCTACTTGAGTGTTCCACACTGAGTGACTTCCCTTCTTTCCTCAGTCTTAAGGTTTGTGTGCTTTCTCATCATTAAAACAATAATAAATGAATTAGAGCAGCATGATTAAAATCATACTTCATGTATGGAAAGAGGTTCCTTAAAACTCCAAAATGCAGCAATAACTACTTAAGGATTTAAGATAAAGTAAAAAAACAAAACAAAAACCTGTCTCAAACTCCATTTAATTAATTTTTTTCATTTTCTGTGGCACAGTGCTTTGAGCGAGCATGTGTGTGTGTGTGCATGCACACACATACACACACACACACACACACACATGCCAATTGCAAACAGTATCTACAAAATCCAGAGAGCCTCAAACATCCTTAGTTTGGGAATTCCAGATGGTTGGGGGGGGGCATCATGTGTGAGCAGAAAGTTAAACGTTGGTCCTCCAAAAGAGAAACCAATGTTCATAAACACTGAGGTATCTTTCTAGTTTCATATTTTAATGTATAAATTCATACAAATTAATCAAAAGATTTATTAAAATGACAAGTGTTTTCATATAACTTTAATTGTAAATAACTAATAGTATGTGCAGCCCAACAATTTTGTATTTGTGTTAAAGAAATTGAAAGTAGTACTATCATAAATTTTCTAATGTTGATTAAACTTTTTCAATCAGTTATCAAGCCTATTAGTCATGCTTCATATACATAATATCAATATATTTTAGGATGTAATGACTTCTGAAGCTAAAGGAAACCATAGTGATAAACACTGTTTATGAAATAGAGCTCTGAAGGATCAAATTACTTGACTTAACTGACATAATTAGCAGTGTATATGACATCAGTACAATGGCTCTCCATGTGATATCTGATGATGTTTTTCTCCACTAATTACACTTCATCAGGATATGCTTTGATGAGCTAGTTATAGCGTCCTAATTACCAAAGAACATTTACCAAAAGGATTTACATTAATAAAAACTTTGTAATCTCACATCACAAGAGTGTTGACACTGTTGCACATTGGTGTCAACTATTGAAATTCTTATATAGAAAACATGTTGAAAATATGCCATCTATGCACAAATGTTCACTCATAAATATTTATATTAAGTACTGAGTTTCCAAGTTTGACTTCTGTCTTCTTACAAATATAAGTAATAAAAAATGAATATTTTTTACATTAATGATTTTATATGATCCTTAATGATTATTGAATATGTGAACAGTATATGTGAATAGATTTTAAAATTTAATTTGCATTGCCATTTATATATAGTTTATCAACACCAGTATTTATCTTGCTTAGTAAATACCATGATTGATTAACTCTTTTAGAGATCAAGGAAACCTAATTTCAATTGCCGTGCTTACTTACGCACACAGGATGGAAGCTGACCAGACCAATTGTGATCTTGCTGACATATCCTCACAGAAGAACCAATCAGACGAAAGCCAGGGTTACACTGATACACAACTGTGTCTCTATATCCATAATTTTCTCCAATGACTTGACCATTCACAATGAGTTCTGGAATTCCACAGTGACCCGCTGAAATTAGTCAAAAACAAGTTTTAACGATGTTACTGGTACTTTATTGGTGATTTATAAACATAATTAGCTTTATTAAACATTAATATTATTAATTATTTAATTTACTTGATGTTATTAAATATTAAATAAATATTATTAAGAATTCATAAAGTATTAAAGAATTTAAAGGTAACAAAAGCACATTCTGAAAAATATCAAGAATTTAAAAATTGAAGAAATATTACCTAGTGGATTGATCAAAAATACAGGATTTTGATATATAAAAGTTAATATCTATCAAGTATAACTTTATGGGTAAAAAAAAGCAGTGTTTAGGAAGAAAATTTATAAGCACAGATCTCCCAATTTGTCTTTGTAGCATTAAGGTTTAAATACATGACCTGCACATCCTAACCATTTTACACTGAGTATAATCCCTGTCTGGTTTATACATTGTAATTAGAAAACAAAGGGTTATATAATCATTATGTTTTACTGTTTTATTTTGACTTTAAAATTAGGAAAATAAACAACCAAATAATGAAGATAAATATAAGCTCCAGGTCCAGCAGCTATAATTGTGTAGTAAGATTATGGATTTTAGAGAAGACTGCTGGCATTTTCCTAATCCAGTACGATTCCTAACTGCTTTCTAAATACACAGAAAAGCACAGATTTTGCCTCTCATCAAGTAAGCTTCTTTTTGAAGCAAATTGAGATTATTACAGTGATAAAAAAGAGGTCAACATCCAGATAACAGCTGATATGTGGTGCCAAGCCTCGATTGGTACATAAACATAACAATCTTAAAGTCATGGCTCAGGGAACATTGCAGGTGAAGGTCAGAAAGAGGAAAAGAGCCAAAGAACCTAGAAAATTGCTGTGATATTGTGTCTTCTATGTATGACGAGGAAACTACACCCATGAAACCTCAAGAACATGGCAGTCCAAACAAGACCTGGAAAGTGACACCACCATATGACATGTCATTATGCATTGGGAAAATCTCATAGGTATCTAATCTTAGATGAAAAGTTATAAGTAATTAACTACCAAAGGTAAAAATATTAATCATCTTCAGAGATAAGTTCCATAATTGGATATCTAATAGTAATTGATTGCTCATAAAAATAAAAATATGTACATATGAACAACCTTAAGGGCAGACAGACAAACCTTGATAGGAGAGGATGCACCTATTCTTGCAGCGCTTGAAGTACCATAGTAGGGGAATACCCCCATCCTCACAGAGGAGAACTGGAGTGTGGAATAGGGGAGGGAATGTGTGAGGAGGGACCAGGAGGGAGGCAGAGATCAGCATAAATAAATACATTAAAAATGCAGCCAAACTGGTGTATGTGTGTATGTATAGATAGACAGACAGACAGATAGATAAAGATGTGTGTGTGCTTATGTGTGCACACGCATGTATGTGTGTGTGTGTGTGTGTGTGTGTGTGTAAATAAAAGAGGCCATGGATATGAGGAAGAATGAGTAAATGGGAGATATGACATAGGAATGATTACAGAGTCGAAGTAAATGCCCCAATGTTCTAATTAAAAATAAAATTAAGAAACAAATGATTTCCCTAGAAGGGAAAAACAAGCTTAATTTTATCTCATAATAAATGCACTAACATATTTTGAGCACATGCATAATATATCAATCTAGAAACCTCCTAGAAAACAACCTGATAGAAAGTATTTTTTGATTAATGGTGCAGGAAGGAGGCAGAAATTGCCTTAGCTGAAATCAGACAATAGCCAAAAAGGATAGTTGACAAATCAAAGTATGTCTTTAACAAGGTTGAAAACTTAGGCTCATCAAAAGTCCTAATTAAGAAATGAAGAAACAAATCACACTGAGAGAAATACTCATAAAGCACTATGATCAAAATCAGAACCAGATTTGATTAAGAATGGTAATTCATATTAAGATGTGATTAAATAGAAAATAATCTACCATATCACATAGGAAAATGAGAAAATAGAGAAAAATATAATTCAACAGAATAAAAACAGATGGAGATGCTGAAGGTGGAAAGAGTGCCACCGTTTTATCTTAGCAATCTGGAGGCCGAGTCGGGTGGATTTATACAGAAAGATTCTATAGAAAAAAAATACCAATGAAAGTAAAAGCAAGAACCATACGCAAATACAGATGTCTCGCTAATAATACAGATGCTAAGGTTTTTAATGTTTCTTTACATGTTTTACTTAAACATTCATTATGGAAATGTATTTACAGGCTATTTCAAACAGCTGCAAGTCAATTTAATTGTAATCAGAATAGCCAAGATCAAAAAGTCAAGTGACAGCACATGCTAGTGAGGATATGGAGATAGGGGAACACTCCTCCATTGATGGTGGGATTACAAACTTGTAAAACCACTATGGAAATCAATCTGGCTGTTTCTAAGAAAACTGGAAAGAGTTCTCTCTGAAGATCCAGCTATACCACTCCTGGGCATATACCCAGAAGATGCTTCTTCCCCTTTCCACCATACTGTGAGGATACATGCTATTTTCTTAGCATCCTTATTTGTAATAGCCAGAAGCTGGAAACAACAAAGATGTCCCTCAACAAATGATGGCTACCAAAAAATGTGGTTCATTTACCTAATACTATTTGGCTATTAAAAAGGAGGACATCATGAATTTGCACACAAATGGGTGGGACTAAAAAAAGTCATCCTGAATGAAGTAACCCAGGCCCAAAAGGACATGCATGAAAACACAGAAACAAAAATGGAGCAGAGACTGAAGGAAAGGACTTCCACTGACTTGCCCAAATTAGGATCCTTCCCATGTGCAGGCACCATACCCTGTCAGTATTACTTGTCCTATGTTGTGCATGCACATAGCAGCAAGGCTATCCTCTGAGCCTCTACCAGCAGATGAGTGAAACAGATGCAGATTACAGCTAACCATTGTACTGAGGTCAGGGAACCCTCTGGAAGAGTTTGGGAAAGGCCTGAAGGAGCTGAAGAGGATTGTAACTCCACAGGAAGAACAACAATATCAACTAAACCATTTCCCTCAGACCTCCCTGAGACTAAGCTTCCAACCAAAGAGTATTTCCAGGCTGGTCTGTGGCACATATATATGTAGCTGAGTACTGGGTTGTCTGGCCTCAGTGGGAAACAAAGTTCTTAATCTACAGAATCTTGATGGCCCTGGGAAGGATGCTGGTTGGGGTGATTGGCTGGGAGAGCACCTTCTCAGAAGCAAGTGAGTGAGAAATGGAGTGAAGAACTCACAGATCGGGGACCAGGAAGGGAGGCAACATTTGGAAAGTAAATAAATAAAATAATTTAATCAGAAAAGTATTGAAATGTAGATGGGTATTTTGTAAGCATATCTGACAAAGGGTTAGCTCGATAATGAATCAGAGACATGTAAGTATCTGATGTCTATTATTCTTCCAATTAAGAAACACAAAAAATCACTGAGATGTAAGAAATAAAAATCATTGCATCCCATTAAATAATCAGAAGAGCATTCTGTGGGCTCAACTATGCAAAGGGGTTCTGTGTCAGAAAAGTAAGCTGACAGTAAATGAATCCTTATGGTTGATTTCTAATGCAGTACTGTAGGATCAGTGTTTGGAATCCTTCTCTCACCACCATCATTCTGCATTTATATTAAATGCCAACAATATAACCTCTACTATCCATAGTTCTACAACATTGTAGTCACAAATTCTAAAGTATGGTTTGTTCATAAATATTTCTTCAATACATTTTTCCAGGGGATATAGTTAGAGTGTATTGTGGTGGTAAATCCATACACTATCACAAAATACCACATAAAGTGTAAGTGTTAACTTTATTGTATAATTATAAAATATATTGCCCACAAATCTTAACAATTTACAAGTATACCAATTAATCGAGGCTTCAATGAGTAAAAGTACTTTGGGAAATATTAAAATATTCTTTTGTTCACATAATCACTTAATGTACTAAGTTTGGATTTGTTTAGATTTTTGATGGTGGTTTTATATGAGACACTAATAAATGAGTCCTCTCATATAAAGAAACTGTTTTATAGTTACAGCAGTTAAATATAAATTCTCACTCAAACTAAATCTTTTATATTTTAAATAACTTATTTATGTAAACTTTTTTCAAAATTGTTAAAGTACAGCATATGTTAACAAAAGACAAAATCTTGTACCATTCATACTTAAATAGCATTTTTAAAAAGTATAAACTCTGAAACAGTTTAGAAATTAGTACATAAAATATCAAAAATATGAACAGATGAATGAATAAACAATGTCACTTAAATTATTTTGAATAAATAAACATAAATCATAGAAATCTCTTGATATCAAAGCTTTTCAAATTGAAGTGATGTACACACCATATTATTCTTTCCATGATAAACAGAACAGGATTGTTTGATCGATTGTTTCTCAACAGAGTTTTGAGAAAATGCTAATGTTGAATAAAAATCCTGTTGTCTAAAATCATCTTCAAAAACTATAGCCTAATGGTTTGAATAGACTATTTTTAAATATGTTGCATTTTATAAATTCAGCAGAGAAAGACTGAAGTGTGGAGAGCTGATTGTAGATTAGAACGATCTGAGTGGTGTTAATCCAGTTTGTGTGTAATCCAGCTTGTATATTTTCAGTACTTACTTATAACTGTTTTCTTTTCACCAAAGAAAGAATGTGTCTCCATAATAACATAAGATTCTTGACAGCAATACCAGCGGAATGATGCCAAGGGCTATCAGTTTTCTACCATGAGACCTGTTAGTAATAAGCCTCTTCTGTTTTTTAACCCTTTGTTAATAAAAGTTGCAATCTCATATCAGGGAATAAGATCAGTTTCCTCTTATGTATGATGTTTGGGAGGGAAAGATAAAATGAGTTAAAACCCGTACCTAGACATCTGGTTTCTGATCCACTCCACAGACCAGAGGAAAGACATTCCCGTACAGCAGAACCCACAAGCATGAATCCTGAGTCGCATGTGAAGATGGCTGTGGAGCCATAGGAAGTTTGAGTTCCAATCTTATTTCCGTTTGGAGGTGTTGGTAATTCTCCACAGGAGATGACTTAAAAACGAAAAGCAAACACTCATGAAACATTATTTGAATGCTTCTGTTAAAAATAGCATGCTGCTTACATTTTCAGTTATCTTCTATTTGGTTTTCTTAAATATAAAAATAGCATTTGTAAAATAAGTTTGTATGTGAGAGAAAAGAAAAAGAATATGATATAGTTTGATATTTACTCGCTATGTTTGGAAGAAACACACCTCATTATTCCAAATCTTCCTTTAACTTTGGATATTGAAGAATGCATATGAATTAGAAGCTACTAGAATATTTAGAACTCTAGTTTTATTATCATTATTTCTTAACCTAATTATTTTGTGCCATAGGACAACCAAAATATCTTTGGTTAAGAAAACACTTATACTCAAAACTTATAACCAAAAACTTATAAAAAATGTTATCCACAATTATCTCTCTACATGCCAGATACAATAAAGATAGCTATCTGTAGTATTAAATTTATTAACAATCACAATCTCATTAGACTATTTATTCACTTATAAAATATGAGTGCCTGTGCTATATTTTATGCATAAATGTCTTTTGTATTCAGGATAAAAGGTTGAATTTTAATCTATGTATATTCTGAAACAAAATAACAAGTAGGTAAAGGAAGTTGAGAAGAATTTCAGTTGACTGTCTTTTATTTAGGTTGTTTTTACTAGAACCAAACAAGTTTTTAAAAATATTTAAAACACCCTGATAGTTTTCAATTTGATTAAATAATATTGTAGTTTTCTGGAAATCTGGTTATAGACAGTATTTCAAATATATCATGACATTAAATTAGCTCAACAACTTTATAAAAGTATGAGAGTTTCTTATTGAGGAAATCGAGATCAGAAAGACTAAACTTCATACAGCATTGTTTTGAAAACATTGTGCTTAGATTATCTGAGTTAAAGACCATTTTTATATTTATCGACTCTGTGACTTATTTGTAATAATGAACACATTATTCAGTTACATTTTAGAACAATAAATTTAATATATAAGACTAAAAATAATACAGAGTGAGCATTACATAAGCAATTAATAGAATTATAATTTAGCTGATAAAATAAGATTTTGTCCATATCTCCTAAACTAATTTTACTTTTAGTATTTGCTAAACATAATCAGTAAGCTTTAAACTGTAATGTGAATAATTTTCTTAGTGCCATTGTGTCATTTGTAATGATGGTTTACACCTAAAGTGCAGAAACTAGGAAGCCCATTTGGGGAAAGGGTTTTGAGGATAGGCTGGGTAACGTGAATGTTCCATCTTGAAGGAACATGCTCAGGGGTAGACAAAAAACAGTCTCATCTTTTCATGGTGTATTTAGAAAGAGAAGTAATATAAGACATGAAATCACCAAAAAGAGTTTCTGAAACAATGTGAGCATCCTGCATGCTTACTTTGGCAGTATGGTCTTTCAGTTCTCCAACTCCAAGTGCCATTAGGAAGGCATTCAATAGAAGCAGGGCCGAGTCCATGATAACCAGGATCACAGCTAAAAACCACCTTAGTTTTGTATTCATAATGAGATCCATTCACAATTCTCCATCTTCCATGTTCCAAGGTAAAGGAATTGATACTTGGACATGTAACAACTGTATAAATCAAAACGATATAGATGCTAGTAAGACAAGAGCCACTCTACTGCCTAAGGAGAGCTGAAGTATATTGATGTTTTATGCTGCCATTAATTTAGTTAAGTCTCTATTGTGCTTTACAGGGTAATGCTTGCTCATATTTGTACGTTAATCATTAATTATTTCTATTTCCTCTGAAACTGTTGGAAGTTCTTTGAATTAATGAGTTATTTCACAATTGGATACTGGATATATTTATATTGATCTCTCCATCTAGAATCCCAGTTACCTTGTTTGCTGTCTTTCCTTATTATTAAAATGTTTATTGAAGAAATTAGTTTCAGAAAATGGGCTTGATCAGAATGGTCTTTGTGAACAAGAGCTATAGTACCTATGTTTGTTTATTAAAAGATTGCTTAAGATACATAAAAGCAATATTAGGTAGCTTTTAAAGAATACACAGAATTGAACAATCCTCACTTTAAATGAAATAATGAGTTTCAAATGTTAGTAATAATTGTGACAAGAAATTGAAATAGAGGAAATAAAATATTACTTAAATAATTTCTCATTAAAATAACTTTCAATTATAATTATATATTTATTAGTATACTATGATAGTAACAAAAGTAGTTGAAAAATTCTAAATGTAAGTTAAGAAGAAATACTCTAAGGAAAGTCAAAGTTATGGATAATCATTTTCACTGTTTGCTCTTATAAACTTAGAGCTTAGTTTACTGAAATAGAACATTATTAACACATATTTTCAAAGGTTTCCTATACATTGAATTTAACAATAAATACCATTTTACAAAGTAAATAGAACTTAGTTATATCAAATACAAATATCATATTTGAGACCTTTACGTATTTTGGAATTTCTAAAATTGAACAAAAACGCATGCTTCTTGTCCTTTAGTATTTGATAACATGACACAGGTCAGTTAACTTTTATTTATATCCTAGAACATTTCTTTTATAGAGAAATATCTTTAATAGCCAACAGTACATAAAGTTTTAAGTCATATAACATCTTAATTGCAAACTGCTGACAAATTTCCATGAGTGTTCATACCAACACAACGAGGGGTCTTATTATGATTACTCCATGTTCCATCTGACTGGCAGGTGGCTGTGGTGAGTTCCTTAGATGACAGTCTGTATCCATCATTGCAGAAGTAAGTAACTCGTGTTCCAACCAAGTAGTCTGTTGTAAGTATTCCCCCATTAGTTGGGGCTTTAGGAATTCCGCAGGAAATTGCTAGAATACACATACACAATTAAGGAAACAAAAAAAGAAAAATGTCTTCAGGAAATGTATAACTCCCAAACATAGAGAATTGTTTGGGATACTGTCTTGTTTCCAAAAGAAATTTACAGGAGATCACAAAAAGGACTTTTAAGAATTTTATATTTGGAATAATTTATTTTAAACTGGTAAGAATTTAATTGGTGACCCTGTATGCTGTTCTTGTTTTGTTTTGTTTTTTCTTAGATTTTTGTCCTCATGTATTTGGTCATAAAGACTTTGTGGGAATCTAAGACAGGTAAACAATGTTGTGTTTAATGTTCAGTGCATGACACTGAGTTACATTGCCTAATTGGATGTAATCAATACATACTAAATATTATTAAGGGAACATAAAATTCTCATTGATATTTTATCCAAATGCTGCCCCCCCAAAAACCAAAAAGGCTAATATTACTGAAGAGACTTCTTTTGTCATAGGTACAGTCACAATATGTTATAGGTACTAATGATACTTTTGATCACATGGGCCTTGTTTGATACATACTAGGCCAGGATTTATTCTCTCAAAGATAACTAGTGTCTCTAAGATTCATTTTAGATGTTTTGTTATAAACTATGGTATGTTTAATTAGGGTGAACATTAAATTTCTATGCTATGTTGTTCTCTTGAATTTATATTATCCCAATTAATTATATTTACATATGTGTTTCACTTCATATAATTTCAAAATACTATATAGAAATTATGTATACTGAGTCCTTTCCATGTTTGCTGAACACTTATTCAATCTTCATTTCTCAGATGATTAACTGTCCTATAGTTACTGTAAACCATTTCTGACAGTATTTGAAACCATAAATAAAATAAAATTGTTTTATCCAGCCAGAAACACTTTGATCTATGATAGATATTGTTCTGCCTGCAAGATATGCTAATATAATGATGGTACAAAGCTTGTGAAAATAACTGGCCTGTATGTAATGTTATGCAAAGTCCATTCCATAAGATGTAATCCATAATCAATTCTGCTTGGGTGACTAAGAACCCGAGACTAGATTGCCTAGAGACCTACTGTAAAATCAAACACTACTTCTCTAAATGAATGAATGAATGAATAGCACAGTCACAATAAGAGAGCTTCCTCCTGCAGCAGTGAGCAATAAGTACAGAGACCCGCAGCCAGACATTAAGAAGAGTAGAGAGACTTTGGAACACTCAGCCATAAATTCAATATCTCCATTAAATGCCTTCCTTCAGAGTTCAGGGAACCCAGAGCAAGAAGAGGCAGAAAAAGCGAAAATGCCTTAGGAGATGGAGAAGACAAAGTTAACAAGGTCTTCTAAGGACACTCATACGTACTCATATAGACAGAGGCAGAATGCACAGACCATATACCGGTCTGTACCACATTGCGTCAGAGAGCGAAATGAAGTGGTCACATGACCAAGGATCTCTAATTGATAACCACTGGCAAATGACAATTTAGTTTTCTCGAATGGACTCCCATGTGAGTAAACAAACTGCTTCTTTCTTGGTTTTTTGTTTCTGTTTTTGTTTTGGTTTATTTTGTTTTTCCTTCGAGACAGGGTTTCTCTGTGTAGCCCTGGCTGTTCTAAAACTCACTCTGTAGACCAGGCTGGCCTCGAACTCAGAAATCTGCCTGCCTCTGCCTTCCAAGTGCTGGGATTAAAGGCGTGTGCCACCACCACCACCGGGCAACAAACTACTTCTTTTTATTTTTTATTGTTTTTTTTATTTGATATATTTTTATTTACATTTCAAATGATTTCCCCTTTTCTGGCCCCTCACTCCCTGAAAGTCACATAAGCCCCCTTCCCTCCCCCTGTTCTCCCACCCACCCCTTCCCACTTCCCTGTTCTGGTTTTGCCTTATACTGCTACACTGAGTCTTTCCAGAACCAGGGGCCACTCCTCCATTCTTCTTTTACATCATTTGATGTGTGGATTATGTTTTGGGTATTCCAGTTTTCCAGGATAATATCCACTTATTAGTGAGTGCATACCACGATTGATCTTTTGAGACTGGGTTACCTCACTTAGTATGATGTTCTCCAGCTCCATCCATTTGCCTAAGAATTTCAGGAATTCATTGTTTCTAATGGCTGAATAGTATTCCGTTGTGTATATATACCACATTTTTTGCACGCATTCTTCTGTTCAGGGATACCTAGGTTCTTTCCAGCTTCTGGCTATTATAAATAGGGCTGCTATGAACATAGTGGAGCATATACCCTTATTACATGCTGGGGAATCCTCTGGGTATATGCCCAGGAGTGGTATAGCAGGATCTTTCAGAAGTGAGGTGCCCAGTTTTCTGAGGAATCGCCAGACTGATTTCCAGAGTGGTTGTACCAATTTGCAACCCCACCAGCAGTGGAGGAGTGTTCCTATTTCTCCACATCCTCGCCAACACCTGCTGTCTCCTCAGTTTTTAATATTAGCCATTCTGACTGGTGTAAGGTGAAATCTCTACATCAGATAGAGGGCTAATATCCAATATATCCAAAGAACTCAAGAAGTTAGAGCCCAGAAAACCAAATAACCCTATTAAAAAATGGGTAGAGTTAAACAAAGAATTCTTACCTGAAGAACTTTGGATGGTGGAGAAGCATCTTAAAAAAATGTTCAACTTCATTAGTCATCAGGGAAATGCAAATCAAAACAAACTACTTCTAAAGGTAGCCCACGTGTCCAGCAGATGATGGCCAACAGAAAATGAACTCAGTGGGATCTTTGGAATTTCCTTATCTCATTTTGTTTTGTCATGAAAATTTTTTTAATTTCTCTTTTTAATTTTATCTTAATATTTTTAAATTTATTTAATTTATATATTTTATCTTCTCTCTGCTTACCTTTCCGGTCATTTCTGTATGTAATTTGTCTTCCTGTTCAGTGGTTTTGTTTGGTTGGTTGTTTTGTTTTGTTTTGTTTTGTTTTGTTTTTTTATGGGATTCCTGAGTATGTGAATCTGTTTCTTGTACCCTCTTCTGGGATTGTTTTCTTCTGTTTGTTTTGTCCTATCCTGTTGTTTCTACACCATTTGCATTCCCATTGCTAGTTGTGTTAGTTTTATTTTATTATTTTATATTATTTTATTTTATTTTATTTTATTTTATTTTATTTTATTTTATTTTATTTTATTTTATTTTATTTTACATTTATCCCTTAGATGCCTCTTTGTTTCTACTGAGAGACAGAAAGGAGTGAGTAGGGATTGGAGGAATTTAGAGAGAAACAGGGAAGAGGAGTGGCAGGAGAAACGAGAATCAGGATATGCTATCTATGAAAAAACATATTTTCATTAAAAGGTAAAAATAAGATGATTTGTGTTTGTTATGGACATTAATACATATTAACCTATTTATGTATATGTCTACTCTACTACCAAACAGAATTAGTATTTATTATCTGCTATATCTAATTTAGTGCATTATTATAACTATCAAAATAGTTCTTGTATCCTGAAATAGTTTCTATGCAAATAATTCTATAATTACATTTTTTACTATAGAAAAATGTAGGAAATAGAAATGTGTGTTTCATTTATATTATAAAAGTAATTTCTGTTTATCTATATTTCATTTCTAAATGAAATTGTTCCCTCTTCTTTCATAAAATCTATCATATGTTTAAATTTCTAACCTATTTTAATGAAATATTGTAAATGGAATATATAGAGTATAAATTGAGTCACATGTATTCAAACCATGTAAAAACTGAATGGCAGAAGCAACACTGCTGAATAGTTTGCTCTACTGTAATTTCATGACCTAAAGATTTTGAATAGAAATGAATACTGAATCAGAAATTATGTTAACCATCTCAAAAAAATGTTATCCTTTCTTTAATTATAAAATCTCTAAACTACTGTTGTAAAATTGAATGGTACAATGATACTTGTTTCATTAATATTTATATTTTCTGATATTCATGAGGGTGATTTTAATTTTTAATAAGTTCTCATTCCCCAATATACCCTGCCAATAATCAGGGATTTACTGAGTACCTACACTGACAAGCACACACATACACTTGTGTGTTTATGAAGTATACATGCCACATATGAAAACATACATACACATAAACACACACATTATTGAACCTAGGTCATGGTAAAGTAAATATAGATAAATGTTATGAGTTTTTCATATATTTAGAAAAATGGTTATATTTTAGAGATGCGTAAAATGCCATAGACAAATAACTGTACAAATTTCTTCTTTACAAATAGCTCAATTTTATCTTAAATAGTCGTTTAAGTGGTTTGAATGAAAAAATGCCCTTTAAATACATGTGCTTAGTGCCCAGTTGATGAACTGCTTAGAAGAATGAGAAGGTGTGGTCTTGTTGGAGTAGTTCTGTTGCTGGCAATAGGCTTTCTATTTCTAAAGCCTATGCCAGGTCCAGTGTCTCTTCCTTTGCTCTCGCTTTCTATTCACTAATATTAGAGCATACTTATTTGGGATTCTTGACATATATTGAAGTCCAGCTGAGATACCTTGCCTTGGCTACTAAATAATTACTGAACTATTGAACTTTCCATTAGAAGAGAACCATTAGTACTTTATATGAACCAGAGCATGTAAGCTATTCTAATAAATACATTCTAATGAATCCCACTCTACTAAATTTAGTATAATATTTGTAAAATTACTAGTATAATATAAATAGTATGTATCCTATTTTTAAATATTTCAAATTTTATTTATATGTTATTCACACACACACACATACACATGTTTACACACACACACATATATAATATATACATACATATATACATACATATCCAATCTTTCTTTTTCTAGGTCATAAAGGATATATATTATATATTTGTATATGTAAATAAGTGTATATATCTCTATATATTGTGTCTGTGAATACAATTTTCATGTGATGAATTAAATAGTTTAAGAGTTTAAATCAAGCAGGGTAGCAATGATGCACACCTTTAATCCCAGGATTCGAGAGGCAGCAGATATCCAGAGTTCAAGGCCAGTATGGTCTACTGACGGAGTTCAAGAACATCCAGAATGACATTGATAAACTTATCTTGGGAGAGGGAGGAGAGTTTTAAATTTCATGGCATTATTTTGTGTAGTTGAAGTTTAATTTGATTTGTTTATACTACCTAAATTCAAGAACGCCATTACATTTACACATGACATCTAAATCAAAAGTTCATCTGCCACACTGTCAATAGGACAAAACGGCAATCAACAGATTGGAAAAAAGATCTTTACCAATCCTACATCTGATAGAGGACTAATATCCAATATATACAAAGAACTCAAGAAATTAGACTCTAGAAAACTAAATAACCCTATTAAAAATTGAGGTACAGAACTAAAAAAATGAATTCTCAGCTGAGGAATACCAAATGGGTGAGAAGCACCTAAAGAAATGTTCATCATCCTTCATCATCAGGGAAATGCAAATCTAAACAAACCTAAGAGTCTACCTTACACCAGGTAGAACGGCTAAGATCAAAAACTCAGGTGACAGTAGATGCTGGCAAGGATGTGGAGAAAGAGGAACACTCCTCTATTGCTAGTAGGACTGCAAGCTGGTAAAACCACTCTGGAATTCAGTTTGGCCATACAACAGAATATTGGACATAGTATTACAGGAGGACCCAGCTATACCACTTCAGGGCATATACCCAGAAGATTCTCCAACATGAAATAAGGACACATACCCCATTATGTTCATAGCAGCCTTATTTATAATAGCCAGAAGCTGGAAACAACCCAGATGTCCCTTCAACAGAGGAATGGATAAAGAAAATGTGGTATATTTATACAATGGAGTACTACTCAGCTATCAAAAATAATGAATTCATGATGGAAATAGAAAATATCATTCTTAGTGAGGTAACCCAATCACAAAAGAACACACATTGTATATATTCCCTGATAAGTGGATATTAGCCAAGAAGCTTGGAATACCTAAGATATAATTCACAGACCACATGAAGCTTAAGAAGGAACACCAAAGTGTGGACACTTTAGTCCTTCTTAGAAGAGGGAACAAAATACCCATGGAGGAAAATACAGAAAAAAGTTGTGGAGTACAGACTTAAGGAAAGACCATCAACAAACTGCCCCACCTGGGGAAACATCCCATATGCAGTTACCAAATGCAGACGCTATTGCGGATGCCAAGAAGTGCTTGCTGACAGGAGCCTGATATATCTGCTTCCTGAGAGACAGAGATGCTGCCAGTGTCTGACAAATACAGAGGATGCTCTCAGCCAACCATTGAACTAAGCACAGGGTCCTCAAGGGAGGAGCTAGAGAAAGGACCCAAGGAGCTCAGAGGATTTACAGCCCCCACAGGAGGTAATACAATATGAACTAACCAGTAGCCCCAGAGCTCCCAGTGGCTTTACTACCAACCAAAGAATACACATGGAGGGACACATGGTTCCAGCAACAATATTACCAGAGGATGGCATGGTCAGACATCAAAGAGAGGCGAGGCCCTGGGACCTGTGAATGCTCATTACACCAGTATAGGGGAATGCCAGGATGGGGAAGCAGCAGTGGGTAGGTTAATGAGTTGGGGGAGGGGAGTTGGGAAAGGGGGTTGGGAGTGGGGATGAGGAAAGATAGCATTTAAAAATGTAAATTAAAAATATCTAATAAAAGAAGTTAATTTGTCATTTTGTTATCACAAGATCCACTGCTCACAGAGTGGTTTGCTTTGTAAAAAATTACAAATGAGAATGGGAATAAATTCCTGCTAAGGTAGAAAACAAGAAAAAATAGATAATTAACTAGAATTTTTCTCATAAATTTGATCTCTGAGAGCATAATATTTGCATACTTTGTGTTTAAAAAATCTACTATCTTTCTATACACTAAGTTAATTTCCATAATTTTATCACTCCAAAGTAACTGATAGGATAAGTTTGTGGCTAATACATGTAGTTAAGTATAAATTTGTGACTCAAAAATCATTTAACACCAAGAGCTGTCAAATTTTGTATGTCTCACAATCAATTTTACATTTTTATGCCTAATGTCCAAGTAAGGCTCTATGATGTGCATTTTCTTTTGACATATTTTATTTAGTTAATTAATTAATTATTTTATTTAATTACATATGCCTCCTCCCTGGTCCCCCTCCCAGAATTATTCCCCCTCCCACCTCTCCTCTGCCTCTAAGAAGGTTTCCTTCCCCTTCACTTCCCATATTCTCCTTCCCTGGGGCATCAAGTGTCTACCAGTTTAGAAGCATCCTCTCCACTGGCAGTCTTGTGCTAGATTTGTGCTGTAGGGGGAAAGGGGGTCAGGCTCAGATCAGCCCAAGTATGCTTTTATAATGTGCTTTTAAATTTGTATATTTAATATTGTCTATTTTGTGATTAATGTAAAAAATATATGGCTAATTTTTATTATTGCATGTTTCTATCTTGGGATAAGATACTTTACCTTGGCAGGCAGGGACTGGTGCATCCCATGAGTGATACCCATAGGATGATTTTCTGCAAACTGCACTGCTTTTCCCAACAAGTCGGAACCCTCGGTCACAAGCCCAACGAACCACACTGTTCAATTGTCCCCCTGTCTGACTGATGATGTATCCATGAGGTGGAGATTCTGGTGTGCTACAGTAGAAGGCTTTTCAAAGAAAAAATAATCACTGCTTAATTAACAATTAGACATCCTTTATCATCCAAGTTTGCAAACAATTAGGCAATTAATCAGTTGTTATTTTATTTCAAATAACCATTGTACATTTCAATTTCTTTTAAAATCTCTATTTTCATGACTTGTATGGTGTTTAACAAACCCTAGACTCTAACAATTTTTACTGTCATCTAAAATGTCTCCTGGTTTTAAATGCTTTTGGTCACCTGTGTGTGTTGAAAAGCTCTGGTATATAGCACTGAATTCAAGAAATTGAATTACCTATATTCTGAAGGGCCTAAATGTCATATCGTGGGAGATATGGGAGAATATGTTTATATACCACATTAAAGTAGTCTTTAGACATTTGTGTCATAGTGGGTAATCAATTTCATTTACATTAATGTTAAAATTGACTTTCCTATTTCACAAATATCTTTGATGTTCTATTACAGTTTCCTATAGGATGGGTTGCTTACAGCACTATAGATATTGCCAATAAAATAAAACTTTCTTTTTGTGCAGTCAGAAATGTCAAAAGATAATGTCTGTAGACTTTTCATTTACATACTTTGGAGACCATTCATTTTGTTGTGTTCTGGTTATGTTTTGAAATGTCACTGTCATCTGAGGACATAGAAAGTGAAAGATAAATAGTGATAAGGATTGAATTTAGAATATATGTGTCAGTAACTGTCACTTCCAGCAGGAAAAGTACATATTTACCATGTCAAACAATTCTTGATAGCTAAAAATAGTGATTTCCTTAAACCTATTATCAAAATTTGCCTTGGATGTTAGCAAAAATAAAAATTGTCTCACAACGTAATTAATATATTGCTTATAATTGTTTCATTTGGACAATTTCTCTTTATTTTGTTAAAATAATGTAAAATAAAATTTAATATGAAAAAATTCAAATTTTTAGGCATAAGAATATAAAATAAAATTGATGAATCTCAAATGGATAAATATTGACTAATTACAAAATTATGGGTGCCTCAAGCATATATATAATTGTAAGAATGTTCTTTCACCTTCAGATTGTTTAGGATACACATTTTGTAAGCCAATTAATAATGTGGCAGTTTACTTTTCTCATGTGAAAAAGCAATTACAATCTAATTATAATTATTAACTCATTCTTTTAAAATTAAAGTAGCAAGGCAGAATTATTTTATCTGTACATTATATGTAAAGATAAGTACATATTTATTTAAGTGTACAATTTATAAATATTTAAATTCATATAAATGAGCCAGTATTTACTCTATACAGTGAATAACATAAATTATTCATAATTGAGAACCTTATCAAAAATATTTACAAAACATTTTTAGTTGAAAAGATTCACAGTGATCAACATCCTAGTAAGTATAATTTCAACACTGAAGAAAGACATATTCTTCTAGCCCAGACTGATAGCATCTACTATCATTTAGGATTATAGTAAAGAAAAGAAATGCATCTCTCCTATAATGGAGAACATTTTATATTCAAACATCACCAACTTGATATCCTTAATTTTAAAAACAGTATACCTTATTATGAAAAGGAGAGCATATATAATTATGTCATCTTGATATTAAAAATATATATTGACATTTTCAAATTCACATTTTTAAAAAATTATTTTACTTATTCACTATACATCCCTCTCACTGCTCCCTCCTGGTCACATTTTCTTTTATTGTAATTTTTCAATTGTGCTCAATGATGGTCTGTCAATAGTTAAGATACTTTAGCAAGTACTACAAAATATGGAGACTAACTGAAAGAAGATATTTATAATTATTTCTACTTAACGTCATTCAAATGTCAGTTATTTAAGAGATCAGATGATACATAGACTACACTAAACCTATTTTGAGAGTTAAGGGAAACAAATCTATTGAAAAATTTTCAAACATTCAGTTTGAATTAATTTATAATTAATTCATTTATATAATTGATCTAAGTTGTAAATACCCTATAGGCTTTTAGTATGAAAGAAAATCAATTAAAAGATGAGGTGGAATTATTTAATCACAGATGAAATTTAGGCAGAGAGAGATTACCTCTAATTGTTCAAGAAACAACAATGAAGTATCTGTTAATTTTATTAACATTTAAGAGATTTATAGCTAGATTTCTCTGTCTGTTTTTGGTTTATCTTATTTTCTATGTGTTTGTCTGCATGCATGTATGTACACAGAACACATGCCTGTCACAATTTGAGATCAATAGATGTGACAGATCTCAGTAAGAGGTGCTACAGAAAATAAGGAGCCATCTTGTGAGAAGACTATAGATCCTTGATACCAATGCCCTTAACTGCTGAGCCTTTCTCAGTCCCTATCTTAACTCTTTAATGACAATCTCAGTGTTGATAGAGGTGAAATGGTTGCTACAGTCATAAACATCACATACCAATGTATCTTATCCTGAAGCCTTTCTTGTTATTGCCATGATCTGCAGACCATTGAAGAAATACTTCATGACCATTGCTTGTTACATTAAAAGCAGCTGAATAGTCTCCACTGAGAGAAATAAGCACTGGACTCTGAATGTTTGGTCCTTTGGAGAGAAAAATAATATAATATATATATAAATAAATGATTATATTCTCATTTATCTCCAGTGTTTATATTCTTACAGTAGTGTTAAATAACCAAAGGTTTTTGTTATACTCAATGCAACTTATACATATTAAGGGAAAACTGATACAAAATGATAAATGATGAAATGTGAAGTATTTTAATGTTTTCTTTAAACTTCAATTCACAACAATTTTCAAGGTACCTATGTTCTTCATATAGGATGGAGTTTGTGTCATTAAAATATCTATAGGACAAAAGCAAATGTTTGCATTGACCATGCACATGTACAATTTGAGTATTTGGACTAAATGTATGATTATCCAGAAAATATAACCCATGGTTACCATCATACACCTGAAGAACATCAAACTCCTTTTCTGTCTGGAAGAATTCTACAAACATGCTGATGTTATAACCCTTTTCCACTGATATGCTCCATGCACACATCTGCAAATTTGGGTAACTGTCAGGGTATCCAGGACTCAGTATGACTCCTGTGGAATCCAGTCGTAGTTCATTGGCAGGACAGAGCACTGTAAAAAAAAAAAGGCATCATTTCAAGTCTTTTGGAACATAAGTAAAAGTTGTATTGTTAATACTATATGCTTGTTTATGTTCATTTACTATAAAGAAGACAACAGCTGATTTGTATTGTTATTAAAGAAAGATAATAATAATTTGTGTTAAATAAGTTTTATTAAGGTATTAGTTAAAATATGAAGTAAAGCCCTAAAATTTATAGTATTTATTTCTTCTCTTTATTACATCAAAAATGCTCTTTTGGGAAATAGTTACATGGAAAAGATAATACATTTTTAATTCTTCATACTTTCCCAATTGTTGTATTCTTCAATATTTCCATCTGTCTCTCTTATCTACATGTTAGTTTCATACCTTATTATCCTTATTTTTAGCAAATTTTCTTCTCTTCCTATACTTTCAACTCACTCAGGTGCATGGGCCAATGATAAAGTAACATTCTCTCAAGGCTCATTTTGTGCAAAGTTATTTCTGATCTCAGGAAAGTAATTAAAACCATGAAGACTTTATGTAATTTCCAGTCAGCAGTTACCCTGAAGCTCTAGTGTTAACTCCAGATCCTATATATTGGCTTAAAGACAAATTCTTCTTTCATATTGCTTCTGGCACATTATGAGATATACCAAGAATAACAAAGCAACACAATTATGGTCTATAACTCTCCAATAATGCTAATTATTTTAACTCTTGTGTTTACATCATTTGAATATTAGAACGAATAGTGAATTTATCTAATTTAATTTTGGTTTGAAGATAGATAATAACTAAATTATCAGGCCTTTATTACACCAAAGAGGTCATCTAAAAGATAAAGTAAAAGATCATATGGTTTCCAGTGTAAAATTGTTCATTATGAATCACATTGTTCATAAATACATCCACATACATCAAACATGATTAAAACTTGTATAAACCAAAACTTTCTGTTAAAATGAAGGACATGACTATAACAAAGCATCCGTTCTAACACTGTTAAATGCTTTTAACTTTAGATTGACGGTTGGAGAGATAGCCCAGTGGTTATGAGCACTGGTTTCCCTTCCAGAGGACTTGGGTTCAATTCCCAGCACCCACATGGCAGCTCACAACTGGACCTATTGTTCCAGGAAATCCAACACACTTACATAGGCTTATTTGTAATGTAAACACCAGTGAACACTGAGGTACATAAAATAAAAATAAATATTTAAAAAATTTTGTACCACAATTCCAGTGTTTTCACTGAGGAGATTGTAGTGATCATAGAAACATTTGAATTCATAATTTTTAACATTTTGATAGATTGGAAATCAATCACATGACATTTTCTTATTCAACTAGCATATATGTAGTTCTCCAATTATGACATTAGATCTCCCTGAATCAAAATAATTAGATTTTGATCTTATTAATCTGTTTTAATAAATAATGTCTAAAATACAAAATATAATGAATAAAATTAACTTAAATAAATGGTTTCCTATTAGTAGGTTACAGGGTGAGGTTTAATATTTTAGACAATTTAATATTTTGAATTAATGTTTCTATATAGTACAAAAATAGAAAACGTTAACTGAAAACTTTTAAGTCAATGTTTTGCTTAAGTAACTTGTCAATTAATTCATAAAGAAACACAATTGACATATTCTAAAATATGACCAATTACATATTGGTTAGCCTCTAAAGTGTTCTGTGATTAGATACTAAACTAATAATAATAACACAGAAGAACTCTGTTGTAATTAATGTAAGAAAATTTTGATTTTAGAATAAAGACATTGAAAACACAGGAAAAGCCTGACTGTGAAATACTAAGGCTGCCCTTTGTTTACTTCCATGTAAGAACTATTGAATTAGGATTTAACATGGAGACTTTCTATCGAAGAGTTTGCAACTTAGCTTGTATGTTTTGGTCTAGGAAAAAAAAATGTGTCATGACCCTGATGTGCCATGACATCTTCTATGCCTGCACGAGTATTTTTCCATGCCCTATATCCTATACTGAGAGCAGAAAACCCTACATTCTCCATTTGTTCCTTTTTTCTGTACATGAATTTGAATTCTATATAATCCTAAATTGGCTACAGAAAAGTCTTCTGTGAAGAAAGTATTTGAATGAATGAGATTCACATTGTGGATATAAATTACAGACTTCAGAAGGAATATTCAGCAACTTGAGGATGTTCATGCGACCCTGACTAAAGTCATAAGATACTTTCACAGTATGACTAGTTCATAATTGTTTTTCTTTCTGCTAATTTCATGTGCTCCTCTGAAAACCCTTTATCATATGCTGATTTCTACTTTGAGTACTTAAAATAATAATCAATTTATTACTGCTTTTTGAGCCATAAACCCACTTTGTAGTTAAGACTGGCTTCAACCTCAGTATATACCCCAGGTTGGCTTCTAATTTGTGGGCCTTAGCCTTTAAAGTGTTGAGAAACCAGATATGAGTCAAACTGGCCTAAATATGTTTTTAGGTTTTCTAGTAAAGGTTACTGTTTAGGAAACAGATTTCTGTGTGTGAGAAACAATTGAATGAAGGAATGAGTCAAGAAACTCTAATAATAAAACATAATAAAACAGTTTAATTGTGTTCAAATCAGTTACCATAAATAATAAGTTTCTGTGAGGTAGACTTATGACGAGCACAAATGAACAGAAAATGGTGTTTAAACATCTTAAGTATATTAGTCTTTCAAATCCTATCTTTAACTGTCATGGTGGCAGATCCAGTTCCAGTTCTCTTATATGTCTCCTTTCATATTCTACAGACATTTAGACAATCTTTCTGCTAAGTGTTTGCTAAGAAAGCTTTCACTGGCCTTTTGGAAGGCAGGGTTTCTTGCCTCCTTCAAGCTGTGTCTGACTCAAACCTAGTTACTTATCATTATTTCACAGGTGCCCAGGATATGCTCTGAATATTGTTTGCTGTTACTGGGAGACTGGCCTGATATACTCTGATGCTTATGTAGCATGCTTGATTAAATGTTGCTTGCTTGCTTGCTTGCTTTGGTGTGTATCCATTTGCTCAGTCCACATCTTCATATTCTTACATCTAGTATATAAGGAGTTCTATAGCAAATGATTAGAATACCTTTCTCCTAATAAAATTAATTATATCCTTGGGCTTTCTTTCAGGGATCCCTCCCCTTTGTTTTACCTTTAGTCATACCCTATAGAGAAAAAAAATACTTCATATAAGTGGAACTGATATTAAGCTAATTATAAAAATTAAAAATCAGAAAAAGTGAAATATTTTTTAATTAGCCCTTTTAAAAAAATAATTGGATTTTATACCTCTAAGTCATATTACCAATACTGGAAATATTTTCTTTTTATTTTTTTCTATTCTGACTTAAATATAAAACAAATGTTTATGAATTCAATACCCACGAGTGAGGTGTTGCTTTTTGTGTAATCCCAGCACTCACAAGGCAATGGCAGGTGAAATGTCAATATGAGTCCAACCAAGACTATAAGGAAATAATTATGAAACATCAGTACCTTGACATACTGGAGGTGCCCCATCCATCTGCAGTCGCTCTCCCAATCTGCAGGTCAGAATTGCATTGCCAACCAGTGTAAATCCTGGAAGACACTGATATCTGATAATATCACCTTTTAATGAAAAAAAAGAAAGAAAAGAAAGGAGCCTTCAGACAAACTACAGTATACTGAATACCTGTTTTAATTTAGGAGCAGAATTATTTACATTTACTCACTTTGAGTTACTTTTAAAATACCATAAAGTATAAGCAGCAATAACTCTTGAATACTGAATAAGTGAGCCTTGATTGCACTGAACAACCATGAATGAAGACTGACTTTAGCTACTAATACAGGTTTCATGATGGTTACCAGCTACATTGAAGATGTGGCCAAGAGGGACTGATTTGGTTTACATACACATGCTCCTCATATTGTTAGAAGATTGCCATCTATTGTTTATTAATAAAATTTATTATTAAAGCATCCATCATGTATTGTGAAACACATGTTCTTCAAGATCACAAAACAAATTTAATGTCCTAGAAAAAGAGAATTAATTTTTGTGTTTCAATGTTCCTTTTCTTCTTTTTACTATTTTCCCTCCTTCATAATCTCAACAAATCCCATCAACCTACAGGCTATTCCAAATGTACTTTTTATATTTATTTGTAAGAAAGACAGTTCTGCTATGAGGGTATTTTTTGGAAGTTCTTTTAAAGACATTACCTATTTCAAATTCATCATCTTCTGTCAGAATTTCTGCATTAGGGACAGGTGGTGGAGGTTGGCACACTCTCAGTTGGTAAGCTAAAAATAAATAAACATTTTATGCTTATTCCTTTTCTGAAAAACTTAATGCATACATGTACAAGAAAATTATACAAAAGTTTTTTAAAAGAATGAACTATATTTTGTTTTTAAACAATCAAGTACTCATTTTTTTTTAAAAAGTCCTATAATCAAACTAGAAAACAATTGCTTCTTTAGTTCTTAGAATATTTTTGCATCTTACACTGTATTTTTGCCCCCTAATCATGCTAGGTGGTTAGTAAAATCTTGTTGTTTTGTTGTTATTGTTTTGTTATTGTTGTTGTTGTTTCTTAGCATGATCATAATTTAGAAAGATGCATTTATGTCTTTATTTGATCAATACTGTCTAGCCTCAAGGTCCATCATAGGACTCCTTCTACTTAGGAAGGTTACTGACATCTAATAACAGCTCATTGTGTAGGAAAACTTATAAACACTTTGCTAATAGTATCTCAATTGACCTTCAAAAACTTATCTATGTAACTATTCTATAATGATTTCCATTATGCCAATGAGAAAACTATTGAAAGGAGGCTTAAAAGTGCCCAAATCATGCAGTTGTATTTGCTGAGCTCAGTGTAAACCTACTGCACCTAACTTTTGAATTTTAATTCATCCTGGGACATCAATGTACCTGTGAGATATGTGTATGGTAATATAGTGTTTGCAGTTATCATTATGATCTTAAAATAATAATTCTCATTTAAGATGATATTTGATTTATTTAAAAACCATTAATATTTCTGAATACAAACTTCATAGAACCTAAAAATTAATGATACAACTATATTTTGATATAATGATACAACTAATGATACAACTATATTTTATTAACATTGTTTTCTCTAATAGGATATTTTCAAACCTACTAAATGGTTCTTCAAATCAGAAATAAATTTTCAATTGCAGAAAATGAATGTATTACATATATTATGTTTTGCAACTTATGGAGAATAGAAAGATAGAGAATGTTACATGAAAACAATTCATTCGACATGACTAAGAGTGAGAACACATTTTAATATTCTCTTACTTAGAGCCTACATCTTCAATATTTCACCTACTTCAAGGATTAATGTCAAACTTAGGAAGATCAACCAGACTTGTCAAGAAAGATTCCTCCTATAAGAGGAAATTACTGGAATAAATGCTGAGAACAAGTAATGTTTTTCCAGTTCTATATGCTTATAAAACATAGGGATTATTTCAGATTCATGGTAGAAAAGAAAAGAAATGTTGCACATAAAATTTAGTGATGGATTCTTGGTGATTTATTGGCATCTAACTGGAAGTCATTTATAAAAGGTTAATTAGGTAGTACAGAAAGAAGAATTTTGAAATAAACACACATACACACATACACACATACACATACATATACAATTATATATATATGTGTTTGTGTATATACATATATGTGTATATATATATACACACATATATATATATGGAGAGAGAACTCAATGATTTAATTGCTAAATATAAAAACATGAGAACCAAATCATCTCTTCTATGATCCTCAATGAATTTCTCTATTACAGTGTAAATTTAAATTCACAGAATCATGTTATAAGTATAATACATATAATCAGAGTTAGATGTGACATGTATTTTTACCCATATACTTCTCTAATTGCTCATTGTTTTAGAGTTGAAGTAGATTTTAAGTTACCTAAGCAAAAATACTTGCTTAACTTCTTTTTTGTACAACTCTATAATGGCCACCTATCATATGTGTGATTCAAAAAAGTATGTTCTAAATGAATGCCCTGTTATAGGTTTATAAAAATGTAAGGGTCTCTAAACATTTTTTCTTTTTTAAAATGTCTTGAAGACAAAAAAAGAAAAAAAAAAAAACAGCGACAAAACAGAGGCAACTGTAAGTAAGAAAATACCTAAGGCAGAACCTAAGTAGGATCTGCCTGGAAAGCTGTTCTGGAAGACTGCAAAGCTCTCATAAAACATAAAGACTGAAAATTATAGGAGAAATTGGTTTCATCTGTCCTTTAACATTGAAACAAAGTACTAATTAAAACTCATCAAATAATAGGATGTAGCAAGCACTCTAGTCTGCTTAGTTTCTGATTATCTGCTCCTTAAAATAATTCTAGAATCTGAGATTGTTGCTGCAAATATCATACCTGTACCATATTATACCTGCTATGCCATGTTGAATGGTGCCCCTTAAACTGATAACTTTCTTGAATATCAGATTGTTGTGTGAAACAGATAGTTAAGTTCTCTTAATATTTAATTGGAGTGAATCTATAATTTAGTGACAGTTATCCTTACAAAAAAGAATTAGTGAGACACAAAGACACAGCATTGTTTTGGTTGAAGAGATCATGATTCACATTGATAATATAGCACAATTTTTATTGCCTCATTCCCAGAAGGTAAGAGACAAGAAGGGGCCTCATACAGCTTTCTGGGATGGCATGAATATGTTTGAACACAATAACTTACTTTTGAGTCCTGTCTCTGCTTCAGGGAGCAGCTTTTCTTTCATTAAACTTAATTAGACCAACTTAACAAGAAATATATACATATGTAATGTCCATGCATGAAATAACAATTTATGAAAGGGGGACTATTAATTTGAAAGAGAAAATGGGAAGTGTATGAGAGTATTTGGAATGAGAAAGGGGGAGAGATGTAATTTAAAATATATCTCAAAATTAAACAAAAAGCTTTGCTTATCTGTTTTTAGGTTAAAAAAAGGAAGGAAGGGAAGAAGGGAAGGGACAGGACAGTTTAGTCAAGTGCCACTTTTCACTGAAAAGTGAAGATAACAAGGTCTAGATAAGCATCGTCTTAGGAGAAGAGTCTATCAAAGAATAAAGAGAGGAAAAAACTATTTGTTGCTTTAATCAATTCATGGTAGTTTTATTCCAGAAATCCTAGGAACCTAATAATCCACATTATTACACTGGAATTCAGTGTGTTTTTCTTTTAAAGTTTTGTATCTCTTTTTCATATCATTAGCTGTTGATTAATCTAGACAGCATTCAAAGTCCTTGTTACTCAAGTAAGAAGACTAGAGCCCTAATTCTCAAAACCTTCAGAGATACCTGGCCAACTAAGTAGAGGAAGTAGCTAAAATCTCTATTCCGTGTTAGAACTTTCTTCAACAAGTAAAGTGAAGATGGGTCAAAAAAGAACATACAACATAAACTTCAGGTTTCTACATCTACATACATACTCAAACCTGTAAATCTCTCTCTCTCTCTCTCTCTCTCTCTCTCTCTCTCTCTCTCTCTCTCCTCTCTGTCTATCATACACATGTATGTACACACTTGCATAAATATTTATTTACAGAAATAAACACATTTCCACATATGAAACATAAAAGATCACATTTAATATGTTCATATAATCATAATTATATCCATAATTGCAGAAAATAAACAAGAGTTGAAGTAATTTTTCCTCATTCCTCTTATATGTACAGTGAATACATATTGAATACCAAGGGCTACAGGCTGACTTTATAGTCTGAGATCAGGCATGTTAATAATTTTATTATCTCCAGTTCCTCTTTTTGAGGAATCTGCCTTAATTCCTATGCTTCCTATAAGAAAACTTTTATCTGATACACAGTTCTTTACTGAGATCTTCATTGAGGGAAGTTTTGTTTGCCTCTAATTAATCATCATCATGGTGAATAGTGTTTGGCAATTTTTTTATTCTTCTATCCTTATTATTTCATGTATTAGTTCTTGCATTATAAATAGCTTATTATGGGAGTATTTGTCAAATCTTACATTTTGCACAACACTTTCCATGGCTCATTTATTGTGTATCAAGTATGTCCTTACTGAGTTCCTACTATGTGTCACATGCAATGACACATTAGAACTACACTTAAAAACTTACTTATAATTATTCTTATATATACACTGATAATGGTTTAGAAAGGTGTAAATCAAAAATCTAATGAGCATAATTTGACTAAGTTAGAAGTATGTCTTGTGGTTAAAATGATTTTGGTGGAAAGGAGAATATAGAGATGAACAAATTTCACAGAGATGACAAAATATGTAGACATAGACAACTAAACATAAGAAATCTCTGGGAGAAAAAAGTGGAAAAACAGGTTAGATTTGGGCATATATGTCACAAGAGTTTGTGGTCTATATTTTAGAACCACAATACTGGTTTAAATCTAGACTAACTAAATCTTTTTAACTTTACCCAACACTCACTACAATGGGAATAAAGATAACTATAACTACAGCTGATAATGGACAAAAATAGAAAATGAGACTAACAAAGACTTTAATCCAAGCTATGAAGCATCTTATACTTTAGCTAGAAACAGATAGTTCCTGAGAATATCTTTATCTCAAGAACAACATATGTAATCTAGCATATCATCCACCTAGGTTGTTATATTGTCCTTAAACACTAAACAACATTATTGTTTTAGTAAAAACGAAACTAGAAAAAATCAAATATACAAGCAGCCGAGTGCCTCTATCACTCAATCAATAAAGCTACAAAATGGTAAGGACAGCAAAAATGTTTAGTGTGGATAATAAAATGTCTGAACTTCATGTTCTAAATAACTGCACTTCTAGATCACTATCATTCAACTTACTCTGCTCTCTTTTATAATTTGTCTTAAATAGAGAGTGTCACCACAATGATCATATATTAAGGTGACATGTTCAATTCTCTGTTGCACACTTATTCTTCCTTTAATAATATAAAATCTATTGGCTTCATACCCATTATATGCACTCCATACAGCTTCATGAAAAGAGAGACTTCTGGCAATACTTCTATTTTTAGGAGTGATGTATTGGACATGGAACAACAAACATTCAATGAACAAGTAATAAGTATTTTCTGAATGACTGAATTTAACATATAAAGAAAAACAGTAAAGTATGCATGTGCATGCCCCTCTTGCATACAAGTATAAAGACCTAGCTATTTAAAAATTCTAGCATGATGGAAAGAGGCTCTGGAGGCCCAGTCACCACCTGATATTTGGTGGCTGTGAATAGGACGAGAATCGATTTTCTCTGTTTGATGGCTACTCACAGTTCACACATGGATAGCATATGACCCCTCACCCATTCATATACAGATTTCCCTAATTTAGTTCATATCTTACAAACACACATACACACACACACAGACACACACACAAAATTTCAGGGGAGCTCTTGTTGCTGAGCAGACCAGGAGGAATGGGAAGAAGGAAAGAGAAGTTTGATAATAAAAAGAGACAATCTATACATTTATGATATTTCCAACAGAAATAAATTAAAATTTCAAAAATGAGTGCCTTTCTTTTTTCATTTACAAAATAGATATAAAATTGAAATTGAATTAGAATACATTAAACATTTTGAATGGAGATATGCACACAACATTTTGATGCATTATATATTCCTGTCTGGTGAATGTTAACATCAGCATGACTACTGAAGTAATTCTTTAATTCTACATGACATAAATTCCATATTAGGGATCCACTCTCATAACTATTGGAAAAACTCTCCCACCTCCAAAAACAGAGCAATAGATTCACTCTGTCTCTACACTAATCAATTTGCTTTACAATTGTTGAGATTCCTTACTGGTTCACATAGACTTGTGATATACTAAAATACATAATCCAGCAATACATTTTGCAGCAAATTTGAATTCCTACAACTACTAGCACAGCACTGCAAAAGAAATCTTCCAAAACATTAGGTAATCTTCATGCTCACCATGACTCATTTTTGTGATGTTATAAGAGGTACAATATCTCAAGAGTCTAGTTAAGAAAACAATCAACATCTGAAGAAGTGTGTAGGAGGCAGAGAATCTTTGCTTACAACATCTTACAGAGGATTAATACACAGGATGTTTAGAGAACAAAAAGTCAAGAAATTATACAACACAATTGAATATGTGTTGCATAAATAATAATATAATATTCAATATAATAAATGGAAATTTCTAAGATATTTAGAAATAATTGAAACAGTGTAAACCTGATGTTCTATGGAAACAACCAAACAGTTCAGGATATTACAAAGGCTATTTGTTATTTTCCACAAATCGATGGTAATATTCATTTGCTGGCAACAATACTTACATATCTCATTAAAATAGAAGTCAAGCTACTGCCTACATAGAACCTTCCTCCTTAGTGATTAGTGTTCATGGTAATGGAAGATCCTCTGCTCACTAGCAGAGAAGAAAGGTAAGCAATGAATCAGCTACAAAATCTGTAATGTACATGGTACCTTGCCTGCAAAATATGATGAAGTGAAGGATGAACAAATGTGGGTTTAACTCATTGGATTTAAGAACCACTCCTTGAGATGGAACCAATATCTGACACTGCCCAGTTAGCCAAAAATCTGAGCAATCCACAAGTTCTGTTGTTCTTCTAAAAGAACAAAGTAATAGTACTCATTGACCTCATGTTGCTATACCCATAGAACAATGCCTGAGGCATCCATCATCAGAAGTACTTTCCTTACACGAAATAGGAATTAATATAGAGAGCAAGAAAACAGAGCAATGTGCAGAATTGTGAGAGATTTTGAAACACTCAGACATCAGTAGTATATCTTTATCAAGCACCTACCCTCAGGGCGCAGATATGATGTGGAGGAGGAGACAGAAAGGTATAAGAGTCACAGGCCCAGGAAGTGAGCTGTGAGATTGTATTCTACTAAAATAATGAGTCCCTACAGCTTCAAGCTCCTGTCCATCCAGGCATGTCACACTTGAAGGTAGAATCAAACATGATTGACCATCCCACCAGAAAAAAAAATAGGTCAGTGAAACAATTCCTAATGCTATATGCATAGATCAATCCCTAGCCCACTCATCAGTGGGCTATCCTATCAGAAGGATTTTTTCAGCTGCTCATGGAAGCAAATGAAGAGATCCACAGCCAATCTTTAGGCAGAGCTCAGGGAACCCTGTGGAAGAGGAGGAAGGATTGAAATAGCCAGAGAAGTCTTGGATAACGAGAAATAATGGCTTATACCAACAACTAAGCAGGGTTCATAGAAGTTCACAAAAACTGAAATGGCAATCATGGAGTCTGTATGGATATGGCCTTGGTCCTTTACATACAGGCCAGAATTTTTTAGTTTAAGGCTTTTATAGGACTGATAATAGTTGATGTGTCAATGTCTGTGACTCTTTCATCTGCCCTTACAACACTTTCCATCCATTGGGTTGCCTATGGTTCATGCTGTATCTTTTTACATCATGGTCAGTTGATAAGCTTGAGAGGCTTGCTCTTTTCTGAAAGGAAACAGGAGTAGTAGAACTTGGGAGGATGGAAGGTGTAGGGAGAATTGCGAGGAGTTGACGGAGGGAAAGCTGCAGTCAAGATATAATGTGTGAAAGAAGAATAAATAAAAGGGAAGTAGAGAAAAACAATAATAAAGCTATTGATTATTTTCAGGCAAAAATATGCTTGCCTGAAAAATACATGGACAATGAAAATACCAAGAAACATGCTGATGTGGAAGGAAAACAAAAGTACATAGAACCCCCAACTTTAACACAAAGAACTACGTACAATTAATGCCTTTGAGATAAGGAGCATCCATCTTCCCCAGGAATCTCTACCATAATTGATTATATAGTATCAAGTGCTCTGCCCTGATATTCATGGAAGAAATACTAAACAGACACAGCATATGTAAATATGTCTATGTATGTATCTGTGTATGTGGTATGAATTTGAGAGAGAATGAGGAATTTAGGAGGAGGAGTTTGAAATAGGGGAAATGGAAATTGATGGAAGGATGAAAGAAAGAGGGAACTGATATAATTATTTTTAATTGCATTCGTTATAAAAATGTAGAAAATATTAATTATTTACCATCAAACAAAGGTGGTATCATCATTTACATAATACATATTCTATTTATTTCAAAGGAAGGCATGAGGGTCTTCAATATCATGTACTACAAATAGGAAATTAAAATAGGAAATTCAGCACTGGAGTGCTGAATACATGGTCAAATAAAATGCTTCATTGAAAAGAACAGAGATTTATAACATGGGATAAAAGTCACTTTGCTTCTAAACTGCAAACAACATGATGTCTCTTTTTTTTTGGAACTGTGTGGAAGAGGAAAGTTGACTTGGAGCAGTGAATGATGGTAGACAAAGCAACACACTCAGTCACTAGCAGAGGCAAGCAGGATAAAAGATGACACCTAAATTTTAAATAGTCTGTTCACATATTTTAATATACACTTTTTACAGAGTGCTCATTAAGAACTTTGCCAGTTATGACTATTAAGAAAAATGATGGATGAAATACTTCTTCACAGTTTTTAAATTTACAATTGATCTAAATCTCTGTTCTTTTCAAGGAAGCATTTGTTTGATGATGTTATTCAGCTTTGAAATGTCAATTTTCTATTTAACCACAACAAGGATGCATTGCATTCAGCATTCCAGTATCTTAGAAGACAGTTATTATTTAAGAAAGCTCCTTGATTGGCTGTGCAAGGATATCTGGTTTCTGTCCTAATACTTCTTGCAATCACATTAAAATTTGATTCTGGCCATATTTTTTGGTTATTTTTAATTTCCTATTTTCTTTGTAGTGCAACATCCAACCCAATTCCAGAAAGGAATGCCACATTTATCTCTGTCTGTTCAGCTGAGTTATTAGAGGCTGCTAAAAAAAAAAACATAAACAGAAAACAGCAAATTGCCATTTTTTCCCTAACCCCAAAAAAGCACAAGTACATAACCTTTGTGATAAGTAAGGACATACTATTGGTTGTAGATGATTAAAATAATTACCTTGCTCCATTATAGACACTAAGCCTGGGTTAGTTCAGTGATGATTCATATTAGGTCAAATATGATTGCTTATAGATATGAGGAAGGTCTGGGTAGACACACTGATAATTATGTACTAGATTTTGGAATTTATAGCACTATTGTTCTTAATATCATCTAGAATTAATTTAAACACTTTCACCTGAAAGCATAGTAAAAAGCTCATTAATAAATCCTTCTCAATTAGCAAAGGGGAGAGTAAATAGGTATACCCATATGCATCTATTTATATACATATACAACATTTTGGAGAAAGCCTGTTAATGAGCCATATGAACCACAGAGTATTTCTGTAATGCCTAAGTCACATACAACTCTCATTTCTGTTCTGAATATTTGAGATACAAAAAAAAACTGCTTTCTGTCTAGGTAAGGCATTACAATCAGAAATGGCAGCAAATATTAATCCTTGACTTTAAGGATTAAAAAAGAAAATCTCTCCTGAGGAAGTTTAACAGTAAACGTCTTTAATTAATTTCATGGTAAAGGCATCACATAAAACACTGCAAAGAAAGGAATTGGGAGCTTTCAGGGTTATTGCAGGAAAATTCCAGTGTCTGTTTCATGAGTATTCGTTGTCCTATGCACATGGGTAATTGAAGGTATTGTGACACAGTACTGAGTCCATTAACGTCTGGAACAAAAGCCTCTGTTCTTTCTGGTTGAGTTTCCTTGCCCATTATCAGGTAACAGAGGACATTAACAGTGACAGTGTTTTACTTGCAGGCCTCTATTTCTGGTACCTATTCATTCATTACCACAGCTTCTAGAACTTTTGCAGTAATATACTATACCAATTATTAGCTACCACTTTAACCCACTGTGAATATTCAGAACTGAAATTTTTAAAAAATGTATAACTTCTGTCAGTTTAGGTCTGACTTAGAATTGATAGAACTTGTCTTCTATTATATAAAAACAATTTCACTAAAGGTGAACATTAGACAAGATAATTACTTGAACTTATTGGAGCAAGATGTAAACAAGACCTTCCTATAATAGAATTATGAGCATAGAACACAATTTAGGCAATTCCATTTCATCAAGATTATTCTACATCAACTAATACAAGTAAATATTATCTCCATAGCAGTTATGTATATACAAACCATTCCTTCTCTCTAGAAAAACCAAAGATGTGCTTAAATACCAAGACAGAAAACAATAGCACCTAATCCAGAAAAGAACCTTCTTTGAATTGTTCCTCTAAATTTTCTGAGCCAGTTCACAAACTATCATGTATCCCTATGATAGTTTTTGAGATGCCACAGTGTCTGTCGGTGGTACATTGTTTCATTAACTATAGCAAGTCAAAAAACTACATCCTGTTTAACAAAGCATAGACTGATGGTAATCATTGCTAGAGGAGACATTATGTTAAAACAAAATAGAAGATATAGCTGTGAATGTCTTAATACCTTTGATGGAACACGTATTTATTAAATCTCTGTGCTGATTTTTAGTTATCTAAATAATAGTAAATGGCATTATGTTTCAGTTATTCAAATTACATCTATGCAGTTATATATTTAGCTAGGACTTCACATTACATACACACATGCACACACATACACACACATGTGAATATGCACATGATCATGTGCACACAAGCCATTGTAATACTCTTATTAGCTAGGTGCTTTAAATATCTGAATAGGAAACCTTTTGAGCCTTTTGAGTTTGATGTTCTCTCTCTCTCTCTCTCTCTCTCTCTCTCTCTCTCTCTCTCTCTCATTTCTTTGACATGAACTGCAATATGAACATTGGTCATGTTTTTACCCATTATAAGTCTATAATGTAAGGGGATCATGCAGTTAAAATACAAGAATAATTCTAAATATTTTATATAAAACTTTGTATACTGAATGCTGTTCTGAAACACAGCATTAACTGTGTAGAAACTATGTCTTTAGAAGATGATCCAACAGAAATGACAGAAAGCATCCCTGAAACCTGCAGTTCACTGAAGACAACATTTATATACTATGGAGAATATGGAGAAATAGACACAATGACTACATAGAGCCTTCATTTTTAAGTGTTGGTGGTTTTGGTATCTGAAGGTATTCTGCAAACTGTTAAAGAGGTAAAACAAAAACAAAAACAAAAACAAAAACGCTTGGTCTACAGTGGTAAGTAATGCTAGTGCAATGGTATCACAAATCTAAGAGTAACCAATTAATATCTTATTTGTCTTAAGCCCCATTCCATGAGCCAGACCTCATATCCATTGTCATTTGGCTGAACAAGAACTTGAAACTAGTTAGCATGGGGACTTAGCGTAAAAAAAAATACCATTCTACTGAAGTATCATAGCATTAAAATGACTCCTAATGTAACTCTGCTACATACATAGATCACTATCTTGCTCTGCCACCATTAAGGAAGCTTCCTACTGCATTAGATGGGAACAAGTACAGAGACCCACAGACATCCATCCAATGTTTAGTATGTAGAATATACTGGAAGACATGATATCTCCATCTATAGCCACACTCCTAAGGATTTCTGAGAACTCTATTGAAGGGGAGTAAAGAAAAAGATTAAGAGGCAGATGGACAGAAAACACCAAGGAAACATGATGATTGACACACAGAGACTGAGGCAGCATGGACAGAGTATGTGTGAGCCTATATGAGATGGGGCCTGGAGCTGAAATGAAAACTGTTCACGTGCCCTCATTCTTAATGCAGAAGCTACAACCAATTGATTGCTACTTGTTAATGAAGTCTCACTGAAGAAACAAACTACTCTCAAGGGTATGCATATGTATATGTATATGTGTGTGTATGTGTATGTGTATGTATATGTATACACACAAATGTGTGTGCATGTGGTTGTGTGTATACACATATATTAATATGTGCATATATGCACATATAATTTTTTACTTTAGTTTTTCTTTTATACCCTTCAGATCCTTTATATATATAAAATATGTTTTATGGTTTTGTGTTATTATAGTATTCTATCATGTGTAACTGTTTACTTAAAAGCTATTGGTTTTAGGACATTTATGTTTGTGGTTAAGGTCATCTTTATTTTCAAATATCTGAGCCTAAAGGAATCTCATCTTTTTATAGAAGACTATCTTACTGAGCGCGTAGTGTTCCATCCTTATCTGCGCTTGGAATTCTGCTGTCTTATATATACATGCTCTCTTGAATTAAAAGAAAGTGTAACCAGTATATGCATTTATATATGCTTCTTGTGTTTTTTATGAGGGGTGCTTTTTCTTCTGTTTGTTTTATTATATTATTGTGTAATACATATTATATATTATATTATGTATTATGTATGTTATATTACATTATCCTTTAGAAGCCTGTTTATTTCCTAATTATTGACAGAAGGGGTTTAGATTTGGATGTGAAAAGTAAAGAGGATCATATAGGAGAAGAGGGAGGAAAAACTTTATTTAGAATATATGAAAAAATATATTTTTAATTTAAAAGATATTACAAACCTGATAAACAAATTATTCATTACACAATGAACTTAGTCTTTTCCTTAAGATATTCTTATTATATAAAACAATATGTAATGAGAATTACTAGACTGCCTCTAGCACTTGGGGAAACACTTAAATCACAGTTCATACTTGAAGCCACAGTTTGCCAGATATACTGTAAGTTAGACTTTTAGTATGCATATATTTAAATTTTAAGTTATAAATTAAATTCATATGAATAAAATTTCATTAATTAATCAATTAACATAGTAATTTAATTTATGAATTAAGAACAAAATAACTGAATAATATTATATAATTTAATTATTATAACTATACTATAATTTGTACATGTTTTGTGGATTAATTTTTGGAATTTTTCAGTTATTATGCACTGAGTACAATAGAAATAAAAATAGATAAATAACAGTAAATAATGTTATGAAATTCAATAATTATAAGGTATTTTAAAAATTTATTTAAGTTTTATGGATTGACTTTGAGGACTTTTTGCTTATTATTTGCTGAGTAAAGGAGACTGTGGATACATGAGACAGTTCTAAGACAGCCAAGGCTACACAACAAAACCTGTCTTGAAAACAATAAATAAGTAAAAAAAACATAAATAAATAAACAAAAATAAAACTAAATGAATAAATAATTATTTGGACACAGATATACCTATTTCTATCCATGTCCTATATTGAGTCTGTATATTCAGTATGTTTATTGTTTTATGCTTTACTCCTGATTGTTTAAATTTTAATTATATTTTATATTGTTAAAATAGAATCAATAGTTTCCATGTAAACTAGAAATAACTAATCCATTAAAAACAATTACTATTGTTCAAGCATATGATGTTTCAGTGAATGCTGGCTGTTAGTAATATGGTGATTATTTAAAGTCAGTGTCTGTAATACCTGCCATTTAAAATGGGGTTTATGAGTTTATATTCAACAGGTCATTGCATAACTAATGTTCTTAATTTTTATCATCTGCCAACTTCATTTTGACCCAGTACCATAATCCAAGGAAAGTTCTTACTGTAGTGCATGGTTGTTACAGTAATTGAGGGGAAAAAAAAGCATTTCCTCAAATGAAATATCTCAAGAAAAGTGACCTTTGTATTCTATTCATTGCACTTTTGTTTTGTAAATCTTTTTATGAATTTATTTTTCATCTGAAAAGCCTCAGAATGATGATGTTTTATATAATACATATGGTTGGGATAATTCTTTTCTTATGTTTATATCAGCCTTTTTTTAGTTTTTTTATTAATATTTTTATTTTCTATATTCTTTGTTTACATTCCAAATGATTTCCTCTTTCCCGATCCCCCCTCCCCATGTGTCCCATAAATCTTCTTCTCTCCATCCCTTCTCCAATCACCTCCCTCCTTTTCTTCTGTCCTTATATTCCCCTCCAATGCTAGATCCATCCTTTCCAGGATCAGGACCTTCTCCATACTTCTTCATGGGAGTCATCTGTTATACGATTTGTGCGTTGGGTATTCAGGGCTTCTGAGCTAATTAATATCCACTTATCAGAGATTGCATTCCATGTGTCTTCTTTTGTGACTGGGTTACCTCACTTAGGAGGATATTTTCCAGATCAAACCATTTGCCTAAAAATTTTGTGAATTCATTGTTTCTAATTGCTGAGTAGTATTCCATTGTGTAAATATACCACATTTTCTGTATCCATTCCTCCTTTGAGGGGCATCTGGGATAATTCTTATCACAAGCAGAATAGATAGGGGGAACACATATATTCTATTAAGATACTAAAATATATTAGTAAATAAATAATAAATGATCAATGTGACCTTAAGGAAACACATTAAAAACCTTGACCTGTGAAATTAATAAATTGAACACCTAACATTCAGTATCAACAGAATTTAAATAAAAAGAAATAATAAAGTAAACTGCTGTAAATTTAAGTGTATTAAATTGTTTAGATTTTTTTAACTTATTTTATATTTATAAGACTACTGTTTTCATGTCTGTGTACCATGTGTGTGCTTGGTATCTGTGAAAGGTCAGAAAATGGTGTTGAATCTCTTGAAATTACAGTTATAATTAAAAGCTATCATGTGGGTATTAAGAATCAAACATGGGTCCTATGCAAGAACAATACATGTCTTTATCCACTGAGACATCTTTTAAAACTCCATTTAATTAACAAATATAAAATATAAATAATCATCTACCTTTTAATTTATTAAGTGAAGTGACAAAATGTGGCTGTTGAGTTGTCTTAGCAGTTTAAGGCAGGTAATACCAAACTTATTTTGCCCCAAGAATTTTACAGAATTAAAGGAGAAAACCAAACAAATTAAGAAGCCTCAAACTGTTTCTAGAGAACATAACACTTTCTCAGGAGCTATTTTACAAAGTACTTTCAGAACTGATGTTCAGGGTTGCTATGGGGAAACTAACTAGACATCATCCAAGTGGGACATAAAATGTTCAGTTAAACAGTTCTAGTATCATGTAGTCGATTCTCAATTTTTCCAATCAGTGTGATTTAAGTGTTTTAAATGAAATCATATTTGATAAATTTGGATTTCCCATGGTACAAGCTGTATCTAATAATCCATTACTATGCATTAAACTATGACACATTAAGTAGTATACAAATATAGTGGACAAAGTACTGTTCGCTGTCCAATTTTTATAAAATATTTACAAATATAATTTGCTAGATTAATTGATCCTGTAAAATATTTTAGATCACTCTGACATTTTGAAAGACAGGATGTTTTAGTAAGATCATGGTTACCGCACATAATAATATGTAATTATGGCAATCAGGTGTGGGATGCTAAGAGAGGTCTGGGAGTGAGAACAGAAATCAGCAGCAAGGGGAGAGAGAGGTTGGGGGCATCACTGGTGACCGGCTGGAGACCTGGGATGGGAAAGGATATGGAGAGGCTATAGGGATGACCCTAGCTTAGATTCCTACCAGAGGGGGATATGAAGATTAAAATGACCATCTCCTCTGGCCAAGAATGACCTCCAGAGGAGAGAGGGGGCATCAATCCACCCATAAAACCTTCAACCCAACATTTGTCTTCTCACAAGATGTGCAGGGATAAAGCACTGAGACTGAGGGAACAGCCAACCATTGCTCCCCCCAACTTGAGAACCATGCCATGTGAGAGAGCTATCAGCTGACACTATGATACTCTGCTATGCTTGGAGACAGGAAACTAGCATAACTGTCTCTGGAGAGGCCTCATCAATCAGATGACTGAGGCAGATGCAAAGACCCAGAGCCAAATACCAGTTAGATCCTAGGGAATATAAGTGATCAAGTCAGAGAGATCAAGGATACCATAAGAAGACACTCAAGAGTCAACAAACCTGGGACTAAAGGGGCTCACAGAGCCTGCGCCACCAACCAGGGAGCATTCAGGAGCTGGAACTAGATTCTCTACATATCTGTAGCAAAATTGTAGCTTGTTGTTCATTTGGTTCCCCTAACAAGTCAAATGGGGCCTGTCTCCATCTTTGTTCCAGGCCATTAGATTCCCTTCCTCATTATTGGACTGACTGGTCAGGCCTCAGTGGAAGATAATGTGTCTAGATCTGTTGTGACTAGATGATCTATGCTGGGATGGTACACAGTGGGTAGGTTCCCCTTCTCTGAGAAGAAGGGGTAGGTGCAATGGAGGTGGGGGAGGGATTTGTAAGGATGGGACTGGGAAGAGAGGAGAGAAGGTAGGTGTGCTCAGATGGAAAGTAAATAAAAGTACCTATGTTTAAGAATGAAAATAGATAAATAAACATTCCTTATTTATAAGGAACAAAACTAATTTGAACCAAACAGATAAAAAGGGAGATTTCTGTGAAAAATATAGTATCTTCTCACAACGTTAATACTGTAAAGGTAGGACCCAAAACAATTCTGTATAATCAAATAAAACTGAAAGTCCAAAAGTAATTTCACAGAGATGAAAGCTATGAACTTAATGATCTAGAATCATCATCAGAAATTGTAAGATTCTTGCACAAATACAGTTTGAAACAAGAGTCTAAATGAATGAGTAATGTGATCCGGAGCATAAAGATATTAGTTGCTAATTTTAGAAATATTCACAGTAGGTTGACTAGATTAAACATTTTTTTTTTGTTCAGAGAATCTATTGCTGTCTCCAAATTACATGCACTAAAATATGAACAGCTGGTTCTCTTTTATTGGTTTCCATGCAAAATGATTATTTTCCACTGGGTAATTACTGACTGATTTATTTCCTATAGCCATTTGCTCACACGTTAATATCCCTAAGTACCTAGAGGAGGTCATGGTTTGCAAGTAAATGTGTTTGAAATGCATAAGTTACAGCGATGATCAAAGTGCTAGATTTTAATGCATTTTCAATCATTGGATAAAGATATATTACATTCAAATTTCCAGGACAATTTAAATGGTACCAAATGAAATAGAAACACTTAGATAATACCAACCATGATAACTGAGCACAAAAAAGCCACTTGTTGTGAAGTCACTGTGGAATTTGATTAGAATTTGATTTGAAGTGCTGTATACTGATTCCAAAGCAGTATTGCCACTGAATTGACCAATTTGGGGTGAATTTTGGTCAGGTCCATCCCTATTAGACAAGGGTTTGGGAAGGAGAGAATGATACTGATGATTTACAGAGCTTTAAATGAATTTTCATGAAGGTATCACATACAAGCACTTATCATTACATTAATAGCAAAGTAAAATAATCTGAATCAAAAATGCTATTGATATGTCATGCACCTACACAAATAATAAAATGCTAAAATATGAAGCATTAAAAATGAGTTATGTTTTTACCTAAGCAAATGAAACAATATTAGCTGTAATCAACTTAGTTTACAGCAGGTACTCAGAATCTTTTAAAGCTTGTGGTGTCTTCTGTTACTTTTTTTTGACAGCAGTCTTGAGAATCAGTCTGTAATAACTTGTGCTCCTGCAACTCACACAGTGTTTTTGTCTTTGACTAATTCAGTGATTTTCTTTGTGCCTTTTATAATGTTACTTCAATTGATGCAATTATAGTATAATTATTTTGCTGTATAATAAATTGTTATGAAAAGAATTTAATAAGCATATAATATAGTTATGATCTGAACAGAGGTCTTAAATTTCACCAGTTTTTATAAATAAAGGACGTCCTTAAACATTTCTGGTAGTTGCCTGCCTTGCACATTTTCACCCATGGACTTTTGCTACATAATGGTACTACATCCTAAAATTTATGTATTATATTTCTCTCATTTAAAACAAAACAAAGCCATACTGACTCTCATTTATGCCATTCCAAATGTCAGATGGCAGTTTGGTAGTTTGTAATAGAGTTGTGATTTCCTTTCACCTTAACCTTATTATCCTACATAATTTAATCAATCAAAAAGGACAGTACTGACTTACCACACAGTAATGAAGTCATAGATGGGTTCTGTTTGAAGAACAGTAAAATTGATGTAGATTCCATTCCCAGGGGGAACTCTTACGAGCCAAAAGCAGTCTTGGAAGTTTGGATACTCATCAGGATAGCCGGGAGAATAAATGGTACCATTCATTGCAGTTATATTCCCGCCACAAAGAGCTAAGGAAAGAGATAGATGAGCATGTTTGAAAATAATGGACTTATACTAGACAAATGGCAAAGCTATCAAACTTTTAAGGCAGTTAAGGTGCATCTGTTTTGTTTTACCTTCAATGGTAAGAATGTACAAAATACAGCCATATTTAAAATTTTTCCACATGAGATCTTTGATGTATTTGCTGACCTTTGTGATCACAAAGCTCTTTACTCATTTAATATATGTGCATCAATGCACACACAACTTTCTCTCATTATATAAATAAATATATATCATGCCCTATACATACTGCATTTTTATAATTGCCAACAGCATTTGATGGAATAGGCACTCAAATTAAATAACTGTATCTTGATTTTTATGTTAAAGACACAGACATCCCCGACGGTCACATAACCAAAAAAGAAGTTTCAAAGTGTCTAAAATGTTAACAAATTTTACTCATACTCTCAGTAAAAGGTTAATATTGCTGCCACTAATATATTATTTTGCATTCAATATGTGAGTTTGTTTACCTATTTTAGCTATTAAAATGTCCTCAGCTGAAAACAAAATTATATTCTCATAACTTCTAACAAATAGCATCATCTTGAAGATAATTTTGGTTTAAAAGCATACCTTCACACCTTGGCAGTGGATGGTTCCAATTCCGACTAACACCATGAAGACATGTGAGAGCTGAGTTGCCAATTAATGTGTATCCTGGGAAACATTCAAATGAAATGGTTTGGCCAACAGTAAAATCACTTCCAATGACAAACCCATTACGAAATGGGCGAGGATCAGGACAGCTTTGCAACTGATATGCTGGAAGAGAAAATGAAAAAGAAGGACTTTTCCTCTTTGAATTTAAGAGACCACAAATGGGTACTTTTTGTAACTTAGCAATTAATAGCATACTGCTCAGTGTTAGCAGTATAAATACTAATTCTGGCCTATGGTAAAGACTGTCAGAGACAGGGAAATGAGAATTTCTTTTTGTATCTATAATTTTCATATTTAAAATGATAATTCATAAAAATCCATCAGATGCCTTATACGCTGGTGAAATTTATCTAAATTATGAACATGAATAGAAATGTAAACTCTTATTACAACCACAATTTTAATCAAACATATTCTGATTCTCTAAATAGAATGTAATTGCTTCTTGGTTATGCCACTTGTTCATAAAATAACTACATACATGTAACACTAATTCTTAGTCTTTTGCATTTTAAAATATTTTCTCTAAATGAACAACCTGAAAATCTCTGCTGAACTTTAATTTTTGATTATTGTGGATTTTTGACTAAAAATGTATTTTTCTCACTTTTTTGTTTATTTTATACAAGATAATATTGCACATTACTTTGTCATTGATTGCAGATAATTCCCCATTTCCTTTCCTATTATACATGCTTTATAAGCAGTGTTGAATCCATTTGTAATTACAGACTTCATGAATTCCTCAAAATATTTCAAGCTATATTATTAAAGTTCCAGCACACACATGATGAACTGAATCTATTGGAGACATAAGCTGCAAGGAATCAGTATGACTTATAGCTATGTTCTGCACAAGGCACTCAGATGGTTCACACATGTGTAGTTAGGAAAAATACTCATACATGTAAAATAAATATTCAAAGCATACCATACACATGACTCTGAGCTATCTAGAATTCCAGAAGAGAAAAAAAATATTTATCATTTTTAAAGAATTCATTTCTTCAAGATTAAAGATAGTTGTATATTTTAAGGAGATGATGAAGGATGTTTCTGTTGTAAGCATCTACAACAACACAATTACCAATGCAAAGACCCCTGTCCTCAGTACACACTTCTAAAAACACCATATACTCAGAATATCCTTTGATAATTAGGCAGAGATCTACAGAATTTTAACATTTGCATTCACTTCAGTCACTGCAATGATATTGTGTAAAATATCGTCTTAAGTTTATTAAGACCAGAAATAATGTAATATAATAAGTAAATGAGTTCAGTAATCATTAGTTGTCTATGTAATGATATATGCTTTACAATTACTTTATTACATATAATTGAACTTGTGCTTATAGAATGTACTACTCATAATGTGTGCTACGGAGAAAAAGGAGAAGATTTAAGCTGTGCTTACTTGAATATGGAAACCTGGGATTTAAGTCCAAGCTCAATTTAACGTATAGCCTTTCCTCAAAGTGGATAAATACCTTCTTCAAAATCATTATATATTTTCCTGAACATGGGCCTAATGTAATATTACCATCTATATGTTTGCTTTATATTCCAATGACAATATAACAAAACAATATTCTATCTTTAAATAAGTTTGTTTACAATGTAAGATGAATAATATTTTAACATTCACCTTCATTTAAAAGTAAAAACCTATTCTCAATGTCTAGCATTCATGTTTTCATTGTTTTCACTTGCTTAATTTAATTATGATTTTGAAATTTTAATTTTTTTCTTATATGTAGTTTGAAATCTCAGGAGAAAAAAATTGCATGATTGTTTTTATCCTTCTAATTGGGGCTTGCTTGGTTTTAGTTTCTTTTATCTTCTAAGACAATGATAGCAATCTTGCCGTAAGTGAACTAAGACCTGAGATGATCTCTAAGGCCTTACATATGCTCTCCAGCACTACTGCCCTAAAACTAACTCTAGTTAAGACAACTAAAAGGCACTATACCCTCTTATTTTATAATTCATCTTACCTTGATACACAATATGAAATCCCTGTTTGTTCTGAGAATAATCACTGTGAAAATATAAGCTGGTTTCATGGGTTGTACTAAACAGAGAAGATGGTATTTGTGGACCACTAAGCCGTCCAATAACAGTACTAATTTCAGAGGATCCACTCCGTACTTCCAAGTAATCATGTATGGTTTCTGTAGAAAAATTTACAAACTGGAGATGTACACCTAGAAGAGAAAGAGCAAGCACAATACTACGTGATATTTTACCATATTGCATACATGTACAAACAGCAACATACACACAGATTTGCATCTGTGTACTCAGATACCTTACCATTTATTTCAGAAAACATGGTCTCAAGATTTGTACATGGCAGCACATGCTTGTAATACTTGTGTGATGGAGGCCGCAGGATTAGGAATACAAGACCAGAAAAGGAACCAAAACAACAGATCTGAACTGTGAGTTTTGAATCAAAACTCATAGCATTGCTATAGTTCTTCAGTGAGTACTTGGTACATTCTCAACCTCATTTTCTTAGACTTAAAAACCATTAAGTCAAATGTTAGATATTTAATACTAATTTGTAGATGTAAATTCTGACTTACCTATGAAAATAATACGATAAATCCAATAATTACCAAAAACAAAATTGCACATCTCTGTACTACATGCACAATGAGACACCAGTTACAAAAATAAGGTGGCATGAACTTTATGTTACACTTACACACAACACATATATCTAACTCTGAGTACATACACAAACACATTCCACACATTTATATAGCCAACCTCACTCTGGGAGTCATCCGAATAAAATATCGGTATATCAAACAGCTAGCTATCTGCTCTTCCAGGGTCACGGAGAGTTATTCACAAAAGTTAAGAAGTAGAATCAGTCTAAAAATCATGAATGGATAAAGAAAACGTGGTATATACACACACATACACACACACACAAAACTATTATCTGTCTGTATGAAAGTAAAGAATTCTTTTCATTTTTAGAATCATGCATTAGAGATGTTCGTGGAGGACATTATACTAGGTGAAACTGACATTGCTGGGAAGACACAAGTCAAATCGTCTCAGTGAAACTGAGAATACCAAAGTAGTGAATTCAAAACAGCCAAGAGTAGAGTGGGCTTCCCAAAAGCCAGGGGAAGAGAGGTGACTAAGATATACAACTAGGAAAATGCAGAAATTTCAGAAAGAAAGGTGAAGAAGTACATTTTTCACCGTGGTGACTAGAGGTAATAATATGTTATTATGTTCTTAAAATCGCTAAGAAAATACAAGTTTAACTGTTTCCACTATAAAATTTCAAATAATCAAAACCTACTACATAATGATGTAGCACACATTAGTTTGATTAATTTTCCCATTCTGCAATATACTCATACTGTGAAACATGATATTACACATTTAGATTTTATCTATCATTTAAAATAAGAGGCAAACAAAACATACCTATATCTTTAACTTTTTAAGTAGTTCATGTAAAATATATTTTACTGAGGCAAATATTACTCAAATTAAGTTCTTCAACATATGTTACTCATAATGAAACATTAACTTGCTAACTTATACTCATATTGGACCTATATGCATCTTAATAATGCATTGATAAACATTGAAATGTCTTCCCTATACTTACACATACCAAAGCCGATGGGCAGCTTTATCGTCCATGTGCAATCTAAGCTGCTGGGGTAGTTTCCAGGAAAACCAGGACTGAGAATCACACCACTGAATTCAGACATTGCACCTCCACACTGAGCTGCAAAACAATAGGATTCTCATGAAAAGTAGAATTATGAAATATATCTTTGTGTTTAAAAGGCATCAAAACCACTTAAAGTCTTCAAAACCTGTCTAAGGTAATACTGTTCGAGAAAATTAAATGTAGGCCCAATTCCTTTAGCAAATGCTAGTTAATTCATAATTCATGTTTCTAAAGCAGCATAAAAGGTATAATATCTCAGAAAAAACAAAGTGCATCTTAAGTCAAGTTATTTTTAGCCAGTAACAGTTTTCTCCCAATGAATACACTTAAGAAAAGGACAAGTCTTTTTAAGCAGTGGCAAGTAATCATGCAGCTTATTTTTCTTTCTTAAGTACATCTACTCCCGTGTCTAGTCATTTCAAATGTGATGTAATTTAGACTAAACTAAAGCCAACTGTGTCAGCTCTCCATGTCAGATTGAAGAGAAACACATTTTCACAACCTTTTCTCCTTGTTTGTAAGAAGGCACAATGAAAAATTTTAAGAAACTATTGGCTTCATTTTATTCTAAAAAGATCGGGACAAAGGACCACAGAAGTATAAACAAGCAAAGTAAAACACAGGCATTTGAAAAATTAGGCAGCAATAACAAATGTGCTTATTTTGTAATCCCTATGGAATGGTTTTACTCTTGACAATCTAAGGGACCGTTCTAAAATGAAAATTTGCTAATTTAATTTTGTATATAAATCAGGTGTAATATTTAATATATATTAAAGTATATTTTCATCTTAGAAAATATTCTTTGCTATAAAGGCAGATTTAGAATGCCTTCTGGCTACCTATCTGTTTCAAACATTTTTAATTCATTTTCTGCTATATATAATGCATTTTATTATGTAAAGTATGTAAAATACAACAAAATTTTAAAAATAAAGAAAACCGCCTTTAAAATCTTCCACCTTCTGATGATCTATTTGAAATTTCATGCTTTTTTCTCTTTCAATGAGTGTTTCTATGTTTATGATGAACATATGATCATACTGTAAATTTGTTTAACTTTCATATATAAAAATATGTATTTCTCTATGATACATTTTTGATAGTCAGGAAATATTCTATCATCATGTTTCTTAACATTTTAAAAGCAGCCCATACACTAATTTGGAACCTTTAACTTGTATTTTATTACAATAGCCATCACTGAGTCTGTAATGAGGCCCACATTCAGATCTAAACTCTTTAAACATATTCTGTCCAAAAATATTAAAATAAACTTTGAAGCAAACATTACAGAAGGTGACCAAAGCAAAACTCAAAGAATAAGCCATTACAAAGCTATTTTATATTGAACTGAGATTTGAATATACTAATGAAGGACATCAAAATCTGATAAATATCCCATGTAGTTTCATACATTATCGACATATAAAATGAAGTGTAAACTTTCTTACCTTAATTTTATTAAACTATTACTGGTTTTGTACCTTGAATTGATAGTTATAAGTAGGATATTCACTTATTATTCTGAAATATTTCTTATTCTGATATCATAGTAAGAAATGGCATATGGATAAAAACAAATATATTTTGTTAGTATCTATATGTTTCTCACCATTGATGTGCATTTTAGGTTAAAAGTTGCAAATAATTAAAATAATAAAAAGCTAATGGTAGATAGTAAAGTAACATTTATATAAAATACAAAAAGACATAAAAATACATTAGAACATGGGTTATAAAGTGATTCTCTTAGATTTGAGAAAACAGAAAATCTTCTGTCTTTGAACTTACCCAAACAAATGGGGATTGGATAATTCCATCTCCTTACAGGTCCAGGCATACATGTGATATGAGAATGACCCTACATAAAGGCAGTGCAGCTCAGTACACACTTAGAAAAGAATGGATTAACTTAGCATACTGACAGTTTAATGTAGTATACATGACACTACATATAGATTCCTACTGTTTCATTTCATGTTACATATGTGAGCTTCAATATTACTTAAGAGAGGCAATTTTACATACTGGGAATATAATTTGAAATAAAACTGCAAAGTCTTGATAGAATGAAAATATATCATGTATAAGTATAGAATTGTAGTTTTAATATTTTTCCCGATTTGCTGTCTGCAGGGACACAAAAGGATCACTAGGTACTGTATCACCCTGAGCTTTAGATTTCTGGTGGTGCAAACCGCCAGGGGTCTGCCTGCACTCAGGAACTGAGCACATAGGCGGTTCATCTGCAAGCCAGCCCATCGCAGGACCTGTGTCCTATGTGAGAATCAACAGAGGGAGTGACCCCTACCACAACTTCTTCCCTCTGTAATAGAGCAGAGAGAGAACATCTGGTTGACCTTGACAACCTAAGTATAGCATTGCTTGAGGCAAGACTGAGAAGGGCTCCAAAGGCACAAAAGAGAAAGCCAGCATATCAGTATTCTGTGCCAGAAGAAACCCAATCATCCAGTGTTACAGAGATAATCTTAAAGATCCACAGTAGGTTGAAGCACCAGCCAGTGACAATAAGACCATCTAACTCCTGGGAGAACCAGATGGCTAAAGGCAAACGTAGGACCGTTACTAACAGAAACCAAGCATCTGAACCAAATTCTCCAACATTAGCAAGTCCTGGATACCCCAACACACCAGAAAAACAAGATTTGGATTTAAAATCACTGGTCATGATGCTAGTACAGGAACACATGAAGGACATACTTAAAGAAATTCAGGAGAAAATGGATCAAAAATTAGAAGCCCTTACAAGGGAAACACAAAAATCATTGAAAGAAATTCAGGAGAATACAAAAGCCAATAAGGAGGAAATGCAAAAATTACTAAAAGAAATACAGGAGAACATTGATCAACAGGCAGAAGTCATGAAAGAGGAAACACAAAAATCGCTTAAAGAATTAGTGGAAAACACAAACAAGCAAATGACAGAACTGATCAAAAATTTCCAGGATCTAAAAACAGAAGTAGAAATAACTAAGAAAGCACAAAGGGAGACAACTTTGGAGATAGAAAACCTTGGGAAGAAATCAGGGACCATAGACGCAAATATCAACAACAGAATACAAGAGATAGAAGAAAGAATCTCAGATGCTGAAGATACCATAGAAACCATGGACTCAACAGTTAAAGAAAATGCAAAATGCAAAAAGCATGTAACCCAAAATATCCAGGAAATCCAGGACACAATGAGAAAGCCAAATTTAAGGATCATAGGTATTGATGAGAGTGAAGGTTTACAACTTAAAGGGCCAGCAAATATCTTCAACAAAATTATGGAAGAAAACTTCCCTAACCTAAAGAGAGAGATGCCCATGAATATAAAAGAAGCCTACAGAACTCCAAACAGACTGGACCAGAACAGAAATACCTCCCATCACATAATAATCAAAACCCCAAATGTACTAAACAAAGAAAGAATACTTAGGGGAGTAAGAGAAAAGGGGCAAGTAGCATATAAAGGAAGACCTATCAGAATTACACCAGATTTCTCACCAGAGACCATGAAAGCTAGAAGATCCTGGGAGGAGCTCATGCAGACTCTAAGAGAACACAAATGCCAGCCGAGACTACTATACCCAGCGAAACTCTCAATTACTATATATGGAAAAGACCCAGCCCTACAAAGGATAATAGGGGGAAAGTACCATTGTAATGAGGGAAACTATACCCTGGAAAGAGCAGGATACTAAGCTTCTTTCATCAAACCCAAAGAAGATAACCATACACGTATAAAATTATAATCAAAAATGATAGGAAGCAATAACCACCACTCCTTGATATCTCGTAACATCAATGGACTCAATTCCCCAATAAAAAGACATAGACTAACAGACTGGTTACATAAACAGGACCCTACATTTTGCTGCATGCAGGAAACACACCTCAATGTCAAAGACAAAAACTACCTTAGAGTAAAAGGCTGGAAGACAATTCTACAAGCAAATGGTCCCAGGAAACAAGCTGGAGTTGCCATTCTAATTTCAGATAAAATTGACTTTCAACCTAATGTCATCAAAAGAGACATGGAAGGTCACTACTTGCTGGTCAAAGGAAAAATCCAACAAGAAGAACTCTCAATCCTGAACATCTATGCCTCAAATACAAGGGCGCCCTCATTCATAAAAGAAACTTTACTAAAGCTCAAAGTACACATTGCACCTAACACAATAATGTGGGTTACTTCAACACTCCACTTTCACCAATGGACTGATCGGGAAAACAGAAACTAAACAGGGAGACAATGAAACTAATTGAAGCTTTGAACCAATTGGAGTTAACAGATATATATATATATATATATATATATATATATATATATATATATAGGAATTTTTATCCCAAAGCAAAAGAATATACCTTTTTCTCAGCACCTCATGGTACCTTCTCCAAAATAGATCATATAGTAGGTCACAAGACAGACCTCAACAAATATAAGAAGATTGAAATAATCCCATGCCTCCTATCAGATCACTATGGAGTAAAAGTGGTCTTTAGTAACAGTAAAAACAACAGAAAGCCCACATACACATGGAAACTGAACAATACTCTACTCAATGATACCTTGGTCAAGGAATAAAGAAAGAAAGAAATCAAAGATTTCTTAGAATTTAATGAAAATGAAGGCACAACATACACAAATCTTTGGGACACAATGAAAGTAGTGCTAGGAGGAAAACTCATAGCTTTGAGTGCCTCCAAAAAGAAATTCGAGAAAGCTTACACTAGAAGATTAACTGAACAACTGAAAACCCTGGAACAAGAAGAAGCTAATTCACCCAGGAGGAGGAGAAGACAGGAAATCATCAAACTCAGGGCTGAAATCAATTAAGTAGAAACCAAGAGAACCATACAAAGAATCAACAAGACCAAAAGCTGGTTCTTTGAAAAGATCAACAAGATAGATAAACCCTTAGCGAGACTAACCAAAGGGCACAGAGAAAGTATCCAAATTAACAAAATTAGAAATGAAAATGGAGATATTACAACAGAAACCGAGGAAATTCAAAAAATCATCAGATCCTACAACAAAAACCTGTACTCAACACAACTGGAAAATTTGGAGGAAATGGACATTTTCTTAGACAGATACCAATTACCAAAATTAAACCAGGATGAAATAGACCATCTAAACAGACCCATAACCCCAGAAGAAATAGAAGGGGTCATAGATAGGCTTCCAACCAAAAAAAGCACAGGACCAGATGGTTTCAGTGCAGAATTCTATCAGACCTTCAAAGAAGAGTTAACACCAATACTCTTCAAACTTTTCCACCAAATAGAAACAGAAAGAACACTACCCAACTCCTTCTTCGAAGCCACTATTACGCTGATAGCAAAACCACACAAAGATCCAACTAAGAAAGAGAATTTCAGGCCAATTTCCCTTATGAATATCGATGCAAAAATACTAAATAAAATTCTTGCCCACCAAATCCAAGAACACATCAAAACGATCATCCACCATGATCAAGTAGGCTTCATCCCACGGATGCAGGGATGGTTCAATATAAGGAGATCCATCAATGCTATCCACTACATAAACAAACTCAAAGAAAAAAACCACATGATCATTTCATTAGATGCTCAAAAAGCATTTGACAAAATTCAGCATCCTTTCATGCTAAAAGTCTTGGAAAGGACAGGAATTCAAGGCCCATATCTAAACATAGTAAAAGCAATATACAGCAAACCGGTAGCCAACATCAAACTAAATGGAGAGAAACTTGAAGCAATCCCACTAAAATCAGGGACTAGACAAGGCTGTCCCCTTGCTCCATATCTTTTCAATACAGTTCTTGAAGTCCTAGCTAGAGCAATTAGAGAACAGAAGGAAGTCAAAGGGATACAAATTGGGAAGGAAGAAGTCAAACTATCACTATTTGCAGTTGATAAACAACTTCAGCAAAGTGGCTGGCTACAAAATCAACGAAAGCAAATCAATAGCCTTTATATATTCAAAGGATAAGCAGACTGAGAAAGAAATTAGTGAAATGATCTCCTTCACAATAGCTACAAACAGCATAAAGTATCTTGGGGTGACTCTAACCAAACAAGTGAAAGACCTATATGACAAGAACTTCAGATCTCTGAAGAAGGAAATTGACGAAGATCTCAGAAAATGGAAAAACCTTCCATGCTCGTGGATTGGCAGGATTTATATAGTTAAAATGGCCATCTTGCCAAAGGCAATCTACAGATTCAATGCTATCCCCATAAATATCCCAACCCAGTTCTTCATAGAGCTAGAAAGAGCAATTCTCAAATTCATCTGGAATAACAAAAAACCCAGGATAGCTAAAACTATTCTCAACAGTAAAAGAACTTCAGGGGGATTCAATATCCCAGACTTTAAACTCTACTACAGAGCAATAGTGATAAAAACTGCATGGTATTGGTACAATATCAGGCAAGCGGATCAATGGAATAGGATTGAAGACCCAGAAATGAACCAACCCACCTATGGTCACTTGGTCTTCGACAAAGGAGCTGAAAGTATCCAGTGGAAAAAAGATAGTCTTTTCAACAAATGGTGCTGGTTCAATTGGAGGTCAGCATGCAGAAGAATGCGCATCGATCTATTCTTATCTCCTTGTACCAAGCTCAACTCCAAATGGATCAAGGACCTCCACATAAAACCTGACACACGGAAACTAATCGAAAAGAAACTGGGGAAGACCCTGGAGGACATGGGCACAGGGGAAGAGTTCCTGAATAGAACACCAATAGCTTATGCTCTAAGATCAAGAATTGACAAATTGGACCTCATAAAACTACAAAGTTTCTGTAAGGCAAAGAACACCGTCAAAAGGACAAAACGTCAACCAACAGACTGGGAAAGGATCTTCACCAACCCTAAATCCGACAGAGGGCTAATATCTAATATATACAAAGAACTCAAGAAAGTAGAACCCAGAGAAACAAATAACCCCATTAAAAAGTGGGGTATGAAGCTAAAGAAAGAATTTTTGCATGAAGAACTTCGGAGAGCTGAGAAACACCTTAAGAAATGTTCAACATCATTAATCATTAGACAAATGCAAATCAAAACAACCCTGAGATTTCACCTCACACCAGTCAGAATAGCTAAGGTCAAAAACTCAGGAGACAGCAGGTGTTGGCAAGGATGTGGAGAAATAGGACCACTCCACTGCTGGTGGGATTGCAAGATGGTGCAACCACTATGGAAATCAGTCTGGCGGTTCCTCAGAAAAGTGGGCATGTCACTTCCTGAGGACCCTGTTATACCACTACTGGGCATATATCCAGAGGATTCTTCAGCATGCAATAAGGACACATGCTCCACTATGTTCATAGCAGCCCTATTTGTAGTAGCCAGAAGCTGGAAAGAACCAAGGTGTCCTTCAATGGAGGAATGGATACAAAAAATGTGGTATATTTACACAGTGGAATACTATTCAGCCATTAGAAACAATGAATTCACAAAATTCTTAGACAAATGGATGGAGCTGGAGAACATCATACTAAGTGAGGTAACCCAGTCTCAAAAGATCAATCACGGATTGCACTCATTGATAAGTGGATATTAGCCTAGAAACTTTGAATACCCAGGACATAATCCACAAATTAAATGATGTCCAAAAAGAATGGAGGAGTGGGCCCTGGTTCTGGAAAGACTCAGTGCAAGAGTATAGGGGAATTCCAGAACAGGGAAGTGGGAAGGGGTGGATGGAAGAATAGTGGCACTCATGAGGGCTTATGGGACTTGTGGGGAGTGGGGACCCAGAAATGGGGAAATCGTTTGAAATGTAAATAAAAAAATAAAAAAAATTATTTTCCTATCAAAGGATGGTCTAGTAAGTTAACAAAATAGCTGAAATGAATGGAGTATGTAGTTCTTTATAATACTTTCTTAGAATATGTAAAATGAGACACATTAACGAATTGTCATAAAACTATTGTATAAAAATGTTTTAACATTTAAGCAAAAATACATTTGTATTAAATAAAATCTAAGCCAGGTGGTGGTGGTGCAAGTTTGTAATCCCAGCACTCTGGGAGGCAGAGGCAGGCGGATTTCTGATTTCCAGGCCAGCCTGGTTTACAGAGTGAGTTCCAAGAGAGCTAGGGCTATACAGAGAAACCCTGTCTCAAAAACACCAAATCCAAAAATAAATAAATAAATAAATAAATAAATAAATAAATAAATAAAGTCTATAATACTCATATTGTTCTTAAGAGACTAAAAATTTCCATGTGGTCTTATTAAGAAATAGTAATTATTAAATAATTATTCTCTAACAAATTTGATTGTGAAGAATGTAAAATCAAATATCACCTTTAACTTTTAAAAATTAATTTTACAATGGATCAAATATTATGAAGATATTAAGGAAACCACATACATGAGGCCTTCTGAAAAAATACTTAAAAATAAGTATCAGAATATACACTTTAAATACAGTTGTTTAACATTTTAAATTTTGAGATTTTCACTAATTTTTAAAATTTTTATGGAATTATTTACAATTTCTGAATATTCAGGAAGTCAGCTGCCATAATTCTAGATATATTTTAAAAAGTGAATTAAATATTGAATCCAATTTCTCAGCTCAGATAACATTTTACTTCTAAACAAAATGTACCAGTCACTCCAACAATTTCTAACATATGTATATTAAATATTAGTTAAACATTATTTAGTTTAAGACCAGAGTAGTTGTGAATCAAGATTAAGCCTAAACCTGTAGATTAGTAATTACTGCTTCATTTAAATATTCTAAAGAATAATAAGGTGATAGAGTCTTGACAACACACTAGTTTTTAAATTGACTTACCTGAAGAGAATACCCTTGATCACATTGGAATGACACCACATCACCAACCATGTATCTGTCTCCAACTTTAATTCCACTGCTTGGGGTTTGTGGCTCAGGACAAGAATCCAAACCAATTGCTAAAATTATTTAATGACAATAATATAAGTAACATTCAGGTTATAGCTATTTCATTTATACATATTAAGTTGCCTAAATTATATAAAGATATATTCCATTTATACTTTTAACTATACTTTATTATATAAGTATTTTTTAAATTTAAATATATTCTTACCATATTCTACCCTCTCCCAAGTCCTTCCAGACCTTTTCCTTCTCCTTTACATACCCAACTTTAAATTCTTTCTCAAAACAAAACAAAACAAAAATGAAATAGAACAAATCCCACACAACCTAGAAAATAAAATAAAGCTACATCCCCAGAACAAAATGAACAAAGAAACAAACAAAAAACAACAAAAAAAAAATCAAACTGTAAGCAAATACCAAAAAAATAGATGTTATTTGGTGGTCTTACTATTCCTGCACATAAGACCTGCTGGAATGTTATGCAAGCCCTGTTTCACTCTACTGAGTTTCCCTCTCCCAATCGGCATAATGAAAGTTAGTTGTTAGTTTTACCCTAGTGGCTAGTTATGACTGATTGGCTAATTCACTCATTATCATTTATTCCTTTTTAAAAAATATAACAACATGTAAGATGAAATAAAATTATCACACTGAAGTTGGATCAGAGAAACTGACTAAAGGAAAAAACTCAAGAGCACAAAAATCAGAGATGCACTCATTCAAATTCTCAGGATTCCCATTAAACTAGAAGCCATGTGTGTCTGTGTGTGTGTGTGTGTGTGTGTGTACATACATATATACACATATGTTATGGTATCCAGTTTTGTGATTTTAGAGATATAGTTTATAAAGCTACATCTCATATTGAAGACTTCCTGTGAACAAAACTACAAATGATTTACTAAAAACTACCACTTGTATGTGAAAACAGTCTTATGGTTTTATTCATATTCTGTTTAATTTTGCCTTAATTATCTTCTATAGAGAAATAAACTCAACAATTATTTTAAATGACAATTATAAATTTTAAAAGAGAAACTATCTCAGTGAAAAAGGGGTATAAGAGTTATTTTATTTTAGCAAGAAAAGAAACTAAAGAGATAATATGATAATATAAGTTAGAACTTTGGACAAATTTGAGTAGATACATCACTCAAGTACAGGATTTCAAGGCTAATCTTGACAGCAAAGTGAGGCTGACATTAATGTTTCCAAGCTAGATAATTTATAAAAAATTATCATATTTATCTGTAAGATGGTTGTGTTGTACAATGGTAGAGCACTGATCTAATGTACCCCAGACCCTTATTTCTCTCCTTAACTACTACCACAAGAGAATGGGGATTAATATGACTGAAATTGCAAAACAGTATTAGTAAAATGAGACAAGTTATTTGCTTTTACTTCTTACATACGGAATGGACTTTTAAATTTATAAAACATACCTTGATCTGCTAAATGTTTTACATATAGTTAAAATATTAGTTATAAGTTGAATTTTATTTGTTAATTTTGTGAGCATATAGAAAAGGCATATTATCATATTTTCTCATGTAATAATAAGTAATAGGACACAGATGTTGTGACAGAAGAAATGGGAAATAATAGTGGCTGAAGATCATGGAAATGTGTGAGGGAAGCCACTACAGAGAGTGATAAAGAGCATAAGAGGATAAAGTAGGAAAAGGGGATTAATAGCCCTAAGGATGTTTGAAAAGGCCATGAGAAAGCAAGTCTTATGTTTATTCAAAATATGTTTATAGTTATTAAATGTGTACATGTGTACACATATTTATAGTTAAAATTAATTCTGACACTTGTGGTGATAATGCTTATCCAAGAGACACAGACTGTGAAATATAAATCACTTTGCCAATAATGGAAAACTTCACTTTCAGTTGTTGATCATGGTCTTGTAGAGACAACAATATAGACTATTGTCATTGCCTTAGTTGCCCTTGCAGAATGTCAATGCAAGAGCCTACTGCTGAACACACCAAATACTTTGGAGGAATGTAGATGGAACTAACCTGAAAATTTCCACTCTGAGGAATAGCTTTTATAATATTAGGAAATACAAGTTTCCAAGGAAGAAAAGCAATAAATATCCTTACCCATTGTTACTCCTACAAAAAGCAATAGTTACAAACATGGCAAGATGTGCCCAAAGGTTCCAGTAATTGATCATACATTTGAGGATGTCCAATTCTGGAGTTACTCATTCTTAGGAAGGAGTTCATGCCTATTGCTATAAACCTAGCAATTGTTGGCTGATGAGATTATGGACTTTAGATGGCTACCATTTTCCTAATTCAACATAGCTACAAATGACATCCTAAATGCTTATGCTTACCCACTATAAATGGAGCCTTTAGCCTTCTTCAAAGAAACCTGTTTGTACTAGATGAATACAAATGTGGGCAAAGATATAAAGAATCTTTAATGTGGGATAACAAATGCTAATTAGTGTATCTTCACATAAACTATGGGGCAGAGAACATGGAGTCAGAGGGGACAGAAAGCTTCTGAGGAGTAAAGCAAAAGGATGCCTATTGTATGATAGCATCTTCTATAAATGATCCTTTATAAAGCTACATTTCATATTGAAGACTTCCTTATTGGTAGATGTGCTTATGGTGCCAATTTGTGCCCACAAGTGGCATTGTCTACTATTTATCTCCAATGTTTGACTGTAAGCTCAATAGGGATCTAATATATGAAGGATCCATTCAAGGAGTAATGTATGCATGTAAAGGTAAGCCGTGAGGGCCAGCAGAAAGAATAGAAACATGAAAACTCAACCTAGGGAGGAAGAAGGTTGTGGGGGGGAGACCCTCCAGAACTCAGCAGAGACCTGGGAGGTGAAAAACTCTCAGGATTCAAAGGGAAGGACCTTAGATAAAATGCCTGACAGGAGGAAGAAGAAACTTATAGAGCCCACTTCCAGCAGGAAGACACAGCATCAAGTGAGAGATTGGGTTGCCATCCCACAGTCACAACTCTGACCCATAATTGCTCCTGTCTGAAAGAACTTCAGAGATGGAAATATAGAAACGCCTGAGGAAAAGAAAGTCCAGCAACAGGTCCAAAGTGAGATCCATCTCAAGGGGAGGTACCAAGGTAGGAGATTATTATTGATGCTATGGGACACTCACAAAAAGGGACCTATCATGAATGCCCTTCGAAACACCCAACAAGCAGATAAAAGAGTCAGATATTTGCACCCAACCAATAGACAGAAGCTACTAATCCTTGTGGTTGAATTTGGGAAAAGCTGGAAGAAGCTGAGGAGGAAGGCGACCCTGTAGGAGGACCATCAGAAAACACTGAACCTCCAACGGATATACATACACCAGCTGATATGAGACCTCCCCAACACATACACAGCAGAGTACTGTGGGGTCTGGGTTCAGTCAGAGAAGATGTATGCGACTGGAGACTAACTCTATTGAGGGAGACTAACCCTCAAGAGACTGGAGGCCCCAGGGAGTTTAGAAATCTGCTGGAGTGGGGAGCAGGGGGTGGGGAAATCCTTGTGGAAACAGGGGGTGGGAAAGAGGTGTGGGTGTGGAGTGGTCAGATTATCGATCAGAAGAGAAATGGGGGTCTGGAGAAGAAAGAAAGAAAGAAAGAAAGAAAGAAAGAAAGAAAGAAAGAAAGAAAGAAAGAAAGAAAGAAAGAAAGAAAGAAAGAAAGAAAGAAAGAAAGAAAGAAAGAAAGAAAGAAAGAAAGAAAGAAAGAAAGAAAGAAAGAAAGAAAGAAAGAGAGATAGAGATAGAGAGAGAGAGAAAGAGAGAGAGAGAAAGAAAGAAAGAGAGAGAGAGAGAAAGAGAGAGAGAAAGGAAGAAAGAAAGAAAAAAGAAAGAGAGAGAAAGAAAGAGAGAGAAAGGAAGGAAAGAAAGAATGAGAGAGAGAAAGAATGAATGAAAGAGAAAGAAAGAAAGAAAGAAAGAAAGAAAGAAAGAAAGAAAGAAAGAAAGAAAGAAAGAAAGAAAGAAAGAAACAAAGAAAGAAACAAAGAAAGAAACAAAGAAAGAAAGAAAGAGAGAAACTGTGGAAGACCCTTGAGGAAATGGGCACAGGGGGAAAGTTCCTGAGCTGAACACCAATAGCTTATGCTTTAAGATCAAGAATTGACAAATGGGACCTCATAAAATTACAAAGTTTCTGTAAGGCAAAAACACTATCAAATTGGGAACCAACAAACTGGGAAAAGATCTTCAACAACCCTACATTCTACAGAGGGCTAATATCAAATATACACAAAGAACCTAAGAAGTTAGACTCCAGAGAGCCAAATAACCCTATTAAAAATGGGGTACAGAGCTAAACAAAGAATTTTCACCTGAAGAATTTCGAATGGCGGAGAAGCACCTTAAAAAATGTTCAACATCATTCATTAGTCATTGGGGAAATGCAAATCAAAACAACCCTGAGATTTCACCTCACACCAGTGAGAATGACTAAGATTAAAAACTCAGGAGACAGCAGATGTTGGTGAGGATGTGGAGAAAGGGGAACACTCCTCGACTGCTGATGGGAATGCAAGTTGGTACAACCACTCTGGAAATCAGTCTGGAGGTTCCTCACAAAACTGGGCATGACACTTCCAGAGGACCCTGCTATACCACTCCTGAGAAATACCCAGAGGATTTCCCAGCATGCAATAAGGACACATGCTCCACTATGTTCATAGCAGCCTTATTTATAATAACCAGAAGCTGGAAAGAACCCAGATGTCCCTCTGTGGAGGAATAGATACAGAAAATGTGGTATATTTACACAATGGAGTACTACTCAGCAATTAAAAATAATAAATTCATGAAATTCTTAGGCATATGGATGGAACTAGAAAATATCATCCTAAGTGAGGTAAATCATTCACAAAAGAACACACATGGAATACAGTCACTGATAAGTGGATATTAGCCCAGAAGTTCTGAATACACAAGAGACAACTCACATATCAAATCATTCTCAAAAAGAAGGAAGGAGTGGGCCCTGGTCCTGGAAAGACTTGATGCAGCATTGTAGGGGATTACCAGGACAGAGAAGTGGGAGGGGGTGATTGAGGAACAGGTGGAGGGAAGAGGGCTTATGGGACTTATGGGGAGGAGAGAACCAGGAAAGGTAAAATTATATGGAATGTAAACAAAGAATATAGAAAATAAAAGAAAGAAAGAAAGAAAGAAAGAAAGAAAGAAAGAAAGAAAGAAAGAAAGAAAGAAAGAAAGAAAGAAAGAAAGAAAGAAAGAAAGAAAGAATAAGGAATAAGGAAGGGTCCATGGCTTTAGCAATAAAATAAGAAATATTGTCAGGATTGTCATTTTGATATATTTAATGAAAATAATACATACATGGTACTTGAGATTGAGTATATATATGAGAACATACCAATAAACCTCTGTTATTTAAGTGTTTTAGGGATAGAATTCAGAATGTTGATTTGAAGTTTATTTTTTCAACATAATATTTTGATTATTTGGGAATTTTACACGATGTACCTGATTATGCTTGCTGCCCATGCTTCCTAGGTCTACCATCCCACCCTATACCCTCCCTCCAAAAAGAAAAACAAATGTACCAAGTCCAATCTATTTGGCTCATATAATCATTGGAACATGGCCAAAGCCTCAATGACCAGTCCCTTAAGATAACTGAGTTCTTACTCATACTTGCCTCCAAAAGCCATCAACTCAAGAGCTACACAATTTGCTATCACAATATTACAATATTACAATATCACAATATTACAATATTGCTATCACAATTTATCTTATTTTATTTATTTACATTACATTTCAAATGTTATCTCCTATCCTGATTTCCTCTTTGCAAACCTCCTATCCAGTCCCCTTACCCTGCTTCTGTGAGAATGCTCCTTGAGCCACCCACTCCTGCCTCACTGCCCTAGCATTCATCTACACTGGGGCATCAAGCATTAACAGGACCAAGGGTCTCCCTTCCCGTTGGTGCCAGATGAGGCTTCAGCTTCTCCACTCCTTCCCCTAACTCCTCCATTGGCATCCCTGTGCTCAATCCGATGGATGGCTGAGCCTCCACATATGTATTGGTCAGGATCTAGCAGAGCCTCTCGGGAGACAGCTGTATCAGGTTCCTGTCAGCAAGCACATCTTGGCATCTTCAGTAGTGTCTGGGTTTGGTGTCTGCATGTGAAATGGATACCCTAAATGGGGCAGTCTCTGGATGGCCTGTCCTTCAGTCTCTGCTCTATTCTTTGGCTCCATCCTTCAAATGGAGGCCATGCCTAAACTCTGGATATGGTCTTGACAGGTTCTCCTTCCGCTTTGTAGGGTATTTCAGCTAATGTCATCCCTGTGGGGTCCTGGGAGGCTCTTGCTTTACTCAATGATAAGTTGGTCAAGGAAGAAAAAAAAGAAAGAAATGAAAGACTTTTTATTTTTAGAATTTAATGAAAATGAAGGAACAATATACCCAAATTTATGGGACACAATGAAAGCAGTGCTAAGAGGAAAACTCATAGTTCTGTGTGCCTCCAAAAACAATACTGAAGAGAGCATACACTAGCAGCTTGACAGAAAACCTGAAAGCTCTATGACAGGAAGAAGCAAGAGGAGTAGAAAGCAGGAAATAATCAAACTCAGGACTGAAATCGACCAAGGAGAAACAAAAAGGACTATACAAAGAACCAACAAAACTTGGAGCTAGTTCTTTGCAAAAACCAACAAAATAAATATACCCTTAGCCATACTAAACAGAGGTTACAGAGACAGTATACAAATTAACAATATTTGAAATGAAAAGGGAGATATAACAGAAACCGAGGAAATTCAAAAAATCACCAGATCCTACTACAAAAGCCTATATGAAACAAAACTGTAAAATCTGGATGAAATGGAAAATTTTCTAGACAGATACCAGGTGCCAAAGTTAAATCAGGATGAGATAAACCATATAAACAGTCCCATAACCCCTAAAGAAAAAGAAGCAATCATTAAAAGTCTCCCAACCAAAAAATTCCCAGGACCAGATAGATTAAGTGCAGAATTCTATTAGACCTTCAAAGAAGACCTAATACCAATACTCTTCAAACTATTCTACAAAATAGAAAGAGAAGGAACACTACTCAATTTGTTCTATGAAGCCACAGTTATGCTGATACCAAAACCATATACAACTCAACAAAGAAAGAAAAGTACAGACCAATTTCCCTTATGAATATTGTTGCAAAAATACTCAATAAAATTCTCACGATCCAAGTCCAAGAGCATATCAAAACAATCATTCACTGCTATCACAATTTTTAAGGACTCTGCATTTGGATCCTGACTAGACTATTTGATTTTGAGGGGCTTTGAGGAATGGTCATCACAGAGGTCTTCTTGTCAATCATTCTCAACTATGAGACTGCAATCATAAATACCAATGCAAAAGAAGCTTTCTTGCCCAAAACAGCAGCAGAATTGACAATAGATATCTATGTGTACTCCAGTTGCCTCTGGACATACACCTTAACAAAGACCATGGACCTAAACATGGTCTCCAGAGAAGTCATGGACCACAAGCATCAACATGACCTCTGGATATAAACCACAGACCATGTTGATTTGAATTTCACATGACCTTGTTAAAGAGTTTTCTGTTGTGAAAGTGTACTTCTTTGAAAGTAAACAGACTTCATATGGTACTCTAGAATTATGCAACTAAGACAAATAATTAAGATCAAAAAAGTAAATTTAACATAAAACTATTTAAAATCCTTCAGCATTATACTGGCTCAAAATAAGAAGGATCTTTTTATTGAGGCAGTAAAGGTGTTGGTTGCTTCATGGTAAGAAAACCCAGGGAACAAGAATGGTACTGTTAATTTAAAATAAAACTAGAAGTATTCAGAACAGGGTAAAACTGTAAAGAGGCTCCAAAATGGAGACAGTCAACAAGATGATCAAAAAAAAAGATAAATTATAATTAATCTTTACATATGTTATAGGTTAAGGAATGAAATGTATTCATAAAGATTAACTATTCTTATTACCTGGAAGATATGAAGTGTTAATGACAATTAAAATTATAAATGAGATATGTCATTAATGTAATTTGGATGTGGAGTGTTTTTCTACATTGTATACTTTATGAGACACTGGTGTGCAGAAGAAGTGACAACAAGAAAATTACTCTGAGTAAAAATATAATTAATCTTAAAATCCCTGTTTTTCTCAAATAATCAATTATGTAATTAGCTCAAGGGAAGAGAGCATTTTTAGTGATTGTAAAAGCAAACTCATTAAGGCCTAATTCATTAATTCTTAAGCAAATCACTTGGGGACAGAAACAATAAAATTACTGTGCTGAATCAAAGCTTTGATGATAAAATAGAGTCAAATGGATAAATTCCTGGACATTTGTAGATTTTAATAGTATTTCTGTAATTTTGGGAATTCAATCTAGTCCTACAATTATTGAAAAGAATAGAGAGACACCTTCTGATCACTCTATTATTTCCACATTTGACATCTTTATTAGTGGTAGTCATCATGAATTATCTTTGAGGTGAACCAGTAAAAATTGTATCCATTATGTGAATTGTACATTAGTATTCTTTGGAAACAACTGCTGAATCTTGAAAATGTCTAAAGTCCCTCAAAGGACTTGCACATTTTATTTTACTATTGTATATGGTTTCTCCTTGAAAAAATGTGTAGTTATAAATTAAAAACAGAAACTACTCCACCTACTTGGAAATGATAAAATGTCCCTCAAAGGATTTTTGCATTAGCACATTTTAGTGTTTTCCTTATAAGGTTGAACTGCTTGGTTAGGCTAATTTCTAAATACTCTTGATATTAATGTGAAAAGAATTGTTTCTTGATCTCTTTCATAGCATATATGTTGGTTGATATGCAAAAAGGCTTCAAATATTTGGAAGTTGATTTTATATTCTGCTACTTTGCTGAAAATGTTGATCATTTCTGGTTTCCCAGTGGAGTTTCAGGGATGTTGTGGGTTATGGGGGTGGAGTCCAGCATCCTGCACAAAGCTCTAGCTCCTGGGAAAGGTGACACAGGTATTTGGACTGCATGCATTCCCACAGCCACAGAACCCAGCTCTGGGAGTAGGAAAGGGAGTCCTTGGGTCGCCTGGGGAGCTAGCAGGGTAGAGATCAATGGCAACAGGTTCACAGTCTTGGACACCGCAGACACTGTTGGATGTTGCAGAAGAGCTGAGAACCGTTTGGGGTCCCTAGGGGCCAGGATATGGTCTGTGGCAAAGGAAAGGGGGTACGGGAGAGCACCAGCTGGGTCCCACGGGGACAAGAGTGTCCTTGACTTGGTCAGGGGATGGCTTGGGTTGGTGGCCAATGTGGCTGGGAACTCTGGGAGGGAGGCCTAAGCTGGAGATTAGAGGTGGCTCTTGGGCAAAAGATGTGTCCCATTGCTCTAGCATGGTGGGTCCAGGTGAGAGGAGAGGCAGTCCATGGTTTTTGAGAGTTTATTGTAGAGAAATAGAGAGAGAGAAGGTAGAGAAGTAGAGGCTGGCCATGGCCATATGGACAGAGGTGGGAAGGGAATGCAGAGAGAGAGGGAGCAAGAGGGCAAGAGAGGAAAAAGAGTAAGAGAATAAGAGAGAGAGCAAAAGAGAGGAAAAGGCAAGTAGCCCCTTTTATAGTAGGCTGGCCCACCTGGCTGTTGCCAGGTAACCATGGGGAGGAGCATACCTTGCTGTTCCAGGAGGCTATAGGGTGGAGTCCAGACAGAATGTCAGGGACTTGGGTGTTGCCCTATGTGACTTGATGGCTACAGGATTATGGAGTTGAGGGCCTCATTTCAGAAGCCTAGTGTCTGGGTGCATGGTCAACAGTTCCGTCCCTTGTAAAATACCTACTGGGTCTCTGGAGGCTAAGCCTCACACAACCAGAACACAGACTACCTTTCATGTTCCTACAGGATGTCACATATGCATGTGTGTGTGTGTGTGTGTGTGTGTGTGTGTGTGTGTGTAAGTATGTGTGTGTGTATGAGTGTGTGTGTATGAACTATATCATATATAATCTCAAACATCTGAAAATAAAGATAAGTTTACTTTTTTTCTTTTTATATTCTTATCCTTTATCTTTCTTGTTTCATTTCTTTAGCTAATCCTTCAACTACTGTTCCTAAAAGGAATAAGGACAGTGAACACCCCTTCTCACTCCTGGTTTTAATGGGATATATTTTCAAATCTTCTCAAAGCCAAGTATAGTGGTCCATACCTTTAATGTCAGCAGAGGCAAGTAGATCATGTGTAAGTTCTGGGCCAGACTGGTCTACAAGTGAGTTTCAGGACAGACAGGTTTACAAAGTAAGACCCTGTGTTGAAAACAAAACAAAACAATTCCCCAAAAAGAAGAGAATTCTATCCACTTTAGATAATGTCAAATATGAATTAGTCATATATTATCTTTATTAAATGTATGCCTTGAGACATTTACAGAAATGACATATGTTTATTAAAATAACATAAATATTAATTCCAAATTATAAATTCAGATGTTCTATAAAAATCAACAACTGAACAAGCAGAAACTGATAAATCTAAAATGGAGAAGACTCCAAATAATTTATGTCTTTATTGACATCCAAAGAACTAAATATATATTCTCTTGTAACAAATGTGATAGCCAAATATGTATGATTACATGAAGCCCATTTCCTTTAAACAAAACAAGCAAGCATTTAAACAACAAAAGGCAAGAATTATAAATCCAAGAATTGATACTCATCATTTAGTTCTGTGTGTGTGTGTGAGTGTGTGTGTGTGTGTGTGTGTGTGTGTGTGTGTGTCTGAGAGAGAGAGAGAGAGAGAGAGAGAGAGAGAGAGAGAGAGAGAGAGAGAGAGAGAGAGAACATCAGTACCTGTACCTGACCTAAGGGAATTTAGCTAAGCCACATTTATCTATATGAAAAGTTCAAAAATAGCCAATACAAAGAAGGATGTAGCCTATGCCACCGAATGGTAAACAGAGCCATAAAATATCAAAATAAAAGTCAAATGCTCTTAACTAATCCTATAATGTTTCCATCATGGAAAGAAAAATATATAGCCCTAAAATCATATTTATTTTACATATTTTTATATCAGGCCAATTTGTTTATGATTCTGCCAGTCTTCTTCCTGTTCTGTAATAGTTTTATTCTTAAAATAGATTTTAAATATATGTATATATATATATATATATATAATCTCAAAAATAATTGAAGTAAATTTTAATTGAGAAGTTTGTACATATTATCTCATGCTTTAACTGTAATTTTGAATACCTGCTAATTTGATTATTTGTAAGTCATAAAATTTAAAAAGAATAAATTGAGCAAAATGATTATAAGTCAGCCTACTACAAGGTGAAAGTCCATATAGATTTATCTTAAATTTTTACTTTGAGGTCTAAAATTCAGAAGTCATGGAAAGTCCTGCTCTCTAGGTGAATTACATAAACCATAGAAATATTGGAAGTGGTATATTATAAAATGAACACCAAAGCACAAAGTCAGAATTCAAAGAAATGACCTCGCTCATTTAAAGGATCCAAGACTCTTCTAATGACCTCACACTAATCTGATTTGCCAACATTTAATTTGCATATCACAATGATGCAATATGAGTCAGAACTTCTGGCATTAACTGCCAGTGCATGCCTCTTTCTGTGCTATGCATGGTTCAGTTTGTAAGTTAAAGGTGTCTTTCAAAATTCAAAACCAGTTACTCTGTAAGTAACCCTTCAATAGGCTTACTCTTTCTCTGTTACAGTGTATTTGTTGAGTCCTCAAGTTCTTAATTAAATATTCCAATATTAAAAAAAATTGTTTGGGAGCTGAAGAGAAATGCTCAGCAATTAAGAGCTGTCTCTATGGATCCCAAGTACCTGGGTTCAATTCCTAACACTACCTACATAGTGGTTTTCAATCATTGGAATCAGTGATTCCAGTTTCACAGCATCTCACACCTTCTGCCTTCTACAATTATCAGACACACAAGTGATGTTCAGACATACTTACAGATAAAACTTCCATACATATAAAATAAAATAATAAAGTATTACTATTTGTCTTCTAATTGTATGTGTTCCCTTCTAGCAGTAAATAATTTTTGGTGATTTTATTACACATCAAATTTCAATAAACAACTTACATAGATGCTCTCCTTTAATTTAAAACATTCTTGGTTAAAAACCTTTAAATTAACTACAAAGCTATATACTCAGGTATATCCAGCAGGCTCCTTTGAGGCCACATGGTACCACATCTATGTTTTTAAAGCATTTCTGTTCTACAAACAGGAATATTGTTTGTTTTGGTTTGATTTTGATATGTTTGGTTTGCTTTGGTTGGTTTTAGTGAGACCTACATCACAAGGAATCATGAAGATAGAATTTCCACATTCTCTGATTATTACCTTAAGTAAGCAAAATATAGTGAAATTAACCCAAAGGGCAAAGTAAAAATATAAGCACTCATCTGAGTCCCAGTAGAACAGATGGAATTCTCTGACAGCAGATATCCCTTGGGGATTCTACGGGACTTCAAAATGATGATAATGCACAGTTATCTGAGACATTTTGAATAGCATAACAAGATTAATAATGCTTAAACTATTTTGTAATGGTTTGTCAAAATGTCCCTTCTCCCAATTAATGCCTCCAGCATTAATTGTACACTCAATAAATGCTCAGCAGTGATTTTAAGAGTCAATGAAGTGTTTTATCTGTGAGAAGCAATAGGGACAGGGAAAGTATAGAAAAAGACCACAAAGATTGATTAAAGATCAAGTTTTATGAAATAAATATTTCTGATACTCTGTATTTCTTGCTAACTAAAAATTCCAGAGATTACTCTCTAAACTTCACTTTTCATACTTAGAATACATGGTTATTAAATTCCCACTAATTTTTTTGAGATTATGAATATGTGTGAATTGCTTGTGTGCACACGCACATGTTTCTGTGTGTGTGTGTGTGTGTGTGTGTGTGTGTGTGTGTATTTGGAGGTTAAATGACAGTAAAATAAGAGTATAATCTTCACTATGACATTACAGTAATAAGGATGAAGCTGGTAAACAGCATTGAAAAGATTCAGCAATTTAGATGCTTGCAGTTGGTCTTCATATGGTTTAAATGCCTGAGGCAATGTGAATGGAAAACATTTCCAATGACTTTATTCACATATAAATTGTTGTACCTCTAAAATGCTGCTTAATGTCTATTAAAATAACAACTTTTGCTTTGACTAAAATGTACAAAAAATGAACTAAACTATTGGACAGACATACTAAAATTTACCTTTAAAATATGCTTTTATATATATAATTGAAATCATGAGGACATAATTTTTGTTAAAAGATAACAAAAGAATTAGCTTTACTTTTAAAGAAATGTGAGACACTTACCTAGACATTCATCTATCAATTGTACAGCTGATTGTTTCAGCAAAAATATCGCATGATTTCTATTTCTCATAAAAATATACTACTCATATTTTAAACTCATGTTTTAACCAACTGTCTTCCACCTCTTTCATCAGAAGCTCATATCTTATACAGTTATATATTTATCTCTTTACTAAGTAGATTGCTCAACAACCTACTCTAGAGAGATAGAAAAAAATAATTTATTATTGGTTTTATACATCTAGACTTTTTAAAAGTAATTTAAGCGCCTCAGTGAGAGAAGACACCTCTAACCCTGGTGAGACTTGGGCTCCAGGGAGCAGTGAGGTCTGGCGCAGTGTAGGGGTAGCTGGGGACAGCCTCTCGGAGACAGTGGAGAAGGAATGGGATGAGGTACTGTCAGAGGACAGAAAAGGAGGGGCATAATGACTGGAGTGTAAAAGAAAAGCATTAAATATAAATAAATATAAAGTTCATATAAAATAGTATGTATGTATGTGTGTGTGTATGTATGTATGTATGTATGTATGTATGTATGTATGTATGTATGTATATCCTGCCTTGGAGCTGAAGAGAGATTAGTCATGACAACTCACAACAGTCTGTTAACTTTGTTTCCTTGGAACCTGTGCTCTCTTTTGGCCCTCCTAGAATCATAGGTACTCATGCAGTGCAGAAATACATGCACAGTAACACCTATGCACAAAAACTGGTCCCCTATATAACTGCTTTATAGTGTGGTTTCACATTCCTTTAAATAGAAAAAAAAATCTCTAAAAAAGAAAAGTAACTTACTGGAAACTACCTCATTTGTTACAGCTGGCTTGCTGAGAGATGCTTGGGTATGGGATAAAAATGCCATGGCGCTGGCACCATTACTACCCAAAGCAATAAGCTCTCTTGGATTAATGTATACATTTTTGTCTGTTTTCTGACAGTCATTCATTGAGGATGTAAATGAGCATCACACTGTGCCGTTCTCCGTTGGAAATAAAAATGTGAAACATATCTCCCAAAAGTCATTGAATACTCATTAAGAGAGATAATTTAAGGATTCTAATTAAAAATCATTATCTAACCATTAATAATTATAAAAATGACAGTGCCTTGAAAATAGGAGACCTTTATATCTTCTCTTCTAATGCTGTATCATTCCAGTTATACTACAGAGAATGCTTTTGAGGCAGTGGTTCCTCTTTGACTTTCATTCTTTGTCTCTTTTCCCTTCAAGCTTCTAGTTTCTGCATTTTGCTCTGTCTGATCCCTTAAATACTCTCCTCTGTTCTCAGCAAGATGTATCCCTGTATCACTTCTTAATCTATTTAAATGTCAAATCTTCCCTGACTACCACACCAGCCCCTTCTCCAGTCTTCATATTAATGACCTCTCAAATCTTCATCCTATTTTCTTCCCTGGAATACAATGTTTTCTGAAAGTTTACATTTATTATTTCTTTCTACTATATGTGAATATGTTTATCTCTGTCCATTTGTTCAACAGTAGAATAGGTGGAACAAGAGTATACATTGTACTTTTTATTCTCTAATGTTAACAAAAAATATTGAGGTTTTCAGTATTTGCTGAGTGAATAACTAGGGTGGCATTGTAAGGATATAAGGAAGGTGGATTAGCGTGTAAAGGTACCCTTACAAAATCTGATGACCTGTGTTCAATCCCCAATATTTCAGGGTGAAAGGACAGAATGTATTCCTCCAAATTTTCTCTAACCTCTACACATATGCTCTCAAACCAGTATATCCAAATGTACATAAACACACATGCCAAAAAATAATTTATAAAAACATTATTTTTTTAAAAAGGCATAAAGACTGCAATATCTAAGATACAGAGCAAGGAGCTCTGTCTTTGACCAGCTATGTCAAGAAGGCCAAGGCTTAGGTTGTGTAATAGAAAAGATCCGTAAAGCTAGAAAAGTGTCAGAGTGGATTCACCAAGAGAGAAAACTTGTGTAAGGATGTGACAGTAAAACTAGAAAGTTTTAATAATGAAATACAAAATATGAACCTGCTTCATGCAAGTGAAAGAATACCATTGAAGACCTACAAATATATGACACAGTAAATTCTTATTAGAGTAAATTCTTATCTGGGAATTCTTTATTTAATAGAATACAGGGACAGGGTGAAATGCAATTGTCAAATATCTACAGTCCAGAAAATAGGAAGATATGAAAAAGATGCACTAAGCAGAAGGAGGGTCTAGTTTGTCTCCAGTAAATGATGAAGATAGTACCAGAGGTCACCTTTGAAAGCTAAAATGCCAGTACCAAAGGAGAAAGGTGACTGCAGGCAACATTTAAAAACTAATTTATGTGCAAGAATTTTCTGTTTAAAGGGGAAAAGCAGGGTGATTTTTCCAGCATCTGGCAATTACAAATAGGGCTGCTATGAACATAGTAGAACATGTATCCTTATTACATGGTGGGGAGTCTTCTGGGTATATGCCCAGGAGTGGTATAGCAGGATCTTCTGGAAGTAGGGTGCCCAGTTTTCGGAGGAACCGCCAGACTGATTTCCAGAGTGGTTGTACCAATTTGCAACCCCACCAGCAGTGGAGGAGTGTTCCTCTTTCTCCACACCCTCTCCAACACCTGCTGTCTCCTGAATTTTTAATCTTAGCCATTCTGACTGGTGTAAGATGAAATCTTAGGGTTGTTTTGATTTGCATTTCCCTAATGACTAATGAAGTTGAGCATTTTTTAAGATGCTTCTCCGCCATCCGAAGTTCTTCAGGTGAGAATTCTTTGTTTAACTCTGTACCCCATTTTTTAATAGGGTTGTTTGGTTTTCTGGAGTCTAACTTCTTGAGTTCTTTATATATATTGGATATTAGCCCTCTATCTGATGTAGGATTGGTGAAGATCTTTTCCCAATTTGTTGGTTGCCGATTTGTCCTCTTGATGGTGTCCTTTGCCTTACAGAAACTTTGTAATTTTATGAGGTCCCATTTGTCAATTCTTGCTCTTAGAGCATACGCTATTGGTGTTCTGTTCAGAAACTTTGTCCCTGTACCGATGTCCTCAAGGGTCTTCCCCAATTTCTTTTCTATTAGCTTCAGAGTGTCTGGCTTTATGTGGAGGTCCTTGATCCATTTGGATTTGAGCTTAGTACAAGGAGACAAGGATGGATCAATTCGCATTCTTCTGCATGCTGACCTCCAGTTGAACCAGCACCATTTGTTGAAAAGGCTATCTTTTTTCCATTGGATGTTTTCAGCCTCTTTGTCGAGGATCAAGTAGCCATAGGTGTGTGGGTTCATTTCTGGATCTTCAATCCTGTTCCATTGATCCTCCTGCCTGTCACTGTACCAATACCATGCAGTTTTTAACACTATTGCTCTGTAGTATTGCTTGAGGTCAGGGATACTGATTCCCCCAGATTTCCTTTTGTTGCTGAGAATAGTTTTAGCTATCCTGGGTTTTTTGTTGTTCCAGATGAATTTGATAATTGCTCTTTCTAGCTCTGTGAAGAATTGAGTTGGGATTTTGGAGAAGGTACCATGAGGTGCTGAGAAAAAGGTATATTCTTTTGTTTTAGGATAGAATGTTCTATATATATCTGTTAAATCTAATTGGTCCAAAGCTTCAATTAGTTTCATTGTGTCCCTGTTTAGTTTCTGTTTTCCTGATCGGTCCATTGAGGAAAGTGCAGTGTTGAAGTCACCCACAATTATTGTGTTAGGTGCAATGTGTGCTTTTAGTTTTAATAAAGTTTCTTTTACAAAAGAGGGTGCCCTTGCATTTGGGGCATAGATGTTCAGGATTGTCAGTTCTTCTTTTTGTATTTTTCCTTTGACCAGCAAGAAATGTCCCTCAGGGTCTCTTTTGATGACTTTGGGTTGAAAGTCAATTTTATCTGATATTAAAATGGCTACTCCAGCTTGTTTCCTGAGACCATTTGCTTGTAAAATTGTCTTCCAGCCTTTTACTCTAAGGTAGTGTTTGTCTTTGACCCTGAGGTGTGTTTCCTGTAAGCAGCAAAATGTAGGGTCCTGTTTACGTATCCATTCAGTTAGTCTGTGTCTTTTTATTGGGGCATTAAGTCCATTGATGTTAAGAGATATTAAGGAATAGTGATTGTTACTTCCTATCATTTTTGACGTTATTTTTTAAATTTGAATGCTTAACTTCTTTTGGGTTTGATGAAAGGTTACTATCTTGCTTTTTCCAGGGTGAAGTTTCCCTCCTTGTATTGGTGTTGTCCTCCTATTATCCTTTTTAGGGCTGGGTTTGTGGATAGATATTGGGTAAACTTGGTTTTGTCATGAAATATCTTAGTTTCCCTTAAGTCCTGTAATTTGTGGCACTAGCAATGGAATTGAGGAAGTTATCCAGACACAGTATGACAAACACAAGACATCCTCTCATGGAGCTAAAAGAACTGATGTAGTGGAAGTAGAAAGTCTGAATATGTAAAAGGCAGGAGAGTGTTGTGGGGAGATGGGGAAATGATAGCTAATGACTACAGAAGCTGAAATGTGTAGGAGTAACTTGTAATACTTCACAGCATGGGTGGTCAGGTATCAGTGACAGACAGCAGTGAATTGTGTATTTCTAAACATGTGGGTCAAAAATTTACCAATATTCCCAATAAATAAAAGAAAACATGTTTTAAGTATTAAGTGTGCTAATGACCCTAATTTGATTAATACATGGTGTTAGGGTTCTGTCTAAGCTCCACCCCACAATTACCTGGGAATAGCCAGGTATGCCCTGTACCACTGTTACCTGAAAACAGTCATGGAGGCCTGGCCTACTATAAAGGGGGCTGATCACTCCCTCCTCTCCTTTTTACTCCTCTTACCTCTCTCATTCTCAGCTTCTCTCTTGCCCCTCTTGGGATCTCCTTCCCTCCCCCCTCTCTCCATGTGGTCTTCACCTGCCGGGCCTCTGCTTCTCTACTCTTTCCCTCTCTGTCTTCCTTTGCCTCTACTACCCTCTTAACTCCCACCCCATGCCTGAATAAACTGTATTCTATACTGTGCAGGTGTGTGTCTGGTTCCTGGGGGAAGGGATACCTTGGCATGGGCCTGCTGGGGCACTCCCACACTGCCCTATAGCATATTCTCACACCTCTTTCTCTTTTTATGATCACAACACATAGTATGCACATATACTGATATATCAGTGTTTCCACAAGTATGCACAATGATTCTGTCTCTATTTTCACATTAAAAAAAAAAACTGTGTTCTTATAAATTAGTCTTCCAACTCTAAGTCATCTTCCTTTGCTAATCTTGTATATGATTTGATTAGTGTTAAAGTACAAAACTTTACTCCATACAGCTGTCCAAAGGAGGTATTTGGAGAAGATAACCACTCCTGGTGCCCTTTTAGGAGTGTATCTAATTCAAAGTCTTTCTCCAAACATACAAAATTTAGAAACTTGCAATTCTGGTCAATGTAATCTGTTTCAACAATAGATAGGTTCTTACATTACCACAAACTAGATATTAGTCTATTTATAAAAAACAAGAACATTTCTTGAATCCTGATAAAAATATGTATCCATAAACAAAACGTATTACTTGAGAAGAAAAATAGCCCCTACACTTGAGTCAAGTGCATTATATGAAGTAATTCAGGTGAGCTCTCAGTGAATATGCAGGCAGCCTTTCTGTCACTCCTAGAATAGGTCTCAAATCCAACATGGATACTTGATTCCCTTTCAGGTTTACTACTAATCAGCTTTTCTACCTGGAGTCAAGCTTCTGTTATTGCTTCTTGGATCTACATTTCTTCTTAACTAGAGAAAAATTTAGAGATTCTACTTTGGTAAAGCTGTACTTAAACTTTCATATTCCACTTACCACCATTCCAATAGGATACGACTTGGTAATGCTGATGACAATATTGATTAGAAAACAGGAGTATAACGTGAAGACTATTCCAACAAGTTTCCAACTAATTGAAAGAACTTTAGTCTTCTGGCACTGATTAACTGACTACAACTTAGAGTGTGACTCCCCCTTTGTTTTCTTTCTTTTCCAGCCCCCTGTCATACTTGTGACCACTTGGGCATTGTCTGTGACTTTTTCTCCCTAATCTATTTCATCATATGCTCGCATATTTCTATTTTAAACACCTATGAAGACGAACACAGACCTGCAGTATTTTAATGAGACAATATCACCAAATATACTGTTTATTAAGGAATTTATTTTGTTTAACTAAAAGGTCATTATCTCCCAAAGAAGTTATGATTTGATAAAACTATTATTTAATTAGGTTTATGGGCTTTTTATTACAATATTAACATTAGGTGATATTTATAATTATATTTACTTTAATACGGGAAGGTTTTGGAGTTTTGCTCCAGTTAAAATAAAGTATTAAACTGATGCTTTCATGCTGCTGTGTGGATGATCAATAATACACTGCTAAAGTTATTTGATAATCATTTCCATACTGCACAGTAGTCTAAAATTTCTGAAATAGTATTGAACATTGTTCTCAACATTATGATAATGGATTCATTTTCTTTTGATTTTTCTTATGTTTTCTTGTTCTAAGTATTTGTACTGAGAATCAGCTTTAATCCTTGAAAGGCATATGCTTGAAAACATTTACTTTAGAATATATGGATTTAAATAAATCTACTACCTCTGAAGAACTTCTAGGTCTGTAGAAAAGTCACTATTGTTAGTCATGCCTGGTTTGTATAAATGCTCATCCTTTACCAATAATAAGTTCTCTCTCTCTCTCTCTCTCTCTCTCTCTCTCTCTCTCTCTCTCTCTCTCTCTCTCTCTCTCTCTCTCTCTCTCTCTTTTGATTCCAATAGAGAATTTAATGTAGAAAACTCTGGCAGTCTTTAGTATTTCAGTCTATGGCCTTATTCCACACTATAAAGTCTCCATGCAACTAGAAAAGTGATTCATTTACCTTCTAATTCTCTGAAGCAGAAATCAGTGTCCTTCCCGGAGCTAGGCACTAAATACTACTTTGAAAGCAAATATGAGGATTTAAGATACTTAAATTATATCTATGATGATATGCATCTTTCTGCCAATAAAAGTTATTGGTTTTTAAAGTCTAGAATTATGACATTTGAAGTCATTATTCATTCATTTCCCTTAAAACTAGCCAAACATTTACTTATCTGAGAATCCAAGTTACATTACCAGCACCTATATTTTTCTTAAGATTTGGATCAGTTTGCCTCATTTGTGAACACTAATATTTTTAATACAATAAAGATAGTACAAAATTATCTAAATAACCGTTGAATACAAACTACATTTTAATACTTACTGTATTCAAGAAATGATTTTTAGATTAAAAATGGATATTAGAGGTGCAAATGCTTAATAAAGCTTCTTCAAGCTACTTATCAATATTGTAATTCAATATTCTATATTATACATGACTGCAGAAACAGATGGAAACTTTGAACTAGATAGACACCCCCCTGCAATAAAATGATAGGTACGTATGCCTTCAGCAGCAGCCTTAGTTACTACTGTTTCTTTTAACCTTATGTGCCAGGCCTCCTAAAATAGATGCAGTTCTCCTAGCATGAAATGTTCCACAGCTCTGTATGAACATGAATTTTGTTCTGCTGAAAATATTCTCTCTTTCTTGTCTAACTTAAACTTCTAGCTATTTTCTAAGACTATGCACAAATATCACCTTGTCTTTGACAAATTCTGTGAGCTTTACACATGGAATTTACACATTTATTGTTTTGCATCTTCAACCACATTAATATCTAATATATATATATATATATATATATATATATATATATATATATATATATATTACTGCATGGGTAGCAATATGTTGTTTCTTAACCTTTCTGTCTCTTCTATTAGATTAATGTTTCTTCCAAGGAGACTGTAGTATATGTATTTTCACATACTACTCGTTGTTTAGCCTATCTCTCAAAGAAAATGTGTTCAAATTTTATACAAAATGAATGAATGAGGTTTCTTTATATATTTTCCATATTTTCCCCATAACCATGAAGAAAAGGTTTTCTTCTACCATACATTCCCTTTTACTGACAGATGGCATCCTCACTACAGTCTAAAAGGCAACAAATCTGCCCAATCGAAAGCTGGAAACTTTAAAGAGTGTGCACAAACAAGAGTCCTCTGTCATTAAGTTGATTATTACCATTAAAGTAATTGAGAGCTACATGAAATAACTAGACTTTACTAAGTACATGTGTATCATTTCCCAATGGAAATTTTGTTCTATCAAAACATTCAGGATATTGCTTCTTGGCCTTTTGGCTAAGACAAAGTGTAAAACTTTCAGGATAGGTCACTTTGTTCTAGTAGTGGACTGAACAGACTGAACCAAGATGTGTTGAAGTAGTAATACACAGAGTGGTACTATCAGGAAACACACCTGTAAAGTAAATAGAAACTGTGCATAGAAAATGCTCCATATTCTATCACAAACATAAACACAGGTGTTGTCATATTGTGAATATTTGTCAATTACATATACTTGACATAATCTATGTTTAAGGATTAGATTTAGTCATTCCTTTGTTTAATCATCACATTGGTTTTAAGTACTTATCAAATGTTAGGAACTTGACACATTATGAGACAGTATAATATAAATAATATAAATGAACACAGCTATGTTGTATGTCCAATGCTGTTTCCATAGAGTATACATTTTAGATTAAAAGGGATCAATCTTTCTTTACTCATAAAATATCTGAATTATTTGTATGATACATTTGATCTAGGATTAGCATGACATCTCATATATGTATGCAAGTAACAGGCCTAATCTCTTTTATGCTGTTTGCCTTCTTTTGTTGTTGTTTGTTTGTTTAAAAGCTTTTCCAAAAATTGGATATGAATACATGGCTTCTATACAAAGAAAGCCACTTATTCTAATTCCAACTGAAATTTTCTACATCATTTTCTTTGTTCATCAGGCCCAGGTGCTAGCATGGTTCAGGTATGTTGTAGAACCTGTGAAACATAGAACCTTGCTAGAGAAAATGTGTCACTGAGAAGGGCGTTTGAATTTATACTAGTTACTGTATCTAGGCTAGCTCTATCCTTCCATCTATTGCCATATCAACTTTAGTTTACACTAGCCTGAAGCCACTATGACATTTCTACCATGATGACTTATTGGAAAGTAAAAAAAGGTAGAAATAGATTGTTATTCTCTCAAGCAACTTTTGCTACGTATTCTGACACAGCAATGAAAAAAGTAACTAGTTCAAGTGCCCTTTAGCTTCGTTTACAAATTCTGTCATAAAAGGGGAAGTGTTGTAACCGATACCAAGGAAATGTTGTAAATAAACTTAAGAAAACACAGTGAATAAAAATTTGAATAACTAAATAAAATGGAAAACAGTACTAGAAACATTAAATCTCTGAAGGAAAAAAAATTGTGAACTCTTAATAGACCACTGAATAGCAAAGACATTGAATCAGTAATAAAACCAAAAAAAAAAAAAAAAATCTAGAGAAAGACTATATAAGTGAATTGCCCCAAGTATTTAGTGACTTCACCCAACACTTATCAAACTCTTCCACAAATTATATAGGAGTGAACATTTCTAAATTCACTATTGATATTAGTGTCATCTTGCCATTGGAGCCACAAAAACACAATTTGAAAAAAAAAAAGTAGTTGAATAGTAAATGCCATTGTTGACCAAGAAAGTAAAAAGAAATGTACAACACAACACTAATGGATACATTTAACACAGAGTTAAAGAAGCTCTGCATCATGACCAAATTAAATTTATCATATAAAGGCAAGGATGTTTTAGAAAACCATTACATGTGACACAAACTTTTTTATAAAATGAATAAAAAATGACCATATCAATGGATGCAAAAGGTGACAATATGTTTCATTATTTAAAACTCAGCAAAGCAAAAGAGTTGTGCACATAATTTTTCACAATCAGATCAAAGCTGTATGTGGAAGGCCCACCAGAAGTGTCATATGGTACAGCAAAAAAAAACAAATGGCAGCTCCTCGAAAACAGGGAAGAGGGTAAGGAAGTGTGTCACCTGTGATCAGTATTCTGATATCAATTTCTAAGCTAGAGCAATTAGTGGTCAATTTCCTTCTTTATGTAATGACACAGAGGACCATGTAGAACCTAGGAAGTTACCTAATCCCATCACAGATGGGCACATACTGCTTGTTTCACATACAGGTCACATCTAAAGCACTCACTTTTAAAGCAACAGTACAATCCTGGTTGCTGGGGCTAATGAGAATTTGAAGTGGAAATTCCTTGTCAGACAGCCTAAGATTTTAGTTTCACAGGAATACATTTTAAAACATTGATTCATATCCTTATGGACACTTATATATTTATTAAATTGGTAAAAATCACATTGATTCTCCTAACATTAAAAAATAATTGTGTGTGCCAAAACTAATGCATTTTTTTACCCACAAGTTTTTCAACTGAATTGATAGAATAGTTTGAAATCTCAAACAACATTAGATCAGAATGAATTTTTGTCAGAGTTGGTGTCATTTGTATAAAAAGAACAGTATTTTTTGTTTATTGTTATTTTTGTTTTGCTCTGAGGGTTTTATCTCTTTCTTACTGAAAACAGATTTTTTCCATACAATATATATATATATATTTTATTCGATATATTTTTTATTTACATTTCAAACGATTTCCCATTTTCTGGTCCCCTACTCCCCAAAAGTCACATAAGCCCCTTCCCCCCCCCCCCCGTTCTCCCACTCACCCCTTCCCACTTCCCTGTTCTGGTTTTGCCTTATACTGCTACACTGAGTCTTTCCAGAACAAGGGGTCACTCCTCCGTTCTTCTTGTACCTCATTTGATGTGTGGATTATGTTCTGGGTATTCCAGTTTTCCAGGCTAATATCCACTTATTAGTGAGTGCATACCATGATTGATCTTTTGAGACTGGGTTTCCTCACTTTGTATGATGTTCTCCAGCTCCATCCATTTGCCTAAGAATTTCATGAATTCATTGTTTGTAATGGCTGAATAGTACTCCATTGTGTATATATACCACATTTTTTTTGCATCCATTCTTCTGTTGAGGGATACCTGGGTTCTTTCCAGCTTCTGGCTATTATAAATAGGACTGCTATGAACATAGTGGAGCATATATCCTTATTACATGCTGGAAATCCTCTGGGTATATGCCCAGGAGTGGTATAGCAGTATCTTTCTGAAGTGACATGCCCAGTTTTCTGAGGAAACGCCAGACTAATTTCCAGAGTGGTTGTATTAATTTGCAACCCCTCCAGCAGTGGAGGAGTGGTCCTATTTCTCCACATCCTTGCCAACACCTGCTGTCTCCTGAGTTTTTAATCTTGATTATGGTTTCTCCTCCTCCTGTGTATCCTACTTCCTGAATTATCACATTTGATTCCCTAATTTTTCTTTATCTCTTTAGAAAACAAAAAGCATCTAAGGAATGATAATAAAATAAAAAAATAAGATAAATAAAAAATAAACTGGAATATGCCAGAACTTGTTTTAATTTTCCTGGTGTCAAAAAATTAACTTTACCTGTATACTCAAGATGAAATCCTGCAGCAGAGACGCTGATGTCTGATTGGAAATTTAGGTATAAGTTATTAGATGTACTATTGAGAAGATGAGGTATTGTTGTCCCTGAAATGACAATTGTTAAGTCATGTCAAGAATCATATGTAAAGGACCATAGCAACAATAAAGAAATTAAATGCATTTGTTAGCAGCCAAGCCACTGTAATTAAAATTGTATATATCCCAAAAGCCTTTGAGAAAATTTAGTAGAAATATTTCTCCTTTACCCCATTTTATTTCACTATCCCTGTCTCAGAGATGGACCTATGAAACGACTTCAGATAATTCCCTAAAGTTAGAAACAGAAAGAAAGACTGTGGCCAAAAGCTGTTTGAAATTCATGGAAATTGTAATATAATATGTGTAAATTAAAAATAAAGATTATTTTAAATTTTGCTTGTGATCTTTAGACCACTGTAATGTGAGACTTTGGATAGATTTAGAACAGATATTCATTAATTTCACATTTATTAATAAAATAGACACATAATTCTCTGTAGTGGTGAATACTTGATATTTCTTATATTCTGATAGCAAAGCTGATTATTAGCTTTCCAAAAAAAGTCCCAGTTTTGAAATAATATTAGCCACTTTCTCAGCAGATTTATTATAATGGATTTCTGAACTTCTGAAGCAAACGAACCTTGTTTGAACCAATTATTAAGTTTGAAAACATAAAATATCTGCCTGAACAAATTAATCCTTGCCTATTTATCCAGAAACTCTAAATATCCAGCAGTTTTAAACAGCAAGCATTGAAAATAACTATGGATTTTGTATTGAGATAAATTCCAAAGTAGATGTATATTTAGTGCTACAAATATCCTCAGAATATTCATAGGGAATATTCCATTGGGGGAAAATTCATAGCGAAAGTTTACACTTGCTTTGTACAGATACATGTAAAATGTCCTACTGACTGCTTGAGAAAAATGGGAAGAATAACTTATAGACTGCATTTTGATACTGAGTTGTTTCCGATCTGACTGTTTTCAGTGGTACCATCCATGCCGTCGAGCAAGCTGGAGCTAAACAGAAGCCAGAAGGTCCAAATCTGCCTTACATCCTAGAGCCTTATCATAATTAAGAACTCTGATACTGTCATCTCTCCAGCAAAGTCCAGCTCTCCATCTAACCGTAGTTGAACAACCTATGGCAGCATATGATATGTGTCATATGTCAATGACACATGTCACCTATACTATTTGTACAAATGAATCATCACAAAAAAAGAATCATCTCACATTAGCAAACTATTACTAGAATGCTGGAAAGCTTAAAAGAACATGTACAACGCATTTCAATATTTAAAAAAAAAACTTCTTATAACTTAAGTCATAATATATGGTTCATAATTAAACCTGAAAGAGTTTGTGGCAATTATTTTAATTCTTTTTCTGTATTGCTGGTTATATTTTCATTTTCAATGAACTCTGATTTCTTTTTTACCTGAATAGCTTCCAAGTCTCGGGGCATTGTTGTCTCCCCCGTCATAGAAGTCCAGAGAATCCCAGTTGTGTTCTGTAGCAAAGCTAACAACTTGTACCTATGAAATAACAGTTTTTGGTGAAAGTTAATGCTTCTAAGCAGATATGCAGTCTAGAAGTACCCATTAGAAGATGGATCACAAGGTCAGACAACCTCCCTGTTGCTATCGTAGACTGATCAACAAAAATTGATTTGGGGCATCATATTACCTGTCTGTATGAACTAATTTGTGTGAGAGAAGTCTTATGGAGTAGCTGGCAGAGTGCATGATAGATATAACATGGAAGTTGATGTCTCCATTTCAGAACATATTGTTACCAAATGCTTTGGCTTAATGTGCTAGGAATTCAAATTCATATTCTAAATGGCTAGCTAACATTAATGCTTCAGAGTACTAGACTTCTGTCAGTGTCTCAATTTTCTCTTTGCTTTACTGTAAGAAAACAAACATATCTGTGACTCAAGAGCATAGAGGACTTTGCAGTGCATATTCAGTAGACTTATTCTTGAACTCATTTTCATGTATAAACCCATTCAATTTCTCTTTAATATTTACATTGCTGTCAATATAGGCAGCCACAGTCAGTATTTATATGGATCTTTCAAAGACTTTTTATTAATGTAGTCAGAATAAAAGTCACCTTGAAGGTCCCTCGTGTGAGAAGGCAAATACTGGGCTATGATTCTGTGTCAATTAGATTTTATTTAAAGAAACAGACATGTGCTATTTTGTTGTACCTCAGTTGGCACAGTATGAGGTTTCCAGGAACCCATGGAACTCACAACTGTGGATTCTATTCTGTTCTTTATAGACTGCTTTGTAGCTTTCAAGAAGGAAAGGGAGAATTTTATTAGAATGCATTCATTTTAACTAACTGGATTCTGCTATAAGTGTAGGCACTCATTTGCTACATAGTTATGACAATTCCACTCATTAAACTGTTCTTTTCTGCAAAACAGCCCTCCATCACTCTCCTATTCAGTGGATGCTGGCAATACTGCTCCAGGGGTGAGTGCCACATGGCAGGAGATATCCTGCCTGCATGATTGGCACCTGATCTAATGTGCTGTTCCAGAACAACAAGGATTAAAGCTCCAACCATTACTTTCTTAAGCATTAATTCATTCCCAATTATTTTCTGAATTTTTCTTTTCTTCAGTCCAGTGTAAAAAAATATTGTACTATGCTAAAAATACCTTGTAAAGATTCATGCAGGAGTTGACTTTTGATCTGAGCTGAAGGTAATGAGAAGCTTCTAAAGGAACAAAATGATTAAGTGTGTGAAACAGTAGATGAATCAAACCATGATCTGGACTCAGTGAACTCTCAGTAATCCAATTTAGCCACAGTGGAGAGAATCTCTATGCAAGAGGAGAGCTGCATGCACAGTTAGGACCACAATATAACACAGATGAGGAGTGAAATTTAATGATAAAAACAAGAAACACAAGTCAGGGTCATTGGGTTTGAAACTTTCTTGTAACCTTTACCTACACATGCTTTAATGCCTAGAGATGCCATCAATCTTGTGCTTCAAATTCACCGCAAAAGCTATTGTGAGGAAATTGTCTTATTCACAGATTCCCTAACATTTAAGCTAGATAATGTATATTAGAAACTTGATGTGTAGTATAAATTGGAAACTCAGAATCTTAGCTGAGAAGGACGAAGAGAGGGAGAGTGATTAAATACTAAACACTAGCAAAAATAATTATGCACTTGAAAGTATAATTATGCCTTCAGTTTTCCACTAAAAGATCGCAAAGTGGGAGGGGGAATATAATCAAGACTTCAAGTGCAGATCTGAATTGGTGGAAGAAATGAAAGTACAAAAGTGAAGTTCTGTACAACTGAATTAGATAGGATGCAGAAGAGGTACAGCAAAATGCTTGGAGTCACATGTGTTCACATGTGGGAAATCACTGGATCACATGTGAGGTGAAAAAGAGACTGAGACTAAATATTCAAGAACAATTTCTGCTTTCCCCTGAGTTATTCAGAGCATAGAAGTGGAAGAACAACATGTAAGCATCTCTAAGTATGCCTACTATGCATAAAAGGGGAAGAACATTTGTTCAAATCTGGATTTGTCAGTGTATTTAAGAATCAGATTCTAACACAAGGAGTTTACAAATATTACCATATTTGTGGAAGTGGAGTGCACCTTTAAGAAGTAAGTAAATGGAAAATTTGGAGATACATAAAATTTACTGAAAATAAGTAAAGGTAAATGAGAAAGCAAAGCATCCACAAAGCAAAGACCAGACTGATGTGGCCAAAATATATGATGTGGTTAAGAAATATATGCTGCTCTTCAATGTTGGAAAAAAGCATAGTAAGAAATCCTCAGGAATCTGGAAAAGGAGAGGATCTATTGTTAGTTTGAGGTCTGCATACTGATACAAGATTTAGATACTCAATTCTAGTTCATTGAGAAGTCAATATTCTAGCTATGAAGTAGCTATTCAGTTCATTGTGATATCTTATGGTATTCACAAACATTTGATACCATTTGTGACCGAGAATCTAAGAAATATAGCTTGATATAATAAAAACCATATTGAGTATAGAAGCATGAAATGGCTAGGAAAACTAGCAGGCAGTGTTCTGGAATCTCTTATGCAAGTTAATGACTGAGAAACTACAAGGACAGAAAATCAAATAAGAGACAAGAGCCTATGGTTCCATTTCAGCCTAGTGAGAAGTTTGGGATAATCAAGGCAGCAGGATACCTTTGTGAAGGAATATGAATAGTTTGGGGTCAACTTCACATAATCCAAAGTTATATGACAGGCTACAACCTCAATTAAGAAAATGCCTCCATAAGACTGTAGTGAAAACAAGCCCATAGAGTATTTTCTTAACTAGTAATAGATATGTGGGGGCCCCATGCATTTAAAGTAGTGCTATCCATAAAATGATGGGCCTGGGTCTGCAATGTCCTCTGCTTTAGCTCTTGCCTTCAGGTTTCTGCCCTGTTTGAATTCCTATCCTGACATCCTTTGATGCTTAATAGTAATGTTTAAGAGTGTAAACGAAATAAATCTTTCATTGCACACTGCTTTTGGTTTTGTTTCATTGCAGCAGAAGAAACCCTAACTTTTTCCCTTTATTCTGGAAACAAAGGAAATTAGGGAATTCATATTGATAATAATTATGCAATAAGTAATTCTTCATGATTTCATAGAGTCCTTTTGTTAAACACAGCCCCTTGGAATCTGTCCCTGGGGCATTCTTATAAAATAAGAGGGAAAGAAACAAATTTATCATTCCTCAGAAACATATCACATCATATTAATATGACAGACTGACCTTTAGACATTTTCCCAAAGAACTGTCAATAATAAAATATTAACTATTTTAGAATCTTTTCTGATTTTTTTCTACCAAAGCCTAGTTCATCAACCCAGAACTTATACAGTAAATATATTTGTTAATGCATACATGTTTAGTTCCAAACCTCTTAAGTTAAATGTTTCTCAAACCTATATATTCCTTATAGAATAGTCAATAGTCACATTTAAAACATAAAAGATGCACTAAGTAAAGATTTTATATTGGCATTGTCATGTACAGTTTTGAAGATGTTTGCTCTCAGCAAGGAATATACTACAATTTGTCTGTAGATATTTTATTAGATTTTGCACTTCTAACTCTCCAAAATTGTTCCAAATCTATTGCATAAGAAGGTGTCCATTGACTTTTCTAAAAGTATTTACTCAGCTTATAGTGCCATGTCCTACAGTGTCAGAACAGTGTTGGCCACGGCCCTCTGAACTTATAGATAATTAGCAGATATTGGTGTTCTGTTCAAAAACTTTTCCCCTGTGCCCATGTCCTCAAGGGTCTTCCCTAATTTCTTTTCTATTAGTTTCAGTATGTCTGGTTTTATGTGGAGGTCCTTGATCCACTTGGAGTTGAGCTTAGTACAAGGAGATAAGAATGCATCAATTCACATTCACATTCTTCTGCATGCTGACCTCCAGTTGAGCCAGCACCATTTATTGAAAAGTCTATCTTTTTTCCACTGTATGGTTCAGCTCCTTTGTCAAAGATCAAGTGTCCATAGGTGTGTGGGTTCATTTCTGGGTCTTCAATCCTATTACATCGATCTACCTGCCTGTCACTGTACCAATACCATGCAGTTTTTAACACTATTGCTCTGTAGTACTGCTTGAGGTCCAGGATACTGATTCACCCTGAAGTTCTTTTACTTTTGAGAATAGTTTTAGCTATCCTTGGTTTTTTGTTATTCCAGATGAATTTTAGAATTGCTCTTCTAACTCTATGAAGAACTGAGTTGGGATTTTGATAGGGATTGCATTGAATCTGTAGATTGATTTTGGAAAGATGGCCATCTTTATTAATCCTGCCAATCCAAGAGCATGGAAGATTTTTTTCATTTTCTGAAGTCTTCTATTTCCTCTTTCCAATTCTGTTCTTCTCATACAGATCTTTTATTTGTTTGGTTAGAGTCACCCCAAGATACTTTATATTGTTTGTGGCTATTGTGAAGGGTGCCATTTTCCTAATTTCTTTCTCAGCCTGCTTATCTTTTGGGTATAGTAAGGCTATTCATTTGCTTGAGTTGATTTTATAAACAGCCACTTTACTGAAGTTGTTTATAAGCTATAGGAGTTCTCTAGTGGAGTTTTTGGGTCACTTAATTATACTATCATATCATGTGCTAATAGTGATAGTTTGACTTCTTCCTTTACAATTTGTATCCCCTTGACCTCCTTATGTTGTCTAATTGCTCTAGCTAGTACCTCAAGCACTATATTGAAAAGATATGAAGAGATGGGGCAGCCTTGTCTAGTCCCTGATTTTAGTGGCATTGCTTCAAGTTTCTCTCCATTTAGTTTGATGTTGGCTACCGGTTTGCTGTATATTGCTTTTAGTATTTTTAGGTATGGACCTTGAATTCCTGTTCTTTCCAAGACTTTTAGCATGAAAGGATGCTGAACTTTGTCAAATGCTTTTTCAGCATCTAATGTAATGACCATGTGGTTTTTCCTCTTTGAGTATGTTTATGTAGTGGATTGAACTGATAGATTTCCTTGTATTAAACCATCCCTGCATCCCTGGGATGAAGCCTACTTGATCATTGTGAATAATAGTTTTGATGTGTTCTTCGATTCGATTAGCAAAAATTTCATTGAGTATTTTTGAGTCGATATTCATAAGGGATATTAGCCTGTAGTTTTATTGCTATTGAAGATCACTCTTATTCCATAGTGATCTGATATGAGGCATGGGATTATTTTGATCTTCTTATATTTTTTGAGGTCTGTCTTGTGACCAATCATATGTTCGATTCTGGAGAAGGTACCATGAGGTGTTGAGAAAAAGGTATATTCTTTTGCCTTAGAATGAAATATTCTCTCTCTCTCTCTCTCTCTCTCTCTCTCTATATATATATATATATATATATATATATATATATATATACATCTGTTAAATCCAATTGGTCCAAAGTTTCAATTAGTTTCATTGTGTTCCTGTTTAGTTTCTGATTTCTTGATCTGTCAATTGAGGAGAGTGGAGTGTTGAATTCGCCCACAATTATTGTGTTAGGTGCAATGTGCGCTTTAAGCTTTAGTAAAATTTCTTTTACGAATGAGGGTGCCCTTGCATTTGGAGCATAGATGTTCAGAATGGAGAATTCTTCTTGTTGGATTTTTCCATTGACCAGTAAGAAGTGTCCTTTTGTGTCTCTTTTGATGACTTTAGGTTGAAAGTCAATTTTATCTGATATTAGAATGGCTACTCTGGCTTGTTTCTTAAGACCATTTACTTGTAAAATTGGCTTCCAGACTTTTACTCTGAGGTAATGTTTGTCTTTGACACTGAGATGTGTTTCCTGTAAGCAGCAAAATGTAGGGTCCTGTTTTTGTATCCAGTCTGTTAGTCTACCTGTTTTTTTGGGGGGAATTGAGTCCATTGATGTTAAGAGATATTAAGGAATAGTGATTATTACTTTCTGTCATTTTTGATGTCATTTTTTATATTTGAGTGGTTATCTTCTTTTGGATTTCATGAAAGAAGGTTACTATCTTGCTTTTTCCAGGGTATAGTTTCCCTCCTTTTAGGTGTTTTCCACCTATTATCCTTTGTAGGGCAGGGTTTGTGGAAAGACTTGGTTTCTCCATCTATGGTGATTGAGAGTTTTGCTGGGTATAGTAATCTTGGCTGGCATTTATATTCTCTTAGAGTCTGTATGAGATCTGCCCAGGATCATCTAAATTTCATGGTTTCTGGTGAGAAGACTGGTGTAATTCTAATCGATCTTACTTAATATGCTATTTGGCCTTTTTCTGTTACTGCTCTTAATATTCTTTCTTTGTTTAGTACATTTGGGAGTTTGATTATTATGTGACAGGAGGTATTTCTGTTCTTGTCCTTTCTGTTTGGAGCTCTGTAGGCTTCTCGTATATTCGTGGGCAATTCTCTCTTTAGGTTAGGGAAGTTTTCTTCCATAATTTTGTTGAAGATATTTGCTGGCCCTTTAAGTTGTAAATCTTCACTCTCGTCTATATCTATAATCCTTAGATTTGGTCTTCTAATTGTGTCCTGGATTTTCTGGATGTTTTGGGTTACAAGTTTTTTGATTTTTGCATTTTTTTCATTGTATATTCAATGGTATTTATGGTGTCTTTGCATCTGAGTTTCTTTCTTCTGTCTCTTGTATTCTGTTGTTGATATTCTCATCTATGGCCCCTGATTTCTTTGCAATGTTTTCTATCTCCAAAGTTGTCTCCCTTTGTGGTTTCTTAGTTGTTTCTACTTCTGTTTTTAGATCCTGAGTGGTTTTGCTCAGTTCATTCACTTGTTTGTTTGTGTTTTCCTGTAATTCTTTAAGAGATGTTTGTGTTTCCTCTTTCATGATTTCTGCCTGATGACTCAATTTCTCCTGCATTTCTTTATGTGATTTTTGTGTTTTCTCTTTATTGGTTTCTATCTGTTGACAGATATTCTCCTGAATTTCTTTAAGTGATTTTTGTGTTTCCATTGGAAGGGATGCTATCTTATTCATGTTCCCCTGTATTTCTTTAAGAGATTTATTGATGTCCTTTTTGTGTTCCTCTAACAGCATCATGACCAGTGATTTTAAACCCAAATCTTGTTTTTCTGGTGTGTTGGGGTATCCAGGAGTAGCTGTTGTTAGAGAATTGGGTTCAGATGCTGCCATATTGCCTTGATTTCTGTTAGTAAAGTTCCTGCATTTGCCTTTGCCATCTGGTTATCTCTGGCATTATTTGGTCCTGCTGTCACTGACTGGTGCTTGAACCTCCTGTGGGCCTATTAGACTATTTCTGCACTACTGGATGACTGGGTTTCTCCTGGCACAGATTGCTGATATGCTGCCCTACTCTTGGGTGCTGTTGGAGCCCTAGTGTGCCTTCTCCCAAGCAATGCTATACTAGGGTTATCTCTGTGTACCCGGTGTTGCCTGTCTGGTCTGCCTGGTAATAAAGATGGTGGATGCCCTGTGGACCCCCTCCAAGTGCTGATCCTTCTGTAGGGCCAACGGCCCAGGACAGAGCTTCTTGCTGGGTTTCAAATGCTCTGCTGATGCTGGGTCTTGAATGTCCCCACTTCTTCTGAATAACCTGCTCCTTTCTGTTCTTGAGTGATTATCAGGAAGTAGGATGTTCCCCTTCAGATGTGGCACAGGTTTACCTCCTCTGATGGAAATGGGCAGTGGCGATTAACCAGCTCCTGCAGGTTCTCTAGAGAGTATTAGGTAGTGGATCTTCCCCATGTCAGATGTGGCACAGGTCTGTGGCTGGGCTGGCTGCTTGGTCACAGGAGCTAAGGTGGTAACAATTTCGGACTGCAGCACTCTGTCTAACCACAGGGCTCTCTGTAGGACAGGTGTTCCCCTGGTTGAGCTGGTTGAGCTGTCAGAGCCTAGATGGTTGTGACCTTGGACCACAGGACTCTGTCTAACCATGGGACTCCCTGCAGGTCAGGTGTTCTCATGGCTGAGCTGGCTAAACTGCCAAAGCCTAGATGGTGGCAACCTTGGACCACAGGGCTCTGTCTAACCACAGGACTCCCTGAAGGTCAGGCATTCCCCTGTTTGAAGAGCAGCACCAAATGGTAGTGACCTCAGACTGCAGGGACCATCTAACCCGAGATTATTATTTTTAAAAGTGCTTGGCTGGTTGGTTGGTTGACTGGTTGCGTTTTTATTCATTTTGTCAGGAACAGAATGAAGAGAATATGTCTGGATCATGAATAAGACCCACTTGATCTTTGTGGTAAAAAAAAAAAACAAATGAAAATAGAGACTTGTGAAAGATGGTCTTGGAGCAGTTTGTTAGACACAAATGTAAGTCAGAATAAAATTCAAGATTTCTTGCTTGAAAACTAAACAGGGCTGGAGACATGATCTAGAAAACAAACTGTATGGAAATTTGTGCATGCTGATAGAAGAATGGAGACATCATTTGCTGAAAAAAAATCATAAAATTAGTATTGAATAATGTAGCTATATACTTAGCTGTAAAACCCATTGGCTAGTTTAGATAGTATAAATCTGGGATTAGAGATGTGGGCTTCCTATATTGGTCCAAACTCTATCATTAATTCTGTCCATCTTTCAAAAAAAGGAATTTTTTTTTAAGATTTTGTCATTGTCACTTGTTTTGCTTTTGTTATCTGTTATTATTCAAGTCTTGTTAGCTTATAACATTCACTGAGAGCATAGAAGTAAAGACTCTGCAAAGAAGATGTCATAGCCTGAAGTAAATAGGCCTCCTGATAACATTCGTATGAACGATGTGTTTACATCAAAGAAGAGCCAAGGTTAATTATAGAAGCAGGTGATATGGGTGAAAGAAAGGTACAGTGATCCATGAAATTTTTGATGTAACAACTAAGGTGGGAAGAAGTGTTCTGAGAGTGACAGGAGAAGCTGTAATGTTGAACTGCGTTAACTCAATCCACAGATCAGCAATGCAAAGGATTTAATCAAGCAGGTGTTCATGGGAGAACAGCTTGATTAGAGCATTAGGTACTAAAGTCACACTGCTCAGTACCAAAAATAGGACAAGATAGTAGAGACACAGCTGATAACATATAAATAATCGAGGGTGTCCTTCATAACCTTATAAATGAATGAGCTAATAGAAGTTCTCTCTGATTCTCAGTTCAGAGCACAACCAGAGGTAGGTACAAGCCTGAAGACTTTGTTTAATCTATTTTCTTTTTTTCAGAATATCTATGTGGGAGAAATGCAAACAAGAATCATGAGAGGAAGGAGGGAAAGATGCCTTAAAGAGAGTATGGACATAGTAAGTGAAGAGAAAGAGATTGGTTGTGGGATAAAGTTTTTTTTTTCTTATATTGTATGATGATTTTTTTGTTTGTTTGTTTTCTTTTTTATTTTTTTATTCGATATATTTTTTATTTACATTTCAAATGATTTCCCCTTTTCTAGCCCCCTACTCCCCAAAAGTCCCATAAGCCCCCTTCTCTCTCCCTGTCCTCCCACCCACCCCTTCCCACTTCCCCGTTCTGGTTTTGCCCTATACTGCTTCACTGAGTCTTTCCAGAAAAAGGGGCCACTCCTCCTTTCTTCTTGTACCTCATTTGATGTATGGATTATGTTTGGGGTATTCCAGTTTTCTAGGTTAATATCCACTTATTAGTGGGTGCATACCATGAGTCACCTTTTGAGTCTGGGTTACCTCACTTAGTATGATGTTTTCTAGCTCCATCCATTTGCCTAAGAATTTCATGAATTCATTGTTTCTAATGGCTGAATAGTACTCCACTGTGTAGATATACCACATTTTTTGCATCCACTCTTCTGTTGAGGGATACCTGGGTTCTTTCCAGCATCTGGCAATTATAAATAGGGCTGCTATGAACATAGTAGAACATGTATCCTTATTACATGGTGGGGAGTCTTCTGGGTATATGCCCAGGAGTGGTATAGCAGGATCTTCTGGAAGTGAGGTGCCCAGTTTTCGGAGGAACTGCCAGACTGATTTCCAGAGTGGTTGTACCAATTTGCAACCCCACCAGCAGTGGAGGAGTGTTCTTCTTTCTCCACACCCTCTCCAACACCTGCTGTCTCCTGAATTTTTAATCTTAGCCATTCTGACTGGTGTAAGGTGAAATCTCAGGGTTGTTTTGATTTGCATTTCCCTAATGACTAATGAAGTTGAGCATTTTTTAAGATGCTTCTCCGCCAGTGGGATAAAGTTTTAAGTATGAGCTAGGGGAGAAGGAAAAAAAATGACTAGGCTAACTAAAACTAAGGGTATGTAAAAAAGCTTTGTGAAAAAACACTTCTTATTTGTTTGTTTGTTTGTTTGTTTGTTTGTTTTTCGAGACAGTTTATCTGTGTCATCCTGGCTGTCCTGGAACTCACTCTGTAGACCAGGCTGGCCTCGGACTCAGAAATCTGCCTGCCTCTGCCTCCCAAGTGCTGGGATTAAAGCTGTGTGCCACCACCACCCAGCAAAAAACCACTTCATTTTCAGCTTATTATAAATGTATGTCTGACTATATATAAGATCAGAGGTTTTTTGCATTGAGAACAATACTGCTCCCCCCAAAATTTGCATCATTATACCAAAATTTCATCACCAGCGATGAGACACTATATAAATTACTAGTTATAGAAGCCCACTGCAGAGGCCCCTTCTCACATGCAACATCATTTCCAAAGTGCTTGCCTAATCAAGGAGCTAGATGATACAATCCAATATCTGCAGACACCACACTGGCTTATAGGACGTAGAGACATCAGTCTCAATCTAATGAGGAAAATATACTCCTGGATACTTTTCAAAGTACTGGAACTATGTCATGCAGGGTTCTGCATGCAAAAAAAATCATTGTTTTTATTTAACATTGTATTCTTAATGCTGCAATGACAACCTTCCTGAATTGATGTACCCACTGCAGCAATATTGGTATGGTGGTTACTGAGTAGTCAACTGTTTCCTGGTAGCATTCCAGGTCTGTCCCTAAGAGGAAATTTGTGGCTGATGCTGTGAAACTAGTCAAAAGCTCCAGGGTAGGGAGGTCATTGGCCCTAGTGGGAACCTGTTCCTGCTGTCTCACCCAATGCTCATGTTGTCAAATTGCCTGCTAAACAGTTACCTTTAGGCCCATATGGTGCTGATGCTCTCAACTCTGTTCAAAGAATCATGCTTTTTCAGTGATTCCTATAGAGGTTTCACATCTGAACAAAGAGCTAAGAATAAGTGACTATGAATGAGTAGGGGTGCTCACCTATAGATGAGACCTCTATTTCAATTCCACTCCTAGAGATTAGGGAACATTTAAAAGCATTCATATCCCGTGGAATGATGGGGATATTGCATGTATAAACTCACAGCAGCTGTAGTCCCTTACATGAGACCTATACAAGATCAAACCATTCAAGATTACAGTGAGGAAGAATTTCCTGAGGCTCCATCTTTACCCGAAAGCCATTGAAAATTAATAGGTGCTAAGAAAATTAAAATCAGTTTTCTTTAGGAGTGTGACTGCTGGTAGCTTGCTGATGTTAAAGTAGATATTCCACACCATAGATATCTTTAATACTTTTAAATCATGTTATCAATGTATTTATTGTTTTATCTCCCTCCCTCTGCCTCTTCTTCTCCCTCTCTTTCTCCCTTTTTTCCCTCTCCCTCTCCCCATCTCTCTCTCTCCTTCTCTGCTTGTGTGTATAGTTATGTGTATATATATGTTTATGTGTATTTTTGTGTGTGTTTGTGTGTGTATGTGTGTTCGTGTGCTTAAACTTTATTGGTACTGTGGTGTACCTGTGAAGGAGATTTGCAGTAGTTGGTTATTTGTTTCCTTTTTGTGAGAGAAGGGATTTAACATAAATGATAAGTCTTGGCAATGAGTACATTTATTTGCTCATCCGTCTAGCAACCCTGAATTTAATAGTCTGAAAATATACCATTTAGTTTTGTGCCATCAATTGTCATGCTTTATTTTAATATCTACTGTGCGGGTTTTTTTTCAGATTATCTTCACAATGCCCTATTCTGAAGACTTACTCTTAGAGAGCAGAGTTCAAAATCAGTGCATTTAAGAGGTGATTGCATTTGGAGTACTTTGACCTCTTCAATTGATTATTCTCTACTTATGCCTTCATAAGTCATTGGGCTATGCAGAGATATGAAACTTTAGGAGATAGGTTCTACTTGGAATAAGTTAATGGAAATGTATGTGAAGAGAATTCATCTTTTCCCTAGCCTTGCCTGTTTTTTGATGGAAATAATCTGGGCCAGAGAATACTTTATTGGAGTACTCTCCTAATCGCAAAGTCCTATTGTGTGCAGTAGAAGAATTTGGTTTGTTTTTGTAATTATCTTCTTGAAAACTGGATTTTGCTGTGCTTTCAGGTAAAAATATTAATAATAAATATATTTCTATTAACCTTTGGCAATCCAACTCTTTGTTGAACTTTAAGAAATAATATGCACTCCGTCATTGCTGAAAATATTAATTCCAAATATAAAATGAAAAAATAAGACAAAGTAAATAAATATCCTTACTTGAATGCCAGCTCCCTCTGGCACTGTGATCTTCCAAACGCAATTCAAATTGTTGTCATAAGGCTCAGGATATCCAGGAGACAAAATAGTCCCTTTACGCTTAGTTAAAATCCCCCCACAAGGCACTGAAAGTTAAGACAGCAGGAAAGCAAGTTAATTCTACTGAAAAGGATTACAAGAAGACAAAGGTGAGATAGAAGTCTCTGATACAGAACAGTCTTGTAAACAAAACCATATTACCTTATGTTTTAAGACTCAAGCATACCACAAAAATACCTATAGAAATTAATTATACAGCATCCATAAATGAATAACTAAAGTCATACAATTTTAACTCTCATGTGTGTTATAATCTCTAAAACTGAATTGAGAGTATTTCTCACACACAGAAAATAAAAAGTAAAATAAGGTAGCTCAATGCTTACATACAGATTAAAAAGGTTGTTATTTATTGTTACATACCACCTCCTTTATTTTTCATGGGGTTTTGGGGTAATGAGATCTTTTAAAATCTAATATTGATTTTGGTAGTCATTACACTGAAAACATTTACTTAATCCACTCCATATGACTAGAATAATAACAGTTGAATTTACATTTATCTAAGTCTCCAACAGTTCAAACAGATTATGAAAACATTTTTCTTCATGCTGTAATGGAGGGAACAGAGTCATTAGAGGTCATAAGATGTCACAGTAAGTGATAAGCCTAGAATTTGCCTCCTGGATTTAGGTCCAAAGTCCAGGTTCCTCCATGGGAGGAAGATATTGCCTGTGGTTATTATCGGCTTATCTGCTAATAGAAAGAACAATATGTTCTATATTCTTCCCCTTAAATCTACACTGAATTTCAGGTTCCATGCACTTTCAGAATGTACTGCATGAAGGTTTCATATCATGAGTGACCTTTTTTAGATTGTGGGCATTGCCTAATTCATAACTCATGAATCTTTGGTGCCTGGGAAAATGGTCTCCAAATTCTTTGGAATACAAATGTTTCAATACACAAAATGGAAACACTAGTTGATACAAAATACTTTTTGAGAAAATGCAGACTATTACTTACATAAAGAAACAAGTCCACTGATTTAAATATAATAAATAATTGACAAGCTAATTTTCTTTTGGTTACAACTATTATTATTTTGAATAACAGAGTACTCTGCTTTTTTAACATTTTTATAGATTGCCTACAGTGTAGAAATAAATAAAAAAAATAAAAAAAACACGATACATGAGAGAAAGGAGAAGAAACAGAAAGACAGACACATAGACACTGAGAATAAAAAGTGGAAGACACATAGAAAGTCTGAGGATTTCTTTGGGTATTCCCCCCTTCCCTCCCTCCTCTCCTCTCCTCTCCCCCCGTCTCTCTCTCTCTCTCTCTCTCTCTCTCTCTCTCTCTCTCTCTCTCTCTCTCTCCCTCTCTCTCTCTCTCTCTGATTCTGATGTTATGCTGTCTTTCTTCAAGCTCCCTCTGTTCTCTAAGCACCTACCTAGGTTATAAAAATATGCAAACCTTTATATGAGATCAGGGCTGGGATTATAAGTTTCTCTTACTTGTAAACAAACATTTGTACTTCGAAGTCACCTTGCCTTCATACACATTTTTAAAAACAATTTTAAATAAATGAATCACAGTTTGGTGACACTTCTCAAGTCAAATGAAAAAAAATCCAGTGTACTTGCTCAAAAATAGTACTACAAGATATTATCTGAGTGGCAATATTTTAAAGTCATTTTTTTAATTATTTTCTTTTATGTTTGTATGAGCACATATTATTGTATGGATGCTGTCAGGAGTCCAGAAGACAATATCAAATCCCCCTGAAACTGGAGATACAGTTGTTTGCAGGTGGGTCCCTCTTCTCTCTGATCAGCAAGTATTTTTAACCACAGAACTTATTTTCAGATACCATCTCTTGTTTTCTTATACTACATTTCCAGAATTAAACACAAAGTCAATTAAATTAGAGAGTATTTTTCACCTGTAAAAATATCAACAACTCTTATATAGGTCTCAAAAATATCCTGAAAGGATTAAACAAAAAAAATTCATAAAATAAATATTTGCTCCAAAATTAATTAAATAGGTGATAGATGATAGATAGATAGATAGATACATAGATAGATAGATAGATAGACAGACAGATAGATAATAAAAAATTGGGGAAATGGCCCAAAAAGTTCATTCTGCTCCTCAAATGAACTAAAACACTACATTACTTCTCTTACATCTTTATACTATTCTTGTTTTCTTTATCTGACATATTACATTCATCATTGCACAGGCTTCCCTGTATAATTTATATATAATACATACTTTTAAGTTTCTACAAAATAACCTGTCTAAAGTTATAAAAATGACATGAAAAAACAATCCCATACCTTAATCTTCCATATAAATACAGTGTATTTCTTTAGCCTTTCTCGTTCTAATTAATCACCATCCCTCAGTGACAATATTTACTTCCATATCTTTTGTAAACACCAAGTGTTTACCTCCAACCATAACTCCTTCCTGAATATGAACATTTTCCAGTCAGCAGTTCAAAATTCAAATATACAAACAAAACCTCTACTGTTCTTTCCTCTAAGCAACTCAAATATTCCTACCACTAACCCACCATATTATTAGGTCATAAAATTAAGACTCATCCTGATTTCTCTCATATTTTATAATTCTATGCAATTTCTATCTCTCAGCAAATCCTGTAACTCTCTCTTAAAATATATGCTTGGACTCAAAGTGCTTCTTAGTCAGGAAAAATGCCCCAGTGAAACCCAGTTGTCTGATTTCAGTTCACAGAATCCAGTTTCAAATAATGATGGTATAGCATATCTTATAGGCAGGACATAAGCTGGAGAAATTGTGAAAGTAGCCAACCAGTGACTGGTCCAGCTCAAGACCCATGCCACTAGACAGAATCCACCCCTGAGACTGCTTGGAGGTCCAGGACTCAAAGTCTTGATAGCCCAGGGCCCTAGAGTATACCAAACATGACTGGGAAAAACAAAACCAAACAAGACAAAATAAACAGCACAACTCCATGAAATTTTTGCTAATGATATTCTGCTATATCATTTCTAGAATGTCATCAGAGAGACTTCACAAACCAACTGATGGAAACAAATGCAGAGACTCACAGCCAAGCATTAGGTGGAGCTCAAAGAATCCTACAGAAGAGGGGAAGGAAATATTATAGGAGCCAGAGGGGTCAAGTACAAAAACAAAAACAAAAACAAAAAAACAAAAAACAAAAAGCAAAAAACAAAAAAAAAACAAAACAAAAACAAAAGAAAGCAAAACAAAAAACAAAAAAATTAACTAACTTGGACTCATACGGGGCTAGCAGAAACTGAACCAACAACTAGGGAGCTTACATGGGTGTGACCTAGGCCACCTGCAAAATATATGTGTATATTGATATATTTGTGTGTATATGCTTGGACTAAATATAAATATATTTTTGTGTTCTTATAGGACTCCTAACATTGGGAGCAGGAGCTGTCTCTAACTCTTTTGTCTTATTTTTGGACCCTTTTCATTCCATATGATTGACTTCTCTGTGGTGGGTTGGGCTGATGTTGTTTTTAATGTTAATACTGGTTCCTCAAGAGAGGTTGCCTCCAACAAGCATCATGTACTCAGATAATGTGAACCTTCTCCCATTTTAAGTGGTCAATAAATTCCTAGAACCTGTGATTGGGCAGTGGAAGGGAAAGATGTTATTGAAATCTCTACAGTTGTGGGCAGGTAAGGGGACAGGAGGACTCTTCAGGAGAGACAGGACAAAGGAAAAGGAGGAGAAGCTGCAAAGGACCAGAACTGTGTGGAGGTGAGAACGTAGAGTAGCAAGAAGTTTTATAGCTGGGTAATACATTCGTACAATGATCAATCTACCAAATCTAGGCAAATAGCTTATAATTATAAAATCTGGATTGCGTGTTTTTTATATGAGCTTATTAGGGTTGGAATTTCCAGCATTAATCTAAGGAAAAGTACTCATTCTTGCTACAACTAGATAGTCCATTTTGGGTTGATATCCATGGAATCCTTGTCTTTTTTTCCAGAGAGAAAGGAAGGAATAGTAGATGTGAGTCAGGGTAAGGGGGGACTGGGTGGAGAGACTGAAAAGATAGAGTGGGAACTGCAATCAGGTTGCAAAAAATAATAATTTTTGAAAATGTAGATGAATTGGCATGCATCTGCAGTCCTAGCATTTCCTTAGCAAGACATGGGGCAGACAGAAGTCGGAATATCAAGGGCCTGGCGTGTGCAAAGCAGGAACAAAAGAGAATAAGCTTCAAGGAGGTTGAAAGTCGTATGAACCTGCACTCACACATGTACATATGCATGTGCCCTGTATACACACACACTCACACACAATAAATAAGTAAACAAAAAGTATATCCTGACTCTTAGTAAATATTTTCACAACTCTGATTTTTTGACATAAATTGACTACTTCCCTTTTCTTCTTCACTGCAGTGATAGATGCACACTTAGAATTGTGACATCAACTCCCATCTTTCACTGGAAGTGATTTTTCAGAAGCATATCTAGAAGACTACACATTCCACTCAGTGACTCCCTACACTATTGAATTTGCACTCAAAATGGCCTTCCAGGATCCCTATCTTTGACCCCTCTCTGTCTGAATCATCTCTAAGCATACAAGAAACCTCCTTTGTTTATGTGTGCCTCTGTCAGAATTTTACTGCTAGTAAGAGAAATATATTTTGTCTACCTTCTAGTGCTGATTTCAGAATTAAAAACTATACTTAATTTAAATATTTATAATTGCTATTTAACACTATATTTAATACATCTTTCTTGACTATAATAAGGATGAAGGAATAAGCCAATAAAGGAATAAGAGTTCAGATCATGTTAAAAAGTACACAGGAGTACACACACACTCACACTGTCATAAATTTTCCATTCTAATAAAATGAAATAGATAAATAGATAGATGATGTCATTACCTTGGGGAGCCTTCAAAGAACCTTAATTCTGGGTCTAGAGGGCACTTGAATAACAGGGACGGGATAAGCAGCTAATTAGAGACTTTTCCCCTAAGGGTTGTAGGTGGTAGCTTCAAGACCTTTTCAAAAGAGACCTCCTACTGACTGAAGTCCTGCTACCTAAGGCCTTGTATTGTCAAAGCTATTAGGGGCTTAGGGGGTTATTTGAATCTCTGAGTCTTGCACAGGACAGCCTTGGGGCTTAAGAATGAAAAATTTAAGAACACTGAAATGTAAGAGGGTCAACTTTGAGGATGAAAGCTCTGTATGCAGTTTAACTTTTATTATTCAGTTTTACATATTTTATAACTTGAATTTTTATCAAAATGTTCATACTTTGTGATAATTTGCCTATAAATTCTTTAGATTCCAGCTTTGTGCATGATTCCAGTTATTTATATCCCACCCATCTATGTGTTTTACCTATACATAACTTTTTTACAAATATTAGATAAAACTACAGATGTATTAACATAAGCATCAGAATACCCAAGTACATGGCTATGTAGAGCAATAGTTAACTTGCACTGTAGGTACCCTATGGGAAGGTGGCTAATGTTGTTATACCTCTACTTGAATTCAGGAAATTATCAGGTGTTTTTGCTGAAATCCTATCATTGAATGAATACTCACTGCTCAGCTACCATGAAGCAGCAAGTTTCTCTTGGTTGGGTAAAAAGTAGTATAATGTCAGGAACACTGAGGTAAATTCAAGTAGATTAAGAAAAATGTAAGAAACATAGAAGGTATATATGCATTATACAATGGATATTCCCTTGAATATAAGTATGGAAAATGGATGGAAGATGAGGGGCAGGAAGTGGATTTATAAAGGACAGGCAAAAAAGTTTCAGCATCAAACTTGAAGAGAAGAATGCTTTAAGACAAAAAAAACAACTTAGAGTATTTTGTTCTAATGAGTAGAAACAGAAAGCTCAAAAATTGTAACAGACAATAATTTACACAAACAACAAATTTTGAAATAAACACAAAACTTAAAGAAAATATCCAGATATGAACTTGAGATAGTTCTGTGCTGACTCATACTTAAGTTAGTTTGATATCAAGAATTTTACTTAAGATTAAAAGATTAGATGTAATCTTTTCTATTCAGAATTTTTTTTCCATATTTTTTTTATTCGATATAATTTATTTACATTTCAAATGATTTCCCCTTTTCTAGCCCCCCCACTCCCTGATAGTCCCATAAGCCCCCTTCTCTTCCCCTGTCCTCCCTCCCACCCCTTCCCAGTTCCCCGTTCTGATTTTGCCAAATACTGTTTCACTGAGTCTTTCCAGAACCAGGGACCACTCCTGCTTTCTTCTTGTATCTCATTTGATGTGTGGATTATGTTTTGGGTATTCCAGTTTTCTAGGTTAATTACCACTTATTAGTGAGTGCATACCATGATTCACCTTTTGAGTCTGGGTTACCTCACTTAGTATGATGTTCTCTAGCTCCATCCATTTGCCTAAGAATTTCATGAATTCATTGTTTCTAATGGCTGCTATTCAGATTTTTTAAAACTTATTTGTTTTTACTTTATATTCATGAGTGTTTTTTCTGCATGTGTACCACATGCATGCAGGCTCCTTGGAGGCCAGAAGGGGGCACTAGAACCTCTGAAATTGGAGTTAAAGACTTATGTACTTCCCTGTGGGTTCTGGAAACTGAATCTGGGTCTTCTAAAAGTATAGCAAGTGCATTTCATGGCCGTGTCAGTGTCATCTCTTCAGCCCCTTTATTTAGAAAAATTTGAACTTAAAATACTTCCAGTTCAAAGTAGAAGTATTAACTAAAAAAGGTATAAAGTCTTATCTAAATGTAATATAAAACAGATCAATAGCATCTAAATATCAATTTATACTAAGATAATTGTATTGTTAGCTGTATGCCTATTAAATCAAGCCAATTAGGTGCCAGTCCTGGTGGTCTAACCATAGAATAATTATTCATGCAAAGTGAGAGGAAACAGAAAGAGTTAGTGACTCTCAGACAAGTCAACAAAGTTTGAAAATAATCTTTGGTTTGAAACTCTGTCCTCTTTACCTACTGGAACTAGGATCCTGGTTTCTGGACCCACAGAAGCAAAAGTTAAGAGATCCTAGCACCAGAGGGTTATAAATAAATAGCTGGTTTAAACACATTGACTCTTCATGTGAGTCCCAGGAGAATTGTGGGAAAAAAAGAGCATATTATTTTAGGTATGATGCCTTAAGCCTTGGGTCACATGCCGGCTGGGCTGTTCATTTGTGGATGGGCCCGGTGCTATTTGTATTTTGTTGCTGATTCCTCTCTCCTTGGACAGGCTGATGACAAGGAGTGTGTTGTATAATCATGTGACTTCTTGTGAACCAATCCCCTAATGAATAAAGGAGCCAATCAATGGGTTAGTAGGAGGGACTTTCGGGTTGGACAGAAGAGAGGAAGCAGGAGAGAGTTAGGTGTTTTTAGGATGGGGATAGCATGAGGACAAAGTGTAACTGCTAGTGTCCCTGGGTTTCAATGGAGGATCCATTCAGATTCACCACTGGAGGATTTAGATTTAATGAGGCTTACAAGATTAGGATTTTAGTTTGTGCTCCCAGTGATTGAGTTACCAATGTTTCTGAACTAAGTAAGTGTCATGTTCTCCTGGGTTCAAGAAAGGAACAGCAGTAAAGCATGGGTTTGCCTGATGTGTACGACAAAGGTCATGGGTGTTTTGAAGCTTGTTGTTGGCATGGTACTGACCCACTAGTGGGTGGAAAGATTTTGGAGCTCTGAGCCAGAGAGCCTCCATGAGATAAAAACAGGTTGGTTATTGCCCACCAGTGCATGGCTGGCCAGGCTGCCAGGGCAGAGGCTCTAGCACAGGAATGTGCTTGTTCATTTTTAATATTACCTGCAGCACTGTTTTTATGTTATACACACACACTATTCTTATGTTAAACACATGGCAATTTTATCTTATCTTTCTCTTTCACTTCAAAGTATAAGTAAACTTAAAAGATTAAAAGAAGTTGTCGGTTATTAGTTGTCAGCTAAGTTATAGTCAAATTGTCAACTATTAACTTTTACAACACTTTGTTATAGACTACCTGAGGGTAACATGGAAGGCTTTTGTTTGTCCTTTGTTTGTTTCATTTTGGTTTTGGTTTTGTAAATTGTTGTTGTTGTTTTGGTTTGTTGTTTGTTTGTTTCCCCAATACAGTTTCTTTGTTCCAACACAGGGTTTCATTGTGTGGCCCTGGCTATTCTGGAGTTCACAGATCTACCTGTTTCTGCCTCTCTAGGGCTGGCAACAAAGGCATGTGCAGCTACCATCTTGGCTAAATGGCTAAGATAATGACATTATCTCATCTTTTTTTGACTTATTCTGTATTTGAGTTATTCTGTCCTACATGTAGATTCCTTCAAGAAAAGGGCACATCTTATAACAAGATCCAAACTTCCCTTGTACACAGCAGTCAAGCTCTTATAGAAGACAAAGTGCTTCCTGGCTGATACTAAGATAATGGTCAGTGAGATCATGTTTTAAGACTGCCACCATTGCAACCCCTAGCCATCCCCTTTTATATGTTATCTGAAGACTCTCATTCACTCATGAAAACTGGTACTCTCTGTTTCATAATGTTTCATAATGGACTATCATTTTATTTACAAAAATAGCCCATCTTTTCCACCACCATCATTCATTTATTCTTTATGTGAAAATTATTTATGTCAGGAGGTCAGAATCATGACTGTTTCTAGGTCTAATAATACTATCACCTAGCCGGAGTGTAGGATAGCATTCTGTATTACTGTTTACCTTGACATAGGTCATGTCATTGTTCTCATAGGAAAAAGTTAAATGAATGGGGTTCTTCCTGGCCAAAAAAAAAAAAAAAAAAAAAAAAAAAATTCAGCCCAGTGAATCTGCTCATATGGAGTAATTGGTATACAATTACACTGGACTTTTGTGCGTTTGAGTGGTTCTGTGTGGGCTTTATTGGCCACTGTCTTTCTGGTAAGAGCTGTTCTTCAAAGTATCAATTATTTCTGTCTAGAGGCAGTTAGAATATTGTTATCATGCTGTAGAATAGCATATACATGAGTCAGCTGGAACATTACATGAATGACACAGTGTACAGCATAACTTAAAACATGAAATGATAGTAGATATCAAAGAGATCCCTCCACTGAAATCTGATACCCCTGCACTTTATAATATGGAAGGATGAGACAGGAAATAGCCCTTGATGATATCTGAAATACATTCTCTGTAAATTTTCTATTGTCTGAGAAACTGGTTCTGGTTTTGTCATTATATCTGACTAATCTCCCCATTGTCTTGTTAACTACACCCTCTAGCTTCTGTTAAAACAGTAATCTTCTTACCAGAAAGTAAAACCTTCTTTTGCTTACTCTTAAAATTTTCTCCTGAAAACCCTAGTCTTATTTCCAATTACAGGAAGACATTTCTAAATTTTAAGTTGTGTTTTACATTTCATTATTAAATTTATTTATTTGTTTATTTACTTTTTTACTTATTTACTTATTTTTATTATTTTCTAAAACAGAATCCTCCTGTAACTCCCTTACTGGTTTCAGACTTGTATGTTCAGCTTCATTGTCTCTGCTTCTGGGTACCTGGTACTATATGTGTAACCACCAAATCTGGATAACAATGCTATCATTAAATGCCTACATTTGAGTCACATTCTTTGAGCAATGCAGTCAAGAAAAACAAATTCGACGTTTACCTCCAATGCATTAGCTATCTCCTGTACTAAACACTCAAATCAATTTCATTATTCCCAAGTTCTACTTTCTACAAAAACATATAAATACATGACTTTATCATAAAGATAGCTTTCCCTTCATTATTCAGTAATATATACCTTGCTTCTATCTAAAATATCGCAGTGGGCTTTGCTGTCTGTGTCTAAATGAATAGTGTTTTCATGACCACTATTTTTCTCTAGAAATTTTCTCAAAAGTGCTTTATGGAAATGTAGATTCTTCCAACATATATCTCAAACTTTCCAGCTTTGACTCATTACTTCGTCCATCTTTAGGGTTACATCTAATTACTTCTGCCGATTCTAACTTAGTTCATTTGTGATACTATAAAAACCACCATAGCCTGTATATCTATTAAGCCCCAGGCATTTATTTCTCTACAGAAAGCTTCGTTCCTGGTTCACAGAGACCATTTCTCACTATGCTTTCACATCCATAGCACAGCTTGACATCCGTCTGTAGTCTTTTTTATAAGAATGTTAATATCATTTATGAGAGCTAATACTGGTTATTTCTTATGGGCTACCCTTAAGTACCTATAAATACATTATTATTAACCAATATTTAAATATTCAAACAGCTATAATTATTTACACATGAGGTTTGAATATAACATCCACCACACCTGCACCCCAGGACTTCATTTGCTGAAGAATTAGCCCACAGATATCACTGTTATTTAGTTGTTATTGGATCGAAGAAGAACCCATTTCAACAATAAATCAGTCTACTGATAAATTCACAACTATGGGAGCCATTAGGAAGAAGGAATGAGTTGAAAAAAGTGCTTCATGTGGGAGGGGGATGATTCTAAAAGGAACATCTTATCCACAGATGATCTCATTATCTGTTTGCTAGATCACAAGAGGTGAGTAGCTTTTTTCACTTTTTCACATTCTCCCATACCACAGTCCTACACTTGATCTTAGCCAAAAGGCTGAGAAGCGATACCACAGTCCTATATTAATGAATTAAGGCTAAATATCAGTTCAAATCTATGAAAACGTGTACCAAAATAATTTTTCTTTAATTTGACATTCTCATGCAATAAAAGACTGACCAACATTTCAGTTATAAGACTTCTGCTCAGTTTTAAACAAGAATAGATTACAATACCATATTTATACTTTTATTCTCTAGTAGTTTTCCACTTTTCTTCTATTTAAAAGTTGTTTTCACTTCTTTTGTCTTTTCTATGTATCAGCTAATATTTCTCTTCTGTGTTTTTTCTTTATGGAACCCCTTGTTGGTTTCATGTTTTGGTGAAAAAGAAAGTGTATCCCTACATAAGGTAGCATTTGAATTCTTCAGCATCTTAAATAAAGAAGAAAAATCTGAGTAACACAACTTCTTAATGCCTATTTTAAAAATTTGAGTGGCTTTAACCTAACTTTATTTGCATTTTGATATTTGTCTTCGAAACATTAAAAAGACTTATCATTACATGAGTGTTATGTTCACATAGCTCTCCTGATAAAAATAAATTTCATTGTACTTCTAAATAATTTTATACTAATTTCTGTTATAATAATGTTAAAAGTCTTATAGGAAAAAATTAAAGATCTCTGGTATAAATCATGAGAACTATCATTAACGATTTGGTTTATTTGCCAACAACATCCAAAAGTAACTTCTCAATAGATTTGTTTAATGGTTTAAATATGTGGTTTAAAATGCAAAACCAGGACTGTCTTAAATGTTTTGAGAGCTGTTAAAAATGCATTAGACTGAAAAACCTTTAACCAGCAGACATAGTTTCAAAACTATCCAACAGCAACAACAAAATGCAAACCCAATGTAACAGCACATTGAAGAGATTATTCACTATATCATCTGTGTCAGGAAAGGAAAATTCAACAATCAATCACAAAGGTAAATGAAATATTGCAAAATAATAGAAAAAAGGGAAAAACTATACAATTAATTGAATGCATGAAGAAATGCATGAAATTTGACACATTTCATGCTTGGACAAGTTAGGTTTACAAGAAACCCACCAAAATAATAAAAAGTGATGCTATATAATGCAATATAAAATATATATTAATACTATTAATATAATTTTATATAATATGAAAGTATAACATATGTAAATATAATAGTATAAGATATAATAAATATCTTAATAAATACTATTAATATAATTTTTATAATACGAAAGTATAACATATGTAAATATAATAGTATAAGATATAGTAAATATCTTAATAAATACTATTAATATAATTTTATATAATATGAAAGTATAACATGTAAATATAATAGTATAAGATATATTAATATATAAAAAGTAACTTAATACTTAATATCACACAAAATATAGAGGTAATTTAAATAATTATAAGATTGTGAAAAAAATGTTTACAACTTTTGCCATATTTATTCTGGCATAGCAAGTCACAGGTAGAACAATGACAAAAGAGAATACAAAGCAAAGACAAAAAAAATGAGATTAAATTGGAATAGAAGAAATCAAATTATTTTGACAAAGGATATGATTCTATATAAAAATACCAATGAAATAGAACTAATAAATGAATGTATCAAAGTTTCAAGATGGCCAGGCAGCACGCCTGTAATCCCAGCACTTTGGAGGCAGAGGCAGGCGGATCTCTGAGTTCGAGGCCAGCCTGGCCAACAAAAACAACAAAACAAACAAAACAAAAAACAAAGTTTCAAGATGAAAAATCAACATATAAAAATTAATAGCATTCAATTGCTATAAATCAATAAATCAATAGTCATCCAGAATTAAGAAAATTAAATCCATGTCAGTATCAGGGAATAAATTTTGCCTAACTATTATAATATTTTCACAATGAAAACTCAGAATACTGCTGATAACAACTGAAACACACATGTACACATACATAAAGGGGCAGAGAGAGACAGAGAGAAGGACAGGGAGAGAGTGAGTCTTAAAATAATAATTGAGAAAAGAAATATTTAAGAAATAAATATTTAAGAGACAAAAATGTTTTGGATAAGACCCATAAACTCCAAGAAACAGTAGCAAGTATAGAGGATATAGTATAAAATTTCACAAAAAGAAATTACCATAAGTAGCCTAGAGAATGGAAAAAGATATATGTGGGTTATACATTGGAGAAGATGTTAATACTATGAACTCATCTAAGTAAAAATGGGTATGAATTATGCACAACCAGTGAGCAAATAAACATATACACTCACCAATGCATGTAGGTAAGGAATCATTCCACTGCGCCAAAGAATTTGGTACGGTCTCACACCTAATGGCTTTGGAGCCATGGAGAATATATCCTGGATTACATTCAAAAAGGACCAATGAACCAACTGCAAAGTCATTGCCAATCCTTCTTCCAAATCTTGGCTCGGGCACAGAACTGCACTGTGTAGAGCTTGTTCTAGGAACAGCTGCATAGAAATAAGGTGATTTAATTTCATAGTTATCAGACAAGTATAGATTTTAAAATGTAACTTCCTAAAGAGGCTCAAAGAAATTGTTTTTTTTTTCATAATTAAAATTATTAATTTTAACACATCTAAAAGTTTTAAGTTTAGTAAAAATAAAATGTAATTTAAAGTGAATATAGGCATTTAAGATTTTTAAATTGTCTTTGATCTTTTAAATAACATCAATTGTACTGTTTTCTTTCTTTTGTTTTATCAAATTCTTATCAATAAAATGAAATAATTTTATTTATCTATTGCAATTTACAATTTCAAAAATGGATGCATAATTTTTAAGTTTGGATTTCCAAATATAAAAAGTAATTTAGTATACATGAGATACATTCCAGTTGTTTTCTGTACTGGATATTATTGTTATTAACTAGTTATTTCAAACGTTTACAAATTTAATTATCAAAGTATGAATGTTTGTGTTGAGTCAGTAATTACAGTCAGGTTAAGCAGAATATAAGTCAGACAGATTAACAACAATATTTATTTTAAATTCATCAATCACATATAATCAAATTGAAGATTGATTTTAGAATTTGTATGCCCATCAATTGTGCCTTTTTGGATTTAATAAAGTAGAATGATAACAGGATGTTTTTTCTTTTTAAAACACATACAAATGTAATTAAAGAGATTGACAACAGTCCAAGAGAATGACATGGTGAATTCCAATAGATTAATCCCTCTGCTATGACTTGAGGAAATGCATATAAGTTTTCTCAGTGCCTTTGAGGATGCACAGTACCACAGTTGTGTTACAGGGGAAAACATGATAAAAGAGTTTATGCCATAACCAACAGAAAAAAATGAGATGAGGGAATTTAATAAGAATATAGTGTCACAAATGTTTATACATTTCTTAGTAAAAAAGTGCAAAGTACTTTTGAGAACTATTACATGATCATATACAATTGATTTAAATACCTCCAATTAGTTGATTTAGTTTAATGCTACTATAAAACATTGTCCATAAAAGGCAAGATAAATGTAGAAAAATTAATATTTAATCCACAAAATATTTAGTAACTGTTTAGAAGTTCAATTTTACTAAAAGAATGAGAATGCATATTGTTTACATGGAGCAATGTTTGCCTTAACTAAATAAATTACAACAAATGTACGTACGTATGTTTAATCTAAAGTGTGGGAATATGAGAAAAAGAATGAGAAGAGTCAAGAATAGCAAGGATACCATGAATGTTTTGGAACCAAAATGGTGGAAGGGAAGGAAAATCAGACATTTAAATTGAGAAAGGTGATGGAACAATGCATTCTTTTTATAAGTTTGTCAAAGCAACAATGTTCCAAGAAAAGAATTCATGGGGAGGGATCAGTATACAACTACTTAAAACAACTTTCCTCTTTCCTATACAGTTATGAGGATAATATTGGTCAACAACTGAGCACAGCATGGAAATTGACATCATTCCTTAGTGTGTTTCTAGACTACAGTGTCACTTACCTTGATAAACAAAGTGAAATCCCTTAGCTGTTATGGGTCCAACTGAAGTGAATCGAATTGTGATCTGATTACCTGAACTCAGTGGAAGGGACTCTCCTACTCAACAAAACAAACACTCAGATATCATAAATATTCTTCATTCAGTAAACCTAACAAACTGCATCATTTCACACTGTCATTTGAAAAGGTCAAACTAGGTTCTATCGAATTACTTTAAAATATCCTGCTGCTAGCAATATATTTTCCTTGGGTTCAGCTTCAATTGCAATCTTTTTTTTTAAACCAGAAAGCTTCAATACATTTTAATACATATGTCTCATTCTTAAATATTTTATATCATATGAAACAGCACAGATTGTGATTAAGTATTGTATTTATTTTATTACAATCCTAGAAAATAATTCAACTTCTCTCAAGCGTATTAATTACTATTAAATTGTGGTTTTATTCTTAATTAAAACGTTTTCAGTTTATGGTATGGCTAACATGGACGACATAGATCTCAACTCTCTCGAAAATACTAATCAAAAGTTAGTCGTTAAGCAATAGCTGATGAATGGCAGTTCTAGTAAAGGATACCTGAATGGGATCCCGAGAGGGAAGATAACAGAGGAGACTGCTGAGTTGGCCCATCAAACACCTCAACAACATCGTGGAGTGATGTCTGGAAAAATACAAACTGGCCAAACACCACTGAGAAACAGGAACCAGGAGAAGCAAACCAATCACCAACCATCCAAAAACAAAAAGGAAAACAAACAAACAAAAATAAAATAGAAAGAGGAGGAGACAGAGAACAAAGTATTACAATATAATAGTCATCTGCATGTTTTGTTCTGTATTTTGTATTTTTTACCTATAAGTGAGGACTGGTGCCAACTGGATTCTGGCACATGTATTTCAGGCCACAATGACAATGACCATGATTTAAGGCAGTAAAATTTTGAGAAGACTATGTTTAGGGGAAAAAATGAATATCACATTTAATTTAATCAAAAAGTGTGAGGTTGTTGTTAGTTAGTATTTATTATAAATACTTTCAGATTTTTTATTCTGACTAGTTTTATTTCACTTTGTGACTCTTTTTTTAATAACATTTTCTCCTCCTTTAGGTAAGAAAGATTTATTTAAAAAAGGTTGTTCTTAAAATGCCATTCCAGATATAGCATTTAATTTATACTGTGTCAAAATGACACGTGAGCATTTATTATCATTCTTCCAATAATATGATCATAATTTATGATTCTTCAGCAACTAAAATATTTTATATTGGCACAAACGTTAGTTTTTCATGGGAAGGTCATTTATGTGTTATGTTACAAAAAGAAAAATGTGAAAACAAATGAGTAATGATAAAAAGTCTTAGGATACTGCCTTGAATAGAAAAATGTGGACTTAAAACAATTATGCATTGATTCTAGTGATACGTGAACAAGGTAACATTGTGTACTCAGAATCTTATGACTTTTTCTCAAGTATAATTGAGAGGTATAAATGTAAGTACATTTTAATGTTGCAAGTTCATTTTCTACAATTCAAATCAAAGTTATGGACATACTTTGATGGTTATTTTTTACACAGCCCAGTATACCTGCTGAGTTTGGCATAGGAACACAGATAAAGACATCATATTGTGAACTTAGATATGCTCTTTTTTGGTATGGAAAAAATAAGCTGGTGATACCAGTCCAGTTCTTTGTAAAAGTAGAAGATAATGAAGAGGAGAAGAAGGGAAGGTGGTAGAATAAGAAAAGGAAGAACAGGAACAAGAGGATCATGAGGAGGAGGAAGAGGAGGAACTGCTTTCTTCTAATTTTCAAGATCTGGGATTGAAGGTATGCTACCACCACCTGGCTTCAGACTTCTTTAAAAGATACTGAGTTTGCTCTGTATGCTAGGATATTTCAAAAATATCCCAAAAAGAAAAATGAAGCATAGGGTTTAGGATGATATTTTTAAAGATATTTTAACTTATTCTAATATAACATAGATATTCCCCACTGCCTTATAAAATGGCCTAAAAAGGAAACAAACAATACAAAAGAAAACAACATTTTTGTAACAAGAACATTGGTATATCAAATACATTGTGTAGAAATATTCTTCAATGATAATGTATTTTTCCTACAATAGATATTGAAGTTACTTTAAAAACTTAAAGTTCAATACCCTTTACTTCTTTGTCCCTTAATATTTGACCTAATTTAATACTAACAACTCTAACTTTCTAACTAAAGCAATATAGTTTTTATTATTCAAAAAAATAATTTTTTTCTTTTTTCTTAAAATTAGGCCCCTTCTTAGCTCCTTTCTCAATAGAGCAGTTATATATAAATATATTTTATTAATTTAAAATTCTAAGAGCAAATGTGTCAATGACACTAGTCACTAGCATCTTAGGTTTCATCTAGTTAGCTAAGGATGGAAACTGAGAAGGCTTGTTTGTCAAGTACTGATGTATTAAGCTCTTAAAATTTGCTACATTTCTGAAATGATACCAGATGGTTGAGAAGAAAATAAATGGGATTCTTCATGAGGGCAGTGAACAAGCAACATTTTAGCAATACTCTAATTCTGTATTAATCTAGAGAGTTTTAAATGTAAATTAAACTGCTGTTTATAAAATTCCTTGAAAAAATGTCATTATGTCAGAGATAAAAATGATAAAAAGATGTGCTTAATGGAGCATTTGTAGTACAAAATATCAGCAACACTTGCCTAGACATGATTTCATACACACTGTCAGAATACCCACAAAATACACTAATACTACACAGTGCAGAACAACCCCCCCCCTTTTTAGCCAGATGGTTAAATTTAACCAGATGGTTTATTACATTTACTTTTGCCAATACCATACAGTTCATTCTAGTTACTCCCTCCTCTGTCAATACCGCTCTCTTCCTTGTTGCTCAGTGTTCCCCTTCCCATGTTCATGACTCTTTCTGCTGTACAACCTGGTGAATTTCATCAAGGCCATCCATGAGAGCATCTACATGGCAGTCTGTTGCAACAGGATGTAGACACCAGTGGATACTCAGATGAAGAGCACAAGCCATCCTCCCAAAGCATCTATCCATAGCCAGTGGTTACCAGAGCTAGAGTCCCTAGGCTATAAATGACTTTTGACACACCAAGTCTTGGGTAATACCATTGCAGGCAATCAGAGATGCTGTCTTCTTATGATTCTAATGACTTCACCACATGCCAGGAAGTTACCATTTTAAGAATTAAAGGCCTGTCCTAAGGTTCACTACCTCAGTTCATGCATAAATATCTCCATTCACACAGTATTTACATGTGCAGACAACAAACTTGTGGTCTTTACATCTAAAATGTTCTGAATTGACAAAAGCAGCCTTTGACTGATTGACACTAATTAAAAGAAAACACAGTTAATACATTAACACGGTATACTATATTTACTGGATATTGTTTTTGGTATGCAAGTTGTCTTAAACACCTATGTCACCCATTTTTACACAGTTAAGGTGTATTATCATGATCACTGCCATGTAAGTAGTCCTAACTTATTTCTTTGCATAAGTTATTTTTAATCTATCTGTGTTATATGTCCCCCATTTTTCAAATGACTTGTCAATCATCTCTACTTCCATTATATTAATTCTATTTGGAACCACCATTAGCATCTTATTGTATTCCTCACTCTGTGAGAGTTAAGTGAAAAATTTAATATTTATTTCTGTGAAAAAAAATCCCTCTTTTAAATCATACCTTTCAAACCTGATCTGTGTACTGATGTTCAGCCTAATGGCAATGAGAAATAATTGCTTTATTTCTAGAACTCTTAATTTTTTTCTGTAATCTTTAGACCAATTAGTATGTTCTTTAGTGTCTCTTGATTTACAAGCATTAAAAAAAAAAAAAAAGAGCTGGGACTGAGCCTTACAGGAGGCAACTTGCTTTTCTCCCTCTAAAGATGGGAAGCATAGGCCAAATCAGCCTTCTAGTATCCAGCAATTTCTTAAAACAAACAAGATTTTATGGACTTTTCTCCCATTTTAAAAATAACCGATGTTAATGGTACCATTTTAACTATTTTGCTGAAATAGTTATTGGTTTATTAGATATTATTTTAACTAATATTGCACAAAACCCTAGTAAGATAAGAAGTGACTGTAAAATAATGCATACAGATAACAATTTTTTTATAGGTAAAGCTCCTTTTAAAGCTCTTATTTTCCAGAGATTTTACTTCAGAATAAACATGAATGTAATTGGGCTTAGTTAATTCCATTTTATGATATATAGGGAGTGAATTAAATGCTAAAGTTGAAAAGGTCACCAAAACAAACAGGATCCCTGCCCTTAGGCCCCATTAACTATATTTGCTTGGTGAAATTGCAACAGGCCTTTGTTCTGCTTATGAAATGGTAATAGATTCACTGATTAGATTAATTACAAAGCAAACAGCTCCAGTGCACTTAGGTCACATCTTTCCCTGTAGATTGCCTTTGTATTAATCCTTTAAAGCCAATCTTCAAAGCAAGCCTTCCAAAAACCTGCCATAGGGAATATGGGGTATGGGAACTCCAGGGTGCATTTAAGAAATGTAGCTTTGTCTTGTTGTTGTTGTTGTTGTTGAATTCCTTAAATAGTGGTGAAAACACTCAAAATCAATGCCAGATCTTCTTGGCAGAATGTCCCACCCTCAACTTAAATATGTTTTCGTCCATATACTCATCCATAAGCAGCAAATGTAGACTATGCCAAAATATTCTATATATCTGGCATACCAAGTTTTCTTTGCTAAAGCAACATTTAATTTGTCATGAAAATCAGCTGAGATGCAGAATAGTTGTTTTTCTTCAACAACAAACCTGTCAAATGCCTTTTCTTCGCCAGATTCATGGAACTTCAGAGACTTAGCCTATTCTGTTTAATTAAAGCACTCTAAATGCAAACTGATAGGTCCTGTCATAGCGCTTGGATTGACAGAAAGAAATTAGCATAGTTAAAGTGCAGAATTCTCAGGACAGCACCCATCAGTCAGTAAACATTGCTGAGCAGCCTGGAGTATAATGCAATACAATAAAATGGGCTACTGACCACAGGAGTGAGCATTTGCTTAGAACACAAAACGGGAAAAGAAAAATTTAAAGCTCATCTTTCCATTAAATTCTACTTTACAATTGCTAACATGTCCCATCCTTGGTGGTAAACATCTTCATGGGCAAACTTTATTCAAGTCTCACTGAATCCTCTAAGGAGAGCTTGCTCTCAATTAAAAAAAAAAAGTCTATCAGTTTGGTTTATCCTATCATATGCTCAATATTTAATCACCACTTCGACTCTGCTGTCACCACAGTAGTATTTGTTCATCTTATTTCTTCAGCAACACAAGTAAATTAGCTTAGCGAGGCTTTCTAATAGTTTCTTATGTTTTTCACTTGAGCGTTTTTCTTTCAATTCTCATCTTGTTACTTGGCTGGTGGTTTCCATACATCCTTGTATTTTAATTTGGACTTAATTTCTCTACCTAACAGCCAAATTCTATTGTAATAAATTTTAAAATATGTTGGTAATCTTGAATAATTTGTATTTCTTCAATTATTTATTTGTGTGTGTGAGTGTGTGTGTGTGTGTATGTGTGTGTGTTGGCACATTTATGGAAGTCATAAGTCAACTTCCAGGAGTTGGTATTCCCCTTCTGTCATGCGGTTCAAAGATAAGGATGGACTTTATCCTTAGGAGCAGGGTCCTAACTTACTCTGCCATCTTGACAGACACTCCTTTTAAGAAAACAAATAATTTTCCGCAGTGATGTATAAACAGAGACTTTCTGAATTCAGATCTCATTTTTGTGCCATCAAAATAACTAGCTACATGAAAAGAGACTCATTGATTTAGAAATTAATTAGTCTTAAATACAGCTGATGAAATAAATATGGACATTATTGCTGTTGTTCAGTGATCAGAAACTTAGTTATTGAATTAAACATAAAAATTAAATTTATGCAAATGGAGAGAAGTTCCATCACTATGTATTTTTTCCCTTTTAGAAGAAATTAATTCCAAACAGCACAGTAGCATGAGAGAGAGAGAAAGAGAGAGAGAGAGAGAGAGAGAGAGAGAGAGAGAGAGAGAGAGAGAGAGAGAGAATATTATTAAGAGAAGCAACCCAGCCTCTTCTCTAGAAAACAGGCAGTGGTGAGAACATCTGAGAAATGTAAGGTACCTGTTTGTTTAAAACTAGTTTTGATAAACTAGTTCCTGCTGGGCAGGAACAGAAAGCAGGCTCTCTGGGAACCAAAGTGTTAGAAATCAGACGAATCATGACATATTATTTATGAGGCAAAGATACTAAAGTAGTCTAGTCTAAAGTATATATTTTGAATAGCATATTTACTTGCATATTACTAAGGTATCTTTGCTCTGAAGTGGACAGACCTCTTGCTTACTATGTATGAGACTCTAGGGTCAATGCCCAAGCACAAAAGAAGAAGGATGCAGAAACTGTAAATCCTCGGTACTTATAGATGAGCACATGCAGGAATAGTATGTTCAAAGTTCAGAAATGGCTTTGGCGTTCTGGAAAGATGACTTATGAAGAGTTCTGGAATCAACCTCCAGACTTAATCCTTGGACAAATCAAACAAGGATGAAGTTCATAAAATGATTCAACCTCAGAAAGTTAAAAGGATGCACCCCATAAACTTGTACATGCAAAACAATTGAACAGTATCTGGGACGTATTAATAAATATTGCCTGTAATTACTAATAACTCATTCTTGCAAATGTGTTGTCTGACATTTCCGATCAATAACTTCGATGGCGGATGTGCCTGGCTTATTCTTAGCTTTTTAAACATGAATGATTAGAACAAATGACAGGACTGAAAGGATTAGATACGTTTTCTAGTTATTTCAACCAGGATTAATTTTAATTTCAATTTCAAAATGTCAATGTACTTCTTTATACACTTGATTTTATGTTTCATCTTCTCAAATGGGAGAGGGAAATGATAATTTTCATGTTTCTATTTTAGTAAAAAACACATGATGAGAGGGCATTCCATTATTTTTTTTTGTTTTGCTTTGAGTAAACACATTAAAATTTCATTTAAAAAAAATAAATACTAAGTGAGGTAACCCAGTCTCAAAGGATCAGTCATGGTATGCACTCACTAATAAGTGGATATTAGCTTGGAAAACTGGAATATGCAAAACATAATCCACACTTCAAATGAGATACAAGAAGAACTGCGGAGTGGCCCCTAGTTCTGGAAAGACTCAGTGTAGCAGTATAAGACAAAAACCAGAACAGGGAAGTGGGAAGGGGTGGGTGGAAGAACAGGGGGAGAGAAGGGGGCTTATGTGACTTTCGGGGAGTGGGGAACCAGAAAAGGGGAAATCATTTGAAATGTAAATAAAAATATATCGAATTAAAAAAATAAATACTTTCATATAGAAAAGAATCTGGTATATATATAAGTCTTAGCTCAATTTTCCACACACCTGTTATTTTGTTTACAAAATCTACATAGCCATTAAGTCCTGGGGTCCTATTGTTGGCTCTATTACTCACTCAGATGGCTGGTGATTCTGTTTAAGTATTTCCAACCCCACTTGTTTGCTCAGCATGAACTTTACTTACTGACTCACAAAGGATGACAACACACATGCACCCACACTACCAGAACTGAAACTTAGAAACGAATCACTTTGCAGTTAAAACATCACTTGACTATGTATGAGAAGGGTTGTTGTCATAAACTACTACAAAACTTGCTTAGATTTAAATTAAATTTGCCTCAAACTTTTATTCTGATGACTATTTCAGGGGATTATGCTACACAGACTTTGCCCCACATATGCAAAGTTATTTCTTTTACATAAGTAACACATATGAAAGTCTGATCTCTGTGTTTGAAAATGTATTATAAAATTGCTCAGTTGGGTAGTTCTAGATTTTAAAGGTTTCTCATTTAAAACTAATTACAATGCATTTGATTAAAATTTCAATTTTAAAAACAGTAAGAATGCACTATTATAGTTTCTTTTTCTCTCAAAAACATCAAAAAGGAAGAAACTTTTAAAACCAGGCACAAATGAAATCAATGTGCGCCTTATGCTTCAAATGACATCTGTAAGTAGTAAAATTTTCATAGAACTTGTATTTGTTGATATAACAGAAACTAAAACTCATTAATTTTTTGAAAAGTTACATTCTTATATATCAGATACCAGAAAATAACAACTCATATTGTACTAAAATAAAAGTGAACTATTAGTTCAAGATGAGATGCTTGAGCCTATTCATCGCTGTCATGAAGGTGAGTCATATCTATCAGATATTAATGATCTGGAGTCTATTAAAATATCCTGCAGAAGCTTGGCATCACCCTAGGTATTAGCGCCAAATATTTCACATAGCAAAATTTTAGAAGTGCCAGGTCTATAGTTCAAATGCACAACACATTCATGTTCATTAGCAAATAAAAGATCAATATCTTAACATGACTTCTATTTGCATTAATACACAAGTAAAGATGCTATTCAAAATATACAATTTAGACTAGTAGCACCTGCGTTATAGCTGAGCTCAGACCCCAATATGAGTCTAACCAGACGTCATCAAAGAAATTAAGTACTATAATCTTGCTCTTAGAAATTTCTTGTGTGACACATTAATGAATTCAAGACTAGGTTTACTAACTAAATCCATAGTCAACTTTTAGGTTTCTCTGGAGTAGGCTTTCATTCTGTATCATAGCCATTTGCTTTTCAATAAAAATATAAAACTCTTTACTTGACATTTTCTAAAGACAGACTCACTTTCACTAAATTCCCATCTTACATCTGAAGTACCTCAACTTTCTTTAATTATTCTCAGATTGCATGTTTATTTAACTGCAAACACATACTTTATCTGAATTTTGTAGCTGTAATATTACCTCAACAGTTAAGAATTAATTTGGTGTTTTAAAGGATAAAATAATAATAAAAATACACAAGTATATACAATTTTATTATATGCTTAAAAATTAAAACAACAAACAAGTCAAAAAGTTTGAAACGTCCCAGTTTGTATCAATATTTTCACTTCTAAATCCTTTATAATCTAGATGAATTTTTTGTGCTGTATTAATCTTAAATTTTCCCCCTCCATTTTGCCAAAACATGAGTGGCAAATTCCAGGTTGGGAATAAAGATGTATGCCAAAAAGCATTCTCATAAAGGTAACTGAAATAGCTAGGATATTTTTATTATTACTATTTTTAATGAAAATAAATAGCTAAATAAACACCCATGAATTTATCACTCTCCTATAACATTAGAATTTTTGAATCTTGTTTTATTTGCTGCTTCCTGTTTCTTCTCTATCAAAGTCAAGCCCAATACTGTATTTTTCTCTGTAAGTATTTATTGGTAATCAGTAAGTAACAAGTAAACAACCATCCTGCATTTACTGCACCTGACAAAGTATAAATTAATTTATTTATTTAATACTTATACTGTATTCCTAAATTCTCCATTTTCTTTAAAATTAATCTCCTGGCTTTTTTGTTTTGTTCTGATTTGTTCTGCTTTTTGTTGTTTTGTTTTGTATGTAATGTGATCAAATATGGACCCAAAGCCATTACATTTCATTTGGCTGATGTCAGTAAATTTACTATTACTGTGAAATTCCTGAACCTCCTGTTTAGAATTGTTTTTAAATTATGCTCATGTATTTAGAATGGATGTGGTGTGTGTGAGGGGTGGATGGATATCATTTGTGTGCTTCTGTGTGGAAGTTAGAGGACCCCCTGTGGATGTTGTTTCTCTCTGTCTACCATATAGATATCAGGAATCGAATTCAGGTTATTTATTAGGTTTTATGACAACCTGATGAAACCTGTTGCAAGCTTAGTCCTGCTCTGATAATTTATAGTGTCTTTGGTATGCAAAATTACTAAAATAGGATAGCCAACTAGAAAAAAGTTGTCATTTTATATCCTTTTCTAATAGTTAACTTTAAGAAGCCAGCTATCAATAATGGTTTCTGTCTCAAGGATACATCTTTAGGAAAGTGGGCAGTGATAAGTCTATCTCATTGACAGAAGCTCTGGTTTCCTACTGTACACAGGTTTTGATACAGTATATCATTAAAGTTAAATTCACATTCTTTTACTAGCTAAAAGGGGTCACTTGGCTCTGTTCTCTGCTTTCTATGCATCTCCCTTGAACCTTCACAACAGCTCAAGGACCGACCGTAAACTCAATTCTCAGTTACAGTGCTGGAAGTCTTTATTTGGCAGAATTCTGAGATATTTAGAAAAACAGATGGAGCAATTATCAGAGGACAACATTTGCAAAAGGTCTCAATGCTTAAAAAATAAAATAATTCACTAGAAACTCATGAACTTAGGTTTACCAAGTTCAAGAACTAGCCTTAACATGCTTCTAGCTTTTCATAACCAAAATAAGTCCAAGCTTCTTTATGATTGTTACACATAAATGTAATCATGTTTTACATGTACATTTCCAAGCTCAAAATTATGAGAAATGCTCAGTTAGAGTAAGAATTTACTGCTGAAGCAAAGTAATAGATTCTAAATCCCAGTGAACTTCTATGTAGTTAGAATGACCATTTTGAAGTTGTGAAATTTTGTTTTTACATATTTACTATCAATTACATTTTTATCTACTGACCCATCAAAAAAGGAAGATAGAAAAAAGGACATAAAGCAGAAAATTATTTAGCTTCATACCCTCTTTCATGGCTCATATGTCCTTTCTCTGTCCTTATCATTTAATATTACTTCTTGATCTTATTTCTAAAAAGAAAAAATGTGTGAATATGAAGGAGTTTTATGGAAAGAGATGCACAGAATACTCACCATTGAAGGAAGACCTAAATTTGTCCTATTAAACAAATTGTCAGATCTATTATTTCAATTTCCTCTAAAATTTTTCTTTAATAGGTATTTGTTTTTTGCATAGCAAATCAGCCTACTTTAATATATTTATTTGTATGTGTTTGTGTTTGCATGTATGTATGTATGTATATATGTATGTACATATATATATGTACGTATGAGTGTGTAGGCAATAAGATTCGCTGGAGCTGGAATTACTGAGAGCTGTAGGTTGCTTAATATGGATTCTGAGAATTGAATTTGTATCCTCTGCAAGAGCATCAAGCATTCTTAACTGATAAGCCACCTTTATATCTCATGAAACATGAATTTGAAACTATTATTTCCATAAAGGGTTACATATATAATTTTAATCTAGGAGGAGTCATTCTGAAATAATGAAATAATAAATATATATGTATATGTACTATATAAAAAGCTATATGCATATTATATAAACCTTATATATACACTATGTACTATGTACTATATACATATAAAACCATAAACACACACACACAAACATATACATTATCTAGACTTCATCCATAATGCCCATGATTCATGTTTCCATACAACTACCAGAGGACCCTGCTATACCACTCCTGGGCATATGCCCAGAGGATTCTCCAGCATGTAATAAGGACACATGCTCCACTATGTTCATTGCAACCCTATTTATAATAGCCAGAAGCTGGAAAGAATCCAAATATCCCTCAACAAATGAATGGATACAGAAAATGTGGTATATATACACAACGGAATACTACTCAGCTATTAAAAACAATGAATTCATGAAATTCTTAGGTAAATGATAGAATTAGAAAATATCATCCTGAGTGAGGTGACCCAATCACAAAAGAACACAAATGGCATGCACTCACTGATAAGTGGATATTAGCCCAGAAGCTTGAAATACCCAAATCATGATTCACATATCAAATGGTGCCCAAGAAGAAGGAAGAACAAAGTATGGATACTCTAGTCCTTCTTGGAAGGGGAACAAAATTCCCACAGAAGGAAATACAAAGAGAAAATCTGGAGCAGAGTCTGAAGGAAGGACCATCCAGAGACTACCCCACCTAGTAATCCATTCCATATACAGTTACAAAACCCAGACTCTATTATTGATGCCCACAAGGAACTTGCTGATTAGAGCTGGATATAGCTGTCACCTGGGAGGCTCTGCTAGTGCATGACAAATACAGAGGGGGACACTCTCAGCCAGCCATTGAACTGAGCACAGGGTCCCCAATAGGGGAACTAGAGAAAGGATCCAAGGAGCTGAAGGGGTTTGCAGTGCCATAGGAGGAACAACAATATATATCAGCCACCCAGTACTCCCAGAGCTCCCAGGGACAAAACTATCAACCAGAGAGTGCACATGGAGTTACCCATGGCTCCAGACACATGGGCAGTAAAGGATGACCTTGTTGAACATCAAAGGGAGGAGAGGCCCTTAGTCCTAGAAAGGCTTGATGCTGCAGTATAGGGGAATTCTGGGACAGGGAAGCAGGAGAGGGTTGATTGGGAAACAGGGGGAGGGAGATGGGTTATGAGACTTTTGGGGGGTGGACCAGGAAGGAGGATAACATTTGAAATGTAAATGAAGAATATATCTAATAAAGAAAGAAAAAAAAGAAAAGAAAAAGAAAAACCTTTTGTTATATGGATAAAAATTGCTCAGCACTTATATAAATATACATTTTTTAAATTTGATTTTATTTTATTTGAATCGCATGTACTATTGACTTGTTTTTCTATTACTTGATAAGTGATAAACCTTTGAATCGTGACTCTGTTTCAAATTTAATCCCAAAACATCCGATTATAAAATTTAAACTTGTCTTTTTAACTAAATTAGTAGATACTTCATACTAAAATTTGTCAAGCTTTCAATAAAATAATATAAATCAAATTGGCAAATTTCAAGTTTTTGTCTCCCTATACCAATAAAGTATATTTTATAAATTTATCATTATATTAATTATTATTACGAGGATCAGTGTTGAGTTGGCTTTCTCCAACTTTATAACAAAGCCACATAACCCTAAAGAGTAAATGAATGGTGTTATAAAAATAATTACCATGAAACTGTTGATACTTTAAAGCATACTTTCACATAGAAACAGTATAAATATATATAGTAATATTAAGTCATCGTGGCTGGTTTTCTATCAAGTTGACACCAGCTAGAGTCATCAGAGGGACAATTGCAACTGAGAAAATGCCTCTCAAGATCGGACTGTATACAAGGGTAAAATGAATTGTTTTTAGTTGGTGATTGATTTATAAGTACTGGGTCCATTATGAGTGGCATCACCTAGACTGATAGTCCTGAGTTCTATTAGAAAGCAGGCTAAACAAGTCATTGAATGTAAGTCAGTTATCAGCACCTCTACATGTCCCCTGCATCAGCTCCTTCCTCTATGTTCTTGTCTTGTTTGAGTTTCTGTCCTGACTTCCTTCAATGATGGACTATGATGTGGTAATAACCTCTTTCTTCTCCAGCTTGCTTTGGGTCACAGTGTTTCATCACAGCAATAGTAACCTTGACTAAGACACTCATATTTCAATTTCCTGTGAAATCATTACAGTTTATAAAAATAACAGGACATTTTAATTGTGTGGAAACTTTACAACCATCTAATTAAATTCCGTGTTTACAAATCAGGTAACGGAAGCACACAAAAGCTGACTGATTAGCAACAGTGAATCTGTAGGAAGATATGTTTTAAGCTCCAATTAGAGTAGTAAGGAATCCAAATCCCCATGAGATCTGGAACTTCACTACAAGAAAGCAGGTTAAAATCCCTAGACATGAATAATTTAATTATAGCACCTGCATAGAAAATACACTTTAATCTTATTATCTCTGCATCTTTCTACTTAAAGGCATGTCTAAATCAAGCCCTGGGGTGGAGAAGAATGAGAGAGTGAAGCACTTAAACTGAAGTGTTGTATTTAGAAATCAGAATATGCATGTGTATAGTCTGAAAATAAAATCTCAATGTTAAGTTAAATTAATGATGTATTTCTATGATCTCACTGATATATATTTTCAGGCGTATTCCAATGAGGCATTGTGATTTATTCTACTACCAAATTTAAAGTCCTTGTACTACCTTGTAATAAAGCTGTAGAGTACCTTGTGCTGTCTAGACATGTCCAAAATTGTGAAGTGTAGATCATTCTCAGTACTCTAAACAAGCTAGCAAAACATACTTTCAAAGGAAATAGCTCATGTTCCATTTAAAAGCTTTTGACTTATGTTAGCAAATTTTATTCATAGACTATGTAATGTACTTTGCTTTGTAAAGATTTTGTGTGAAAAATGTGTTTTGGATTATCTTAAGAGGGAAAATGGCTGGAAAATTAATCATTTTTTTTATCAAAATGCAAAAGGAACTAGAAATAGCATGGCTCATATTCCTCTCAACTTACATGAAGAAAGAGTTAACTGTTTAAAGCCAAATTCATATGCATATGTAAAGAAAGACAAATTTTAAGCGTGATCGTAATAGTTCCTTTCATTTATGAATTAATTTTTGGCCTGGTAGATACCAAAGGTGACTGAAGATAAGTCCTTTTATATTTATTTTATTTTACTGGGCATGAATGTTTGCCTGTGTCTATATATAGGAGGCATGTGCCTTGTCAGAACAAGGGTCAAATCTCCTGGATCTAGAGTCACAGTCGGTTGTTACACAATATGTGGGTACAGGGAATCAAAGCCTCATTACCTGTTAGCTGCTGATCCATCACTCTACTCCCAAAAGTGATATTTAAATGATTACTTAAAAGGACTTTTTAGACTCAAATGGCCATAGATATTTATAGACTTGGCTAAGAGCACGTATTTGTTATACAGATTATTTCCTTCTTATAGAATACATATCAATGGAGCCACAAGCCCACATGATTCATTTCAAAACTCAAATACAATGTAATTACATTTTCCTTGGTGTTCTTAGTTTTATTTTTGAGACAGACCCAACTTCCTGGTGATTGTTTACCTATCAACAAGCTCTGGAAATAGGCCCCTTGGCATGTGCATGGGAGATTATTGTAAGTTAACTAGGTATTCTTGTGGCACTGTAGACAGTTGAGACAGTATTCTTCCTGATTATGGATGCAGAGTAACTAACTACTTTAAGCTCTTACTGTCTTGACTCCCCATATAACCTAGACTACACTCTAGAGCTTCACTTTTAGTTTTAGAGAGCAGAGCACGTAATAGCTATGTAGGATAAATAAAATAAAATCAATTCTATCTCATTCTCTTACAATTATTCTCTCATCTTATCTGTGCTATTGAAATACAACAAACTTTGAAATGGAATTAAGGACTTGAAAATAAGTTCAGATATTCTAAATTGTACAAACATTTTATAATAGCCTCAAATAGTATAAATATCTTGCTATAACTCTAAGAAAGCAAGTGAAAGACATGTGTTATAAAAATCTTTAGTTTTTAAAGAATGAAATTGCAGATATCAGAAAATTGAAAGATTTCCAATGCTCATAGAATGATAGGATTAATACAATAAAAATGGCCATCTTACAAAAAGCAATCTACAAATTTAATGTAATCCCCATCAAATTCCAACACATCTCTTTCCAGATCTGGAAAGGTAAGTTCTCAGGTTCATATAAACACACACACACACACACACACACACACACACACACATGCACGCACACACACACACACACACACACACACACACACACACACAAGAATATCTAACAATCCAGAATAACAAAATAATTGGTGGATACATAATCATCCCAATTTTAAGTTACATTACAAAACCACAGTAAAAGAAAAAAAAAAACAGTATAGTATTGACACAAAAACAGCTATGCTGAATGATGGAATCTAACTGAACACACAGATATAATTCTACACACATTCTATAATCCAGTGAACATTGGATTTTTTTATAATGAAGCCAGAAATATACACTGGAAAATAATCAGCATCTTCCTCAAATGGTGCTGGTCAAACTGGATGTAACAAAATTCAAAAATATCGATATTTACTGTCTTGTTCAAAACTCAATTACAAATGCATCAAAGACCCCAAAATTAAACCAGATACACTGAAACTAATAGAAAGTGGGGGAATAGTTTTGTGCTCATTAGTACAGAAAAAGAATTTCTTAGAAAAGCACTATTTATTGTGCACTAAGAATAGCAATTACAAAATGCAATATCATGAAATTGAAAAATATCTACAGGGCAATGGACACTGATGGTTTTCATATGCTCAGCCCAGGTAGTGGCACCATTAGAAAGTGTTGCCCTATTCTAGTAGCTGTGGCCTTGATTGAGTACGTGGGGCATTGTGGGTGTGGGCTTTAAGACCCTCATCCTAGCTGCCTAGAACCCAGTATTCTGCTATCAGCCTTCAGATGAAGAGGTAGAACTCTCAGGTCTTCCTGCACCATTTCTGCCTGGATGCTGCCATGTTCCCCCCCCCCACCCACCTTGGTGATAATGGAGTGACCCTCTGAACTTGTAAGCCAGCCCAATTAAATGTTGTCCTTATAAGAGTTGCCTTGGTCATGGTGTCTGTTCATAGCAGTAAACCCCTAAGTAAGACACCATCATTAGGTTTAAGCAGCAGCCTGCATGATAAGAAAAGATTTTTAGCAAATACACCTGTGATAGAGAGCTAATATACAAATGTATATAAAGAATAAAAACAAACCTTATTTTTAAGAAATCAAATAAACCAATTAAAATGGGATCCAGATCGAACAAAGGATTCTCAAATGAAGAATCTCAAATGGCTGAAAATACTCTTAAGGACATGTTCATCCTCCTAAATAATCAGGAAATACAAATCAAAACTACTTGAGATTCCTATTTACACCTTCAGAATTCTTAAGAGTAATAAAACAAAGGGCAGCTCACCTTGGCAATGATGAAAAGCAAATGGAATGCAAATTTATTACTGGTAAGACTGCAAGCTTGCAGAGGCATTATGTAAATTAGTGTGGGAGTTCCTCAGGAAGATGGGAACTGATCTACTTAAAGAGATACAGCACTCTGTGTATGTACCCAAAGGATGTTTCATCCCTCCACAGAGAATCTTACTCAACTATGCCAATTGCTAAGCTATTCATAACAGCCAGAAATTGGAAACATCATAGATGTATCACAAAAGAAGAATAAAGAAAATGTGGCACATTTACACAATGAAATATTACTCAGCCATTAAAAAGAATAGCATCACTGGGCATGGTGGCACACGCCTGTAATCCCAGAAGTTGGGAGGCAGAGGCAGGTGGATTTCTGAGTTCGAGGCCAGCCTGGTCTACAGAGTGAGTTCCAGGACAGCCAGGGCTCCACAGAGCAACCTTGTCTTGAAAAAACAAAAAAACAAAAAAACAAAAACAAAAACAAAAAAGAATAGCATCATAAAATTTGTAGGTATATGAATGGAATTAGAAAAAAAGTCATTTTAAGTGAGGTAACGCAGACCCCAAAAGAGAAATATTAAATGAATTCACTTATATGCAGCTATTAGCTGTTAAATCTATGATCAGTAAGCTACAATCTGAAGAACTACAGAGGTTTCCTCTAAAATAAAGTGCTAGACTAGACAGAAAGTTCTTGTAAGAAAAGAAAACTAGAATAAATAGCTGGGGGATGGAAGGGCATTGGAATGGGATGATCAATGGGAATGATGAGAGAAGAGAGGATGGGGAAGGGAATACAGGGAGAGATAGCAGAAATTAAGGAGCATTTCAGAGACAGTAGGGAAACTTTAAATAAAGAAAGCTTCTACATATGTGAACGTAACCTAAATGAAGCTGTGTGATAAAGGGCAAGATAGACCTCTAACTGGACAATTCTTGCCATCAAATGAAATTTTCAGTGCTAGAATTAAATTACAACTAATTTGATTTATGACCAAAGGTTTCTCATGAGAACCCCAACTACCAGGTCTGCTGGCAAAGCTATAGGTTGTTCTACACAATGTGACTGTAAGGTTCCATGATGATTGCAACACTTACATATTTCATTAAACATGGAGAAGTCAAGGCAGTCCCCACTTAGAGGCTTTACCTCAACAGGTTACTATCTTTGGGACAGGAAGATACTCTACATAGCACCAAAGGAAAAATATAAATACACATTTACAGCCCCTGTTATCATGGTGTTCTGTTTGCAAGAACATTTGTGTCAATGGTGACACAAAGCTGTGGTAGTCCCCTGTTGAATGTAATTTTAAAAAACATGCTCCTGCCTTCTCTGAAGCTCTGTCCACTCTCCGTGTTAGGCTCTGAGATCAGCCACTACTGGTCTCTCTCAGCGCTTCCAATGACTGTTTTTCCCTGGAGATGCCATAGCTCACCGAGCACATCCTGGAACAACTGCTCCAGCTGCCTTATTTCTCCTCCCGCCAACCTTAGCTCTGCAGATGAAAAACACTAGAAAGTTTTATTATTTTAAAACTAGCCAGATAATTCAATGGCTGGGCAAAGAATTCACTGCCCTAATCTTATCAATTAACTCCCTCCATCCTCCTGAGCTGCCACTTGCAGCTGAGGCTACATACTCTAGGGGCCCCCAGACCTACATGTCTTCACCTTCCTCTTCACCCAAATCCTGGTCTGAATACTCTCCCTCTGTGTTCCCTTTTTTCCTCCTGGGAACAGGAAGTTCTACCTTTCTGCTTCCCTTATTGACACAACCAAGAAGCAATTAGGGAAACAGCACCTCCCCTTACAATCACCAACTGATATCTGATTTGCCATAAGGTCCTCTCAGTGAAATGGGACCCAACCTCTACACTGCTTGAGTGACTGAGAACCTGAGACTAGATAGCTCAGGGCTCTAAGGTAAAAACCAAATACTAAGGTTCTACTAAAGGAACTTAGCAATTAAATCAATCTTAATGACAGTCTTGTATATTCAGAGATGAGTGCCTTTGTCAAAAATCTTAAGAGAAGCTTCCTGAAGGAAATAAGAACAAACACAGACTCACACCTAGACGTTATACATAGAATAAGAGGTCCTGGAATACTTAATCTGAAACAGAGTGTCTTCATCAAATTTTTACTCAGAGCTCAGGGAATTCTATAGAACAAGAGGCACAAAGAGTCTGAGGGCATGGACGCCACTAAGAAAACAGGGACCTCCAAGATACCATGATCAATGCATACATGAATGATGTAGACTGCTGGCTGACAGAGACTGAGGCAGTATACATACAGCCTCCATGGGTCTGTACCAGGTGGGAATCGATAGTGGGCAGGAGAAGGAGACACAGGACTCTAGCCCTAATCCAGAAGCTAGCTCCAATTAATATTCACTTATTAATGAAAATGTAGTTTTCTCCAAGGGAGTCTCAGTGGAGAAACAGACTTCTCTAAGGGTAAGCTGCATGCAGATAGCCAGCAGAGAATAGTGCATCTTGAGAGATTCCCTGACTCATAATGTTAGGTCAGAGCCTTAAAAAAGTTATCTTGGGGTCAGTTATGTATGGTATCATAGCATCTGCAAATAACAAAACTTTTACTCCTTCTTTTCCAGTTTCTGAAATTTTCCAATTTCCCCTTCATCTCTTCTACTTGTCTTATTGCTCTGACAATAATTTCAAGTACTATATTGAATAAAGAGTAAGAGAGTGGACAGCCCTGTCTTGTCCCTGATTTTAGTAGAATTGCTTTAAGTTTCTCTCCATTTAGTATTATGTATGCCTGCTATGTATTTCTTTGATTATGTTTATGTATGTGGCCTGTATCCCTGATTTCTCTAATACTTTTAACATAAAGGAAGTGTTTGTTTTGCTCTATTCTGATGTATAGAATTTTATTTTATCTTATTATATTTTATGTTATTACATATTTTTTAAATTATAATATATTGATATGTATTATTATTTAATATATTTATTATATTACTTTTTTATTATTCCTTAGAAGGCTATTATTTGTCTTCTAGTGAGAGACAAAAAGGCACTGGATCAGGATGAGAAGAAAGATGGGAAGAAATTGGTAGGTGCATAAGGAGGAAAAATCATGATTAGAATGTATAATGTGAGAAAAATCTATTTAAAATAAAACAAAAAAATTCTTCTCAAAATGTTTTGTTTTGGATTTTGTCTAGTGTGTCAAAAGTAAAATATGAAATAAAAGTAAAATTAAATACCCTTGGATAATGCATAATTTTAGTGACTAAGAACCATTTAATTTGTACTTTTGAATTTTTTGTCACCTAGATAGAATCAAAGTCAAGTTTTGTTTGTTTTGTTTTGTTATTTTTACTCATTAGATATGCAAGCTCTCTAGCTGTTCCTTTCTCTCAGGGACCACAACCATTCAAGTCCTCTTCATCATTATAATGAACAGAGGGGATCATAATCTTAAATAGGAAAAAAAATAGTAGGTCTGCCCTTAGGCAATGTTCCATTCTATTTAGTAGGAAATATTCACTCCTCTAATGGTATCCATAAAAACATTGGTATTCAAATAAAAGATGCTACATGTTATCTTTAAAATTGAAGGTTCAAGTAAATAAGAGAATGGATTTTTTTTTTTTAACCTTGAGCACTGTATAGGCGAGGTAGCTGAATTTCTAACCTGACCTAATCTTACTTGTTTTCCAGTACAGAATGAATATAGGCCAGGAACCATTCATCATGTAGGCTAGCTAAGATGGTTGAATCTAAGATGAATGTCAAAGTGGACAAAGTGATGGCCAGAAATCCTGAGATTTTGATATTGTCTAATCTCTATGCTATATGATATACCTTCCAAGGTGTTAAGGACTTACAGTTGCCATGACAATGACAAAAATAAAAATAAATTAAAAAAAACAATGAAAAGAATACAAGGAATTAGTGTGCCAAAATTTCCAAATTTCATCTTCCCATTAACATAAAAGAAACAATGTTTTTCTCATTTATTATCCTGCCCATCCCCTCTTGTATGTACCATGTTCTAATCTCTGTGAATACAGAAGAGATTTAACAGTGTATCACCTATTTTCCCTGTTCTTAGTAAGAGTTCAATCCTCAAAAATGGCAAACACACACACACACACACACACACACTCACACACACACACATACATACACACAATGAGATAGGGAGGGGGCAAGGAGAGTGGGAGGAATGGACTATGTGAGGAGAGAATATGTTGTATTATTTCAATTATCTTTCTTCTCCCCGTAGCTTCATGAAGCCAGGCTGGGCAGGTGGAAGGCCCCAGTTGCATCCCCTATAGCCTGTTCTGATGTTTGTTTATGTTAGAATATCTGTCTGATCTTTTAAGCTAAGGTCTGATGACTGTACCTGTAGGTTTGAATAGGAATGGCCCCCATAGAGTTGTTTGAATGCTTTGTCATAAAGGAGAGGGACTACTTTGGTAGGGATTAGGACGTCTGGCCTTGTTGGAGTAGGTGTGGCCTTGTTGGAAGAAGTATGTCGCTGTGAGTAGGTTTTGAAGTTGCAAAAGCCCAAGGCAGGCCCAGTGTCTGTCTTCCTGCTGCTGTTGGATCTGTATCTAGAACTTTAAGCTACCTTTTTTAGACACATGCCTTCCTGTGTGCAGTCGTGCTGCCCACCCTGGTGATAATGGACTAGACCTGTAAAACTATAAGCAAGGACCAATTAAATGATTTCTTTTATAAAAGTTGTCTATTTACAGCAGTAGAACACTGACCTTTGAAAACTCACCTCAGAAACTATCATAAGTTGTCATCACAACTTCCTCTAAATTGGTCAGATTAGGTTAATTCAGATAAATTTCTCTTGTATTCATTAAGTATTCTGATCATATATACTACTACTCTATTTTGCAATCTTGATTTAAGTATTCTGATTTTTTTCTTTCAGGACTTGATATTTCTTGTTGATGCACCAATACCAACTTCACTGTAATTCCAAGCATGATTGCACAATGAATGTAGATACTGCAATTATATATAAAAAATAGAACCAGATATGCTGAGACAATGCTTTCTGTCTTTCCAGGTAATCACTGTGCAATGAAATCACTTCACATGCCAGGTGTTAAATATACCATGTCAGCAGAGCTCTCTCTTTTCATTTCCTTTGTTTTGTCTCACAAATAATCAATATATTTAAGCAATTATCAATCATATCTGACAGGACGTCCTTAAATATAAATTAATCTGCCACACATTGCTTTTAAAGGATAATAAAAATGAGAATATTTAGCTCATTTTACATGTGATTGATGACATACCAGGAACTTCAGAAATCTTCCTGGTGAATAGAAAGAATTGATTTGTCCAGAATGAAACCCATTTTTCTTTTCCATTAAGGTAAATCTCTCACACAGTTTTAACACAATACTAAAGATTCTTTATTCTGACTTTATGTGAGTCTCTTACATGTACCATCTGCCCATTTCTTCTTCAATTAGTACTAACTGGCTAACTTTAGACATTGACATATACAGACACTACTTTCTAGCTCTTAAGATTGTCTCACTTCTAACAGACTACATTCTTTCTATTATTATTATTATTATTATGATGATGATGATGATGATGATGGTGATGATAAATGTTTAAAAAGCACATATCATCTCTGATCTCCAAGTTGACATTCCAGCATACAGAATCTGGAACAACTCTTAACTCTTTCAATATGTCTTTATGGATATAAGTTAACCTAAACTTCACATTTCATTTCTCTTTCCACATTCTTGGTAATTTTTATGTGGAATTGTGCTAGTAGACAATTGATATTTTCATAATATACCCTTTACTACATGCAATCTCAATTACCTTGTCATTTAATTTCTAAAACTAATTTAAAGCTCTTTTACCAACATCTGAACTACTATCAAGAAAATGATTCATGTATGTATTTGCATTCCTATATAAATGTCATATTCTTGAAACGTATGAGTAGCTAGTGATTATGCTGGTGTAGTAAAGTAGCAATTATAGGTTTTCCTCCAAGATCCATGACTTAAACCCCAGTATAGTGGATTAGATTTCCTAAACCAGGCTCAATCGCCCCTCTTATTGAGCGTGTCAATTCTACATAGAGAGTCATGGGTTACCATGCACCAAGGTCTGCATGCCACTACTGCATTGTCAGGGCTATTGTCCTATGCTAGTCATCATTGTGGTTCATAGGTGTCATAGCTGAGTAAGATTTTTGATTGTTTCTCTACTTTGAAATGTTACATGACAGCTTCAAGTTCTCAAAAACTGGCTCTCAGGAAAAGTCTTTCAGGCTAGTACCAGGTCAATAAATAAATGTATGTAAAAATACTTAATGAAAAAAAGAGATGATGACTTTAAAAGAAAACAAGGAAAGATTTTGGTGAGGATAGAGAAGGAGAAGAAAGGGAAAATTATGAAATTATGTTATAATTGACAAAAATAAAAAAGAAATAAAAGAAAATCTATAAAAAAGTAAAAACACAACTGTTATTTAATAATTATGAAACATAAACAACTGCTTCATAACTTTTATTATTTATTTTTTATTTATTTATTTATATTATGCTGATTGAACTCCCTCTGGTCACTTCCTCCCATAATCCTTTTCTCTCCCCTTCTCCTCTCTGTAGATGCTTGCCCCCAACAAATCAGGTATCCCCTGACCCTGGCACTTCAAGTTTCTAAAAGGCTAGACACTTCCTCTCCCACTGATGCCAGACAAGGCAGTCAGATAATAAATCATATCCCATGTATAGGCAACAGCTTTTGGGATAGCCCCTGCTTCATTTATAAATTTACTCTTAATCTGTAATTTATTTCATGGAAAAGAGACTTACGGCCACTAAAAGCTATTCTATTATTTTTGAAAAAATGGTAATTTTATCATAAAGATAGCAACTTGGAACTACTTTGAAACCAAGTATACTATTTAATCTTGGAAAAGAAGAATAAGCTAAAAATAAAATTTACATCCATATTAGAGTCTAAAATACCTAATAATATAACTAGTATTTACTGAGTGCCTAAATGACATTTCCTGTAATGAGTTACATATTCTTGCCTTTGTGGATTGTACAGGCTAGTAGTGTAATGCGTTAGCAAGTATCTTACAACCTGTATAGTAAGTCAATGATTGAGAGATAGAGTTAAATTGCTGAGGGAAAGACAAAGCAGTTGTCACCAAATCCAGTAGCTTTTTCATGTGTTCCTTCCCATCACAAATATTATCTAGTAGGAGACTTAACCATTTTTATTCATGTTTAGAATCAAATGTGTTAACAATTTTCTATGCTAGCTACTTAGAACTAATCTGAAATAAATGAATAGTTTTGACTTAATAATAGTTCATCTACCCTTCAAAATAATATTTTTTACGTATGCAGGTAAAGAAGAAAGCAGGCCTAGATACTATATATTTATTAATATATTTCATAGTGGGTATTGAACTAAGATTTCTGCACATGGTAAATGAGTGCTCTACTACTTGAGCTTTATTTCCAGCTCCAGAAAGCATCATTTTACTAATAATATATATATATATATATAACTTTATTTTCAAAATAAAAAAAATTGTTTTATGAATATAGATTTATAAAAGATCATTGACAAGTCAGGTGCTAAATATATCAGGCAACAGTAATCTTGTCACATAATTTTTTTTGGATAAACAGTACTATGTTAAATAGTAGTAATATCCATCATTTCAATTGTTGGCAACTGCTAATTTTGGATAATTCTCAGTTCACTGGTCTAGAGATCAGTGATACAGACTTTAAAATGTAAAGTTCAGCCTGCTTTAACCAGTCTCTAAAAGGACAGGCTGATGGAAAGAAGGATTCAGTATAACAGGATTTCTTACTCTTGAGGTTGTAAATAGGTCTTTATTTATTTACTACCCTGAAGTCACTGGAAATTACAGATGTGCATAGGTCATTTTTGTTGTTATTGTTGAGTAACAGTCTGAGTATTTGTTTAACTTATATCCGCCCTGTTTTAGACTTTGAATACATTTTAAGTGTTATTTTTCTTAAATAGGTCTCTGTTCTCACAAATTTCAGGAGAATAACCTTGACTACAGTGTAGGCTACCTAGTGATAATTGGGGAGAAATAATTATAAAATCACCAATATGTTTCTACATATCAGACTACTGATACCCTTATGGTTTGGATGTTTAAAAGTTGATTCCAAAGGTGAGATTGCATTACTGAGTGAAAACAAACAAATACCTTTCATCTTTAACATCTGAAAAAATGTTATCAATTTTTAATTGCATTTTAATTTGACAAGCAAGATAATGCTTAAGTGATACCTTTTTAGAATAAATTTAGGAAAGAAAAATTATCACTAAGCTCTTTTTCATACATAAAACATGAAGTACTCTGAAATTTGAAGATTGCTAGTAATGACTTAGAGAAAAGGGCGGCGAGAAAAATGAGTGGTGATGAAGTGTAGAATGTGTCTACTATTTAATTTCTTTAGAGAGTCAGAGCTTAAATAGTAAAGACATGATGGATGAATATACTGGCTTACACTACTCAATAAATACATGAAGGCCATCTTGAAGTTGATACTCTGTCAAAAAAGTGACTTTTTTTTCCCTGAGCAGACCTATCCTGGTCACTCTATGAGTGTGAGACTTTCTTGAATTTATTGCTGTGAATTCTGTCTCAGGAACAGAGTAGGCACATGTCATGTTTTCATGAGTCCTATGGCCTGAGTAGTGGTCACGTTGATGAATGGACCAAAAAAATATGACATACAAGAGATAATATGTACTATCATCACCCTTTTCTTAGTTAATCCCAAGGTGAAATTTGAATTTATTTGTTTTTTCTAAAGTATCCTAGAAATGCTTCTTCCTAGTCCAAGTTTTTCATCCACCAAATGCCAATGATTCATTTGAAAACTGATGAAGGCCTCCTGCAAGATGAGAGGAGGACAAATGAATAAGAAAAGCAAGAAATCTAAGTAGGAGAAAGAGTAAAGCTAAGAGGGAGATTTGCTCTGTAACAGAAAAAATGGTTGCAAAAAACTGAGGATCAGAAATGATTCAGAAGTCCCAAGCTGCATAGAATATGCAGAGGATATGGCAAAGGCTGACACTGGACGAACCAATGTAGATCAACAAGGAACAAATGAGCAAAAAACAAAACACCAAACACAAGACAAGTAGCCCCTTGGTCGGTATGCTGAGATGCTGAAACATTTATTCCAGCATCCTGCTTGATATTACCTCAGACTGCCTCAGTGATGTTTCCTCAAATATCTGCATCAGGAACAATTTTGAAAAGGTCTAATCTTGGAAGCATCCCCATTCTATTTCAAAGAAGATGATGAGCATCAGGAATCTCCTTATGGAATTTGCATCAAATGTGACCAGCTGCCACTGGGCAAGAAACTGCCCATATTTCAATTGCTGATAGTATGCTGTCCAAACTGGACAAAAAAGATTCAAGGAAGTCAGCTGCAGAGCTTTGCGAAGACAGAGTAAGCAGTCCTTCACATTTCCTGCTTTACAAAAAGTGTGTCAGATATTCTGGGACAGAATACTGAAAATGGATGCTCCAATATTATAGAGAAATTTGTGTGACTGTACAGGTAGCCAGCTTTCTCTGCTGTTTCTCTAGTTTTAAAAGCTGCTTGCTCTATACTTATTATTTATTCAGGTAATATTTATCCTTCCGGTATCTTATGGGGTTGAAGACTAGATAGCTATAGTCTCACAAGTTTAAATTGTTTGGGATTTAAGAAAATGTTCTTAGGTCTAAGAAGATGTTTTAGGTTGGTAATGCAAGTTATGTATAGAACTCTGAATTTACCAAGATCAGATAGATAATAAATTATTTTTTCAAGGTTGCCAATGTTAGACACGGTGAATGTTAGTCTTTGATGATAATTTTCAAAATTGTTATCATTGTACATAGTTTTAGTTTACCATTGTAAGAGAAACAGCCTTTTATTGGACTAAATTGGGATATATATATTTTATTTATCTTCAAGTATTTTGAGCCAGAATTTTTTTCTGTATATATATATATATATATATATATATATATATATATATATATATATATATGAACATTTACATGGAAACAGAAGATCAAAAATTTGTCATCATTCAAGTGTCAAAGAAACTCCAATTTGACGATCCACAGCTCTGGATAATCAAATCAAGTTTGTAAACTAGGATGTTTAGTAAATAAAATCTGTATAATTTTGTTTGACAAAGAATGGCATTTTTAATGACTCAGTTGTATAGAGTCTGTGGGTCTATGATGGATTCAATGAGAATTTCTCCCACATTTCAAGTTGTGAGGCTCCCAATACTCAATGTGGATCACTTTAGCTGAAATGTCCAACAGTGGGGAGATAGAACCCGAGGAGACTACCTCCAATAGATAGATAACCCCTCCTCCCAGTGGAGGGATGGAGTAACCAACTTATCTTCAAGTATTTTGAGCCAGAATTTTTTCTGTCTAAAAGAAATGGAGGGACAAAAAAAATGGAGCAGTGATTTATGTTTAATCAATTTCTGCTTCCTTCCTCCCTTCACTCTTTCTCCTCCTCCTTCCTCCTCCTTCTCCTTTGTCTTTCTCCTTCCTGTTCATCCTCCTCCTCCTTCTCCCCCACCTCTCTCTCTCTCTCTCTCTCTCTCTCTCTCTCTCTCTCTCTCTCTCTCTCTCTCTCTCCCTCTCTCTCAGGTATAAGGCCTTGGGAATAAATAAGTAGCTACTCCATTTTTGTAAGTACACATTTTGTTCCCCAAATATTTTTTTTACAATAATATCAAAATAAGGCAAATCCTTAATACTGTTGGGTTTTCATTTTGACTATATCAAAACTATGAATGTAGATCTCATTACAAGTTGATATAAACTACAGAAAACAAACAGTAGTTATGATTCCAATAAAATTCTTAGTCCAAAAGTAAAAACTCTCAGTGGAATTAAGAATATGTAAGAACAGTGCTCTTGCTACTTATTTACATATTAACTTAGAGACTAAAGCCAAATTTCTAAAACAGAAAATAACTTAGCATTACAGATAGCTACATTCCAGGGAAGGAAATTATTTTCATTGCCAAGGAAAAAGGGAGCAATCATTTAATGTGTTTCACCATTTGTGAGCGGTGTCTAAGGCCATATTTATGTCATTCTACCACTTCAAGAAAGCTAGCTTGAATTATCATCATGCCTTCATATTTTATAGATGATGGTGGATAAACCAAATGAATTATTGTAGACTTTTGATTTAGTGACTTTAAATATGAGAGAAAATTTCTTTGGTGGTATTTCTATTTACCAGGATAAATTGTCACTTTTGTTTTTTTTTATTGTTTTTGTTTTTGTTTTGTGTGTGTGTGTGTGTGTGTGCGTGTGTGTGTGTGTGCTTGTGCTTATGTCTTCATTGTTGTACTGGATTTCCTGACAAGGTTTCATCAGTACACGCATATGTGTGCCTCCCTTTTCTCCTTACGCCCTTGCTTCCCCTTTCTTCTATTCTATACCTTCCCTTCTGTCCATGTTTCTTTCTTTCTTTCTTCTCTTTTTTGAGATAGGGTCTTGAAATTTAACCAAGACTGACTTTGAACTTCTCTTTGCTTTCTAAAGGCTAATACAATAAGAACACAAACCAGGACACCCACATTCAAATATTCTCAAAGAGTTGTTCAAGGCAATAATAGAACATAATTAGAAGTATATTCCGATATTGAATTGCAAACCGAAAACAAAGCAAAAGAACTTTAGCTAATGAAAAAGCCTACTTCTCTACTCCATTTTTATTAGGGTTATTTGACTCTCTGGAGACTAACTTCTTGAGTTATTTGTATACATTGGATATTAGACTTCTATCGGATGTAGGGTTGGTAAAGATCTTTTCCCAATTTGTTAGTTGCCATTGTGTCCTATTGATCTTGTCCTTTGCCTTATAGAAGCTTTGCAGTTCTATGAGGTCCCATTTGTTGATTCTTGTTCTTAGAACATAAGCCATTGGTTTAGGAACATTTTTCCCTGTGCCCATGTGTTCAAGATTCTTCCGATTCTTCCCAACTATCTCCTCTATAAGCTTCAGTGTATCTGGTTTTATGTGTAGGCTCTTGATCCACTTGGGCTTGATCTTTGTACAAGGAGATAAAAATGGGTCTATTTGCATTTTTCTGCATGCTGACCTCCAGTTGATCCAGGACCATTTGTTAAAAATGCTCTCTTTTTTCCACTGGATGTTTTTTAGCTCCAGTGACCGTACTTGTGGGTTCTTTTCTGGGTCTTCAATTCTATTCTATTGATCTCACTGCCTGACTCCCTACCAACACTATTGCTCTATAGTAGAGGTTGAGGTCAGGGATGGTGATTTCCCCAGGAGATCTTTTGTTGTGGAGATCTGTGCTATCCTGGTTTTTTTGCTATTTCAGATGAATTTGAGAATTGCTCTTTCTAGATCTATGAAGAACTGATTTGAGATTTTGATGGGGATTGCATTGAATTTGTAGATTGCTTTTGGCAAGATGGTCATTTTTACTATATTGATCCTGCCAATCCATGAGCATGGGAGATCTTTTCATCTGCTGACATCTTCTTTAATTTCTTTCTTCAGAAGCTTGAAGCTCTTGTCATACAAATCTTTCACTTGCTTCATTAGGGTCACACCAAGGTATGAAATATTATTTGGGACTATTATGAAGGGTGTCATTTCCCTAATTTCTTTCTCAGTTTTTCCTTTGAGTAGAGGAAGGCTACTGATTTGCTTGAGTTAATTTTATATCCAGCCACTTTGCTGAAATTGTTTATCAGGCTTAGGAGTTCTCTGGTGGAAGTTTTGGGGTTGCTTAAGTATACAATCATATCATCTGCAAATGGTGATATTTTGACTTCTTCCTTTCTAATTTGTATACTTTTGACCTTATGTTATCTAATTGCTCTAGCTAGAACTTCAAGTACTATATTGAAAAGATATGGAGAGAGGAGAAAGCCTTGCCTAGTCCCTGATTTTAGTGGTAAAGCTTCATGCTTCTCTCCATTTAGTTTGATGATGGCTACCAGTTTGCTGTATATTGCTTTTACTATGTTTAGGTATTGGCCTAGAATTCCTGTTCTTTCCAAGACTTTTAGTATGAAAGGATGATGAATTTTGTCAAATGATTTTTCAGCTTCTAATGAAATGACCGTGTGTTTTTTTTTCCTTTGAGTTTGTTTGTGTAGTGGAATGCATTGATGGATTTCTGTATATTGAACCATCCCTGCATTCCTAGGATGAAGTCTACCTGATTATGGTGAATTATAGTTTGGATGCATTCTTGGATTTGGTTGGCCAGAATTTTGTTGAGTATTTTTGCATTAATGTTCATGAGGGAGATTGGTCTGAAGTTCTCCTTCCTTGTTTGGTCTTTGTTTGGTTTAGTTATAAGCATCATTGTGGCTTCATAGAATGAGTTGGGTAGTGTTCCTTGAGTTTCCATTTCATGGAATAGTTTGAAGAGTATTGGTATTAACTCTTTGCAGATCTGATAGAATTCCCTGCTAAATTCATCTTGTCCTGGGCTTTTTTTTTTTTTTTTTTTTTTTTTGAGACTACTAATGACTGCCTCTATTTTCTCAGGACTAATAGGGTACAGAGCTGAATAGTGAATTCTCAGCTGAAGAAACTCAAATGGCTCTAAAGCACCTAAAGAAATATTCAGCATCCTTAGTTATCAGGGAAATGCAAAACAAAACAACGCTGAGATTCCACCTCACACTGGTCAGAATGGCTAAGATGAAAACTCAGGGGACAGCAGATGCTGAAGAGGAGGTGGGGAAAGAGGAACACTTCTCCATTGTTGTGGGATTGCAAGCTGGTAAAACCTCTCTGGAAATCAGTTTGGCAATTCATCAGAAAATTAGACATAGTACTAACTGAGGACTCAGCTATACCACTTCTGGTCATATACCCAGAAGATGCTCTTATATGCAATAAGAACACATGCTCTACTATGTTCATAGCTACCTTATTTATAATAGCCAGAAGAAAGAACCCAGATGTCTTCAACAGAGGAATGGATACAGACACTGTGGTACAGATACACAACTAATTAGCTATCAAAAACAATGAAATTCTTAGGTAAATGGATGGAACGAGAAAGTGTCATCCTGAGCGAGGTAACCCAATCACAGAAGAACACACATGGTATGTTCTCACTGATAAGTGGACATTAGCCTAAAAGCTCAAATTATACAAATTACAATTCACAGAGACCAGGAAGCTCAAGAACAAGGATGACTTAAGTGAGGATGCTTTGGTTCCTCTGAGAAAGGGAACAAAATACTCACAGGAGCAATAAAGGAGACAGTGTGGAGACTGAATTAAAGGCCACCCAGAGACTGCCCTACCTGAGAATTCATCCTATAAACAGTCATCAAACCCCAATCCTATTATGGATGGCAAAAAGTGCATACCAAAAGGAGCATGCTATGGTTCTCTCTGGAGGCACCTTGCCAGAGCCTTACAAATACAGAGGCAGATGCTAGCAGCCAACCATTGGTCTGGGCATGGGGTCCCCAAATGGAGGAGTTGGAGGGTGGTCCAGAGGAGCTGAAGGGTTTACAGCTCCATGGGAAGAACTATGATGTTGGCCACCCACATGACACAGGATTACCAGGGACTAAACCATCAAACAAGGGGCACACATGGTTCCAGTGACAAATGTGGCAGAGGAATGCCTTGTCCAGCATCAGTGGGAGGAGTAGTCCTTGGTCAGGTGAAGGCTCAATAGATGTCCTAACAAAGGGAAATCGATGGGGAGAGAGGTAGGAGTGGGTCGGGTGGCAGGGCATATACATGGAGGCAGGAGGTGTGAGGAGGAATTGGGGATTTTGGGTGATGGGGTAAACTGGGAAAGGCTTTACCATTTGAAATGTAAATGAAGATTATATTCAAGAAAAAAGAAAAAAAAAGAAAAAGCCAACTTCATTCCATTGATATAAAAATGTAATACTGATTTCCGGGCGGCGGCAGCGGCGGCAGCAGCGGCAGCAGTGGCTGCTCCAGCTGAAGGGCCATCAGCAGTGGAACCAAGGCGTCACAGGGACCAGTTAGGCCCTGCGCCCACGACCACTGACCTTCGCTGACCAGCCGGACAGCAAGCAGTGGCAGTTGTGCGGCGCCTTTCCTGCACGGAGGCCACTTCAGAACTCGGCCTCCCACCAGTCAGGAGAGGAGCATCCATCTTGGCTCCGTACTCCAGGAATCGGACAGACTGAGGTACACAAACATAATCCGAGGCCAACACCGCGGTGGTCTGAGCCCGACGGGCGTTGGCCTGCACCCAGGCCCTGGGCGGGTCGGGGGGCCATCTGGGTGCCAACCCAACCAGGAGGTTTTTTGCCCAGGCCTGCAAGCACACCGCCGCCATTTTGCCTGCAGGGCGACAGAGAGCTCAGGCGGGCAGACCTGTAACAGGCATAGCCTAAGGCTAACAAAGCGGGGGTCCAGGCCCCAAAAGGCACAGGACTGACCCCAAGAACTGGGCGGCTTGGTGGGCCATCTGTGAGTCAACCCGCCCAGGTGATTGTTAGCAAAGCAGACTCTCCCGGCGCTTTCAGGGAGCGCGGGCGCGCACGCCCGCCATCCTAGTCACCTGGCAAACCCAATTAACAGTCAAAGCCATAGGGGAACTTTGCTCAGACCTTGGCCTCCCAGGCTTTTGCCTGGACTCAGGGACTGGGCGGCCAGGCTAACCTTGTGTGCGACAGCCCGGTTGGTAGATCGGCTGCCCAGCGGAGTGAGCAGAACACAGGGGAGGTCACAGTAGCATACACCATCGGCACTCCCTGGGAGTGCACACGGGCTCCATCTGCTCCACAGACACAATCTGGGGCAAGGCCTCAGGCAGAAGCCCTTAGCTCTACTCTCTCCGCTTCCGGATCCAGATCAGTCTGGGCGGCAGCATTACATCTCCGAGTCCTGCAAGTGGCTAGCTGGGCTTCCGGGCGGCCATCTGGGAGAAGTCAGGGTGCTCCAGTGAATCCAGCGGGCCCCAGCAGGAGCCTTCGGGTGCCTGCTTTGGGATCTGAACAGCCTGGGCAGCAGCACACTGTCTACAAGCAGTGCAGGAGGTAAGCTGTGCACCAGAGGCCAACTGGGAAGGGGCAGCTTGCACTGGTGAGTCCAGCACTGACAAGATAAACTAACACCAGTGAGATCTAGATGGCAAAAGGCAAACGCAGGAACGTCACTAACAGAAATCAAGGCAATATGGCAACATCTGAACCCAATTCTCCTCTACCAACATGTCCTGGATACCCCATCACACCAGTAAAACAAGATTTGGATTTAAAATCACTGGTCATGATGCTGGTACAGGAACACATGAAGGTCATACATAAAGAAATTCAGGAGACAATGGATCAAAAGTTAGAAGCCCTTGCAAGGGAAACACAAAAATCATTGAAAGAAATCCAGGAGAATACAAAAGCCAACAAGGAGGAAATGCAAAAAACACTTAAAGAAATACAGGAGAACTTTGCTCAACAGGCTGAGGTCATGAAAGACGAAACACAAAAATCTCTTAAAGAAATACAGGAGAACTTTGGTCAACAGGCTGAGTTCATGAAAGAGAAAACACAAAAATCTCTTAAAGAATTACAGGAAAACACAAACATGCAAGTGAAGGAGCTAAGCAAAACCATCCAGGATCTAAAATCAGAAGTAGAAACAACTAAGAAAACTCAAAGGGAGACAACTTTGGAGATAGAAAGCCTTGAGAAGAAATCAGGGGACAGAGATACAAATATCAACAACAGAATACAAGAGATAGAAGAAAGAATCTCAGATGCTGAAGATTCCATAGAAACCATGGACTCAACAGTTAAAGAAAATGCAAAATGCAAAAAAGCTTGTAACCCAAAATATCCAGGAAATCCAGGACACAATGAGAAGACCAAACCTAAGGATTATAGGCATAGAGGAGAGTGAAGATTTACAACTTAAAGGGCCAGCAAATATCTTCAATAAAATTATGGAAGAAAACTTCCCTAACCTAAAGAGAGAGATGCCCATGAATATACAAGAAGCCTACAGAACTCCAAACAGACTGGACCAGAACAGAAATACTTCCCGTCACATAATAATCAAAACACCAAATGTTCTAAACAAAGAAAGAATACTAAAGGCAGTAAGAGAAAAAGGCCAAGTAACATATAAAGGAAGACCTATCAGAATCACAGCAGACTTTTCACCTGAGACTATGAAGGCTAGAAGGTCCTGGGCAGATCTCATGCAGACTCTAAGAGAACACAAATGCCAACCAAAACTACTATATCCAGCAAAACTCTCAATCACCATAGATGGAGAAACTAAGATATTTCATGACAAAACCAAGTTTACCCAATATCTATCCACAAACCCGGCCCTAAAAAGGATAATAGGAGGACAACACCAATACAAGGAGGGAAACTTCACCCTGGAAAAAGCAAGATAGTAACCTTTCATCAAACCCAAAAGAAGTTAAGCATTCAAATTTAAAAAATAACGTCAAAAATGATAGGAAGTAACAATCACTATTCCTTAATATCTCTTAACATCAATGGAGTTAATGCCCCAATAAAAAGACACAGACTAACTGAATGGATACGTAAACAGGACCCTACATTTTGCTGCTTACAGGAAACACACCTCAGGCTCAAAGACAAACACTACCTTAGAGTAAAAGGCTGGAAGACAATTTTACAAGCAAATGGTCTCAGGAAACAAGCTGGAGTAGCCATTTTAATATCAGATAAAATTGACTTTCAACCCAAAGTCATCAAAAGAGACCCTGAGGGACACTTCTTGCTGGTCAAAGGAAAAATACAAAAAGAAGAACTGTCAATCCTGAACATCTATGCCCCAAATGCAAGGGCACCCTCTTTTGTAAAAGAAACTTTATTAAAACTAAAAGCACACATTGCACCTAACACAATAATTGTGGGTGACTTCAACACTGCACTTTCCTCAATGGACCGATCAGGAAAACAGAAACTAAACAGGGACACAATGAAACTAATTGAAGCTTTGGACCAATTAGATTTAACAGATATATATAGAACATTCTATCCTAAAACAAAAGAATATACCTTTTTCTCAGCACCCCATGGTACCTTCTCCAAAATCGACCATATAATTGGTCACAAGACAGACCTCAACAAATATAAGAGGATCGAACTAATCCCATGCCTCCTATCTGATCACTATGGAGTAAAAGTGGTCTTCAATAGCAACAGAAACAACAGAAAGCCCACATACACGTGGAAACTGAACAATACTCTACTCAATGATACCTTGGTCAAGGAAGAAATAAAGAAAGAAATTAAAGACTTTTTAGAACACAATGAAAATGAAAACACAACATACCCAAATCTATGGGACACAATGAAAGCAGTGCTAAGAGGAAAACTCATAGCCCTGAGTGCCTCCAAAAAGAAAATGGAGAGAGCATACATTACCAGCTTAATGACACACCTGAAAGCCCTGGAACAAAAAGAAGCTATTTCGCCCAGGAGGAGTAGAAGGCAGGAAATCATCAAACTCAGGGCCGAAATCAATCAAGTAGAAACAAAGAGAACCATACAAAAAATCAACAATACGAGGAGCTGGTTCTTTGAGAAAATCAACAAGATAGATAAACCCTTAGCCAGAATGACCAAAGGGCACAGAGAAAGTATCCAAATTAACAAACTTAGAAATGAAAAGGGAGATATAACAACGGAAACTGAGGAAATCCAAAAAATCATCAGATCCTACTACAAGAGCCTATACTCAACACAACTGGAGAATCTGGAGGAAATGGACAATTTCCTTGACAGATACCAAATACCAAAATTAAATCAGGACCAACTAGACCATCTAAACAGTCCCATAATGCCTAAAGAAATAGAAGGAGTCATAGAAAGTCTTCCAACCAAAAAAAGCACAGGACCAGATGGCTTCAGTGCAGAATTCTACCAGACCTTCAAAGAAGAGTTAACACCAATACTCTTCAAACTATTCCACAAAATAGAAACAGAAGGAACACTACCCAATTCCTTCTACGAAGCCACAATTACGCTGATACCAAAGCCACACAAAGATCCAACAAAGAAAGAGAACTTCAGACCAATTTCCCTTATGAACATCGATGCAAAAATACTCAATAAAATTCTTGCCAACAGAATCCAAGAACACATCAAAACGATCATCCACCATGATCAAGTAGGCTTTATCCCGGGAATGCAGGGTTGGTTCAATATACGGAAATCCATCAATACAATCCACTACATAAACAAACTCAAAGAACAAAACCACATATGTCATTTCATTGGATGCTGAAAAAGCATTTGACAAAATTCAGCATCCCTTCATGCTTAAAGTCTTGGAGAGAACAGGAATTCAAGGCCCATACCTAAACATAGTAAAAGCAATATACAGCAAACCGGTAGCCAGCATCAAACTAAATGGAGAGAAACTTGAAGCAATCCCACTGAAATCAGGGACCAGACAAGGCTGCCCCCTTTCTCCTTATCTTTTCAATATTGTACTTGAGGTACTAGCTCGGGCAATTCGACAACATAAGGAGGTCAAAGGGATACAAATTGGAAAGGAAGAAGTCAAACTATCATTATTTGCAGATGACATGATCGTCTACCTAAGTGACCCAAAGAACTCCACTAGAGAGCTCCTACAGCTGATAAACAACTTCAGCAAAGTGGCAGGTTATAAAGTCAACTCAAGCAAATCAGTGGCCTTCCTATACTCAAAGGATAAGCAGGCTGAGAAAGAAATTAGGGAAATGACCCCCTTCACAATAGCCACAAACAGTATAAAGTATCTTGGGGTGACTCTTACCAAACATGTGAAAGATCTGTATGACAAGAACTTCAAGACTCTGAAGAAGGAAATGGAAGAAGACCTCAAAAAATGGGAAAACCTCCCATGCTCATGGATCGGCAGAATCAATATAGTTAAAATGGCCATTTTGCCTAAAGCACTATACAGATTCAATGCAATACCCATCAAAATCCCAACTCAATTCTTCACAGAGTTAGAAAGAGCAATTATCAAATTCATCTGGAACAACAAAAAACCCAGGATAGCTAAAACTATTCTCAGCAACAAAAGGAAATCTGGGGGAATCAGTATCCCTGACCTCAAGCAATACTACAGAGCAATAGTGTTAAAAACTGCATGGTATTGGTACAGTGACAGGCAGGAGGATCAATGGAACAGGATTGAAGATCCAGAAATGAACCCACACACCTATGGCCACTTGATCCTCGACAAAGAGGCTGAAAACATCCAATGGAAAAAAGATAGCCTTTTCAACAAATGGTGCTGGTTCAACTGGAGGTCAGCATGCAGAAGAATGCGAATTGATCCATCCTTGTCTCCTTGTACTAAGCTCAAATCCAAATGGATCAAGGACCTCCACATAAAGCCAGACACTCTGAAGCTAATAGAAAAAAAACTGGGGAAGACCATTGAGGACATCGGTACAGGGAGAAAGTTTCTGAACAGAACACCAATAGCGTATGCTCTAAGAGCAAGAATTGACAAATGGGACCTCATAAAATTACAAAGCTTCTGTAAGGCAAAGGACATCATCAAGAGGACAAATCGGCAACCAACAAATTGGGAAAAGATCTTCACCAATCCTACATCAGATAGAGGGCTAATATCCAATATATATAAAGAACTCAAGAAGTTAGACTCCAGAAAACCAAACAACCCTATTAAAAAATGGGGTACAGAGTTAAACAAAGAATTCTCACCTGAAGAACTTCGGATGGCGGAGAAGCATCTTAAAAAATGCTCAACTTCATTAGTCATTAGGGAAATGCAAATCAAAACAACCCTAAGATTTCATCTTACACCAGTCAGAATGGCTAAGATTAAAAATTCAGGAGACAGCAGGTGTTGGAGAGGGTGTGGAGAAAGAGGAACACTCCTCCACTGCTGGTGGGGTTGCAAATTGGTACAACCACTCTGGAAATCAGTCTGGCGGTTCCTCCGAAAACTGGGCACCTTACTTCCAGAAGATCCTGCTATACCACTCCTGGGCATATACCCAGAAGACTCCCCACCATGTAATAAGGATACATGTTCTACTATGTTCATAGCAGCCCTATTTGTAATTGCCAGATGCTGGAAAGAACCCAGGTATCCCTCAACAGAAGAGTGGATGCAAAAAATGTGGTATATCTACACAATGGAGTACTATTCAGCCATTAGAAACAATGAATTCATGAAATTCTTAGGCAAATGGATGGAGCTAGAGAATATCATACTAAGTGAGGTAACCCAGACTCAAAAGGTGAATCATGGTATGCACTCACTAATAAGTGGATATTAACCTAGAAAACTGGAATACCCAAAACATAATCCACACATCAAATGAGGTACAAGAAGAAAGGAGGAGTGGCCCCTGGTTCTGGAAAGACTCAGTGAAACAGTATTCAGCAAAACCAGAACGGGGAAGTGGGAAGGGGTGGGTGGGAGGACAGGGGAAGAGAAGGGGGTTTGCGGGACTTTCGGGGAGTGGGGGGGCTAGAAAAGGGGAAATCATTTGAAATGTAAATAAATTATATCGAATAATAAAAAAAAAAAAAGAAAAAAAAATGTAATACTAACTTAAATCTCTGGATAAATGTCTTACATATGCTCATTACTGTATATTTTTTTATATAATTCATGTAATTGAGATGGGATTTAATACCATCTTGATCAGTTGCAATAAATCCAATTTTTCAGTTTACTGTTTCAACTTATCACTATCTTCTTCATTTCACTGTGATTACAGATGTTTGAAACATCTTTATACACACACACACACACACACACACACACACACACACATATTCTTTGTTCTTCTCCAGGACAAGATTGTAAAGACCTCAGCAGGGAGAGACAAGGAACAACCAAAGAACGTGTGTGTGTGTGTGTGTGTGTGTGTGTGTGTGCATGTGCATGTGCGCGTGTGCGTGTTCATGTGCCTGTGTGTGAGAAAGAGAGACAGAGAGAGAGAGAGAGAGAGAGAGAGAGAGAGAGAGAGAGAGAGAGAGAGAAATTGACTCAATCTCTTAATTTGCTAGGATACAGTTATGAGCTAATACTCTTGACTTTGAAAATATTTTGGCACAAAAATGTTTTCAGACATGCTTCTTTTAATTCACCAGGATAGATCTTCAGGTCACAGCACATCTTGGCTCCATGCTTTCAGAAAAGATGACAATATACATTGTCTTAACTTTTTGCAGACTTCAGAATTAACAATCATAATACCACCTAGATTTTGACATAAAACTAGACTTACTGGTGGTTTTGATTGCTTGGCAGTGATATGTTTTTGAAATAACCATAAATTTTATTCAGAGAAAATAATATACATGAAAGAATGGAATTATGCTAAATTACATTATACTAAAATAGAGAATGTAATTAAAATAGTCACAAGAGCAGTGTTAAATTTAACTCAGACAGCATACAAACAATGTTGAAATTACATGGGGTAAATAATTAAGTAACTAGACAAATTCAAAGAACTAGATAAAGGAAAATTATTATAGTGATCTCTGTATGCAATGTGTCTAGATTGAAACCCATGACTTTTAAGGGCAGAAAAGTTAGTGGGAAAATCTATATACATAGTAGTAACTCATTTCTAAGGTCATAAAAGTCAGAGTCAGGATTTGCAAAGCAATGAAGCGTGTGTATGTGAGGCAACAACCTTAAATGATTTTGTTAAGCAATCATTTTTCACAGAAGTTTGTGAAGTGCTTACTAAGACAAAACAATGGATGAGAAACATTTTTTAACTTTGATACTGCTAGATGCCTTAAAAATGATTTATTACTTGCATTTCAAAAGCATGCTTGATAGACTATACACTGAAAACAATGTGCATATCGCCTGTTTTTTCATCAAGTTGTCACTGTTAATTGGTGAATAGGCTGTCTAGAACAGCTCTCAGAAACCTGGCAAAGATTTTTAGTTTCTTATCAGGTGAGAAGGAATACCAGGGATTTACTGTATATGTGAACTGAAATAAACAGCTTCACATGATTAAATTTAAATATGGCAATACTTAATACTTCCCGACTATTCCATGAATAATAGGAAAAAGATATATGACTTCACATGATTTCCATTTTGTTGCAGCACTTGTCAAATTCAGTACACATGCAACTATTTCAATCTATCTCAATTTTCTTGAGATTATAATCAATGTATCTGAGGTATGTAACTGAAATTAAAAGTCTAGGAAACATACATTTTTAAAAGTAGCTGCTTTAGTTTTAGTTTCTATGGCTGGGAAGAGACACCACGACCATGTCAATCCTTATAAAGGAAAATATTTCATTGGGACTAGCTTACAGTTTCAGAGATCTAGTTTATTATCATCATGGCAGAAAGCATGGGGGCTTATAAGCACGTAAGTGCTGGAGAAGGAACTGAGAGTTCTACGTCTTGATCCAGATAACAGAAGTAAATGCCATTCTAGGCATAGCTTGAGCACATGAGAATTCAAAGCCTGGCCCCACAATGACACATTTCCTCTAAAAAGACCATACCTACCCCAACAACCCTACACCTCCTAATAGTGCCAGTCACTTTGGGCCAATTGTTCAAACATTTGCCTTTAAGAGCTATGCCTTCTAAAACCATCACAGAAGTACTCCCCAATGGCTGAACCTTAAAACAAAACTTGCCTGTAATTTATTACGTAGTTTCATTTTTGTGAGTATGAGAACACATGTTGCATGAATGTATTCCATATGTATATGATTCATAAAGATGCCCCAAATGTATCAGATATGCTGAAACTGGTTGTAGAGGCATTTGTGAGCTTCCAGGTCTTGATGCTGGGAATTCCACATGGGTCCTCTGGAAGAGAAGCTAATATTCTTAGCTACAAACCTATCTCTTCAGTTACTGAACTTCATCTTGAGAAACAATTCTAATGAAAAAGCCAGGCAAATATACAGATAATTATAACGTAGTGACTAAAACATAACAAAAATAATAATAAAGAAGACTGATTGTTTTCAATGCTTTCTTAAATTAAAAAACATACTAATTTCTAATTCAGGAAGAGAAATGAGACAAAGCCTTGATTATATCTCTGACTCAATTGAAAAAGTCTCCAAAATTATATCATTTAACCATTTATTAATCCATAGCCATATAGTTTACATTCTACATCTCATGCTTTCTGTTATAATACAAGTTTTCATGTCTAAAGATCTATTTCTTTGTTTTTACAGAATTTGTTGCGTTTTCCTGACTTGGAAGGTTGTTGTGTACTTGAAGAGACTTTCTTTTGTTTTATGGTCATATTTTTTTCCTACATTTTTAAAAATTTTATGTGTAAAATGTTTGTATATTAGTTTGTATATGTGCCCATACACGCACTGTTTATAGATGCCAGAAGAGGTGAAATGCCCTGGAGGTCTACAGAGCAGGGAGGTGCTCTTAACTGCTGAGTCATTGATTCAACTCTAGTACCTGCATTTTTACTCAAGGACTATTCTTCTGCTTTTCTTTCTGGAGTCTTGAAGACATTAGTGAGAAGAAAACTAACAAATCAATGTAATCAATGGTGTTAAATACAGACCATGAGGGATGTGAGATATCAGTTCAGAATGGTCAGTGGGGAAGCCTTGTAGTTAGTTGTTTGTCTTTATGCTATATGTACACTGCTTGTGTTCAAGCACAGCTAGAGATTGATTAAGTCATATTGTTCCTAAACTCTAATGAAATTCTTTGGATTTGTGTATGATTTAATAACTGAATAAAATTCATATGAAGAGATATATCAACATTACAATTCTGAAAGGAATAGCTGTTATACAAAACTAACAGTTGAAAGGAGTCAAAGCATCAGTAGGCTTATTTATTTCAGCGTGTTTCAAGTATGGCTGTCAGTTTATCATTTCAAACAAGTAAACACAATATGTTGTATTTCATTAGCTTTTAAAGTCTCATAAAAGGTGAAATTCTTTAGTGTACATTTACTCACAGGAATGATTTATTTGTGAATTGAATATGCTTAGAAGTCACCTTTGCACACTGCTTTTTGGCATTATGGAGAGCTTTGAATATATCCTTTAGCAGCTAAACAAAATCATGTCCAGATTCAAGAACAAAATACCAGTAAACTATGGAACTTGTAAAACCATGTATTTTTGTCTCTGAAGCAAGTTTGAGTTACCTGTTTATCTGTACAATTGTGACCCATGTTATTTTGATTAAAAAAAAAAAGTTCTTTCAGAGCAAAACTAATCAGAACAAAACTTTCAGAACTTACTAATGTTTACAATAATAATTCTCACCCAACTGAGAAAATATTGTAGCATTAGTTGGAACAAAAGGAAGCATAGACTTTCTGACTGTGTGGATGGGTACATAAATGAAAAAGAGGATTTCCTAGTTGTCAACTCCTCACAAGATGGTGGTATCTGTTGTTAATCTAATTTATTTGGCATCTTTTTTATGACCACTTTCATTTACAAAGTTAGTTTCTTTTAAGTTGTGCAAATTTTTGGGTTCCTGTATTCTCTCTCTCTCTCTCTCTCTCTCTCTCTCTCTCTCTCTCTCTCTCTCTCTCTCTCTCACACACACACTAACACACACAGCTAATTTTCAAAAAGCAGGGATTTGAACTTCTTCACTAACAACTCTTAAGTGTATCATGTATCTCCAGCAGAAGCATGACATCACCAGGGTCAGCACAGTGAGCATTTATTCTGATAGGCTTCTTGCTTATAAAATTTTTATTCCTTTCACATTGAAAATTATTATACCACTTACAGTAAAAAAAAAAAAAAGAAATGAATGCAATTAAAAATTAACATTTAACTCTAGGAGCCTGAGGCCAGCTATTACTATTTTAAAAGGAAGATATCTGTGGTGAAAATAGATAATCAGGTGGTAGAATTTTACAGACAGAGTTTAAATTCTGATTTTAAAACCTAACTTCAAACAAAATGCTGACCTTTTGTAATCTTCCCGGCTGTCAGATCCAAAGCCCCTCTTCCCCCTAAGGGCAGTGAAGTTAACATTGTTTTAAACAAAAGAACTTATCTATGTAAACAGAAGGATTGTAATTGGGTAAACAAGCCTAAAGGTTTACTAGAAATGCAGATCTTTTAAGGTGGTTTCTGTTCACTGGGAACCACCCTTAATCCTCCAGGAACCTCCCTTTTCTGTCCTCCAAAGGTCACCTACCTCTGGTAAGGACTCTTAGGTCCAGGGCAGACTGAATGGGCTCAGATTGAAACCCTGATGAATGTCATATAAAATCTCCAAGCTTTCCTACCATTTAACACTTCTCTCTTCCTGCCACCACTGCCCCTCAAGAGATGCCTTGGCAGTATGTTCCCCAGTAGGTTTATATCTCTACCCACATAGCACTTTAGTTCTGTATTTCACTGAACCATCTTTTACATGGTATCATTAAGCTCATATTTTTTAACTTTATTATCAAGTCTTCTGCTTAAATAACTAAGTTAGTTTCTCCCATGTTTTTTAATGACCTGACTTTCAAAATGCTATTTCACTTCTAATTTTAGTGTTTCCACTAAAAATAATTTTCTGGCTAGATTGTTAGAGATCCATTGTTGAAATTTGAAGGCAAGAAGCACAAGGTTAAAACAGTTATTTAAATTAATTTTAAAACTAAAGTAGTTTAAGAATTTCACTTTTAAAAGTGTTTATGAAAATATCTAACTAATAATAAAAAGGATTCTCAATTGACTATAACCAATATTAAATTAAGTTGATCATAAATTACATTTGTTTTTCCTTAGCATACACACACACACACACACACACACACACACACACATACACACACACACACACACATACATACACATATTCAACTAGTGCGCAATACTATTGAGTTATAAAAGGGAAGTTGGAATTTGGTTTAAAAGAAGAAGTCATGACTTAGCATTATGAGACAAAGAACCTCCAAAGATTCAACTTTGGATTCAAGCTTTGAATTCATTTTTTTGTTTGCTTCTACTGCTGGCCATGCAGCCTACCCTTAAGGGCAGTTTATTTCCCCTTGGAGAAAGCTAAATTTTCATTTGCGAAGTATTGTCTATAGAAGATAGTCAAATAATAGTTATGAGGGCATGCGTCAGGTTTCCCTTTACAGACCCACTTAGCCCTGCTCATGCTGTCTCAGTCTTTCTGAGTTAAGGTACGTTTATTCCATGCATGTTAGAAGGCCTTGTTTTCATGCTGTCTTTGATGCCCTCTGATTTAGGTCTTTCTGCCTATTCCAGAGGTTTCACTAAATTCTGATGGGAGGGATTTGATGAGGGCATTCTCTTCGTCGTTACTAGGGTCCCAAGAAAATCCCTGAACAACCCTGGGCATTGTCAAAATGGTTTCTCTCCACAAACTGACAACAATGCCTTATTGCTGAAGATAACACTTACACCACATAATGAACAAGGTGATGCCCAGATAGATCTTTTACCTCTGTGCTCTAGTTTTCCTGTACATTATCAAAGGAAAAACATAAACATCTATAAGCCCCTCAAACTACAATGTTCTCCTGCCTGTAAGATAAGCTAAATGTTATTGTAGCAAAAAGCCTTAAAGCCTAGTAAATGAGGCAGAACCCAAACTTGATACAACTCTGGGTGACAAAGAATCTGAGACAAGAATCTTAGATGGGACAATCCAGGGACTTAGGGTAAAAGCAAATACTACTGTTCTACTAAAGGAAATTAGCTACCAATGACACCTAATGACAGTCTGCTATTCTCACAGATCAGTGCCCTTCTCAGGCCACATCAGAGAAGCCTCCACCTGCAGCAGATTGTAACAGTATAGAATCATAGGATATAATAGAAAAACAGGGACTAGATAAGACTGTCCAATCTCTCCATACCTATCCAATATAGTACTCAAAGTCCTAGCCACAGCAATTAGACAGCAAAAGGAGGTCAAAGAGATGCAAACTGAAAAGGAAGTCAAAATATCACTATTTGCAGATGATATGATAGTATACTTTCTGTAAACATTCTGTTCCTCACTTTTCTTTGAAGACCATAAGGACTGGATCCTGAAGGGTGTTGGCCTTACCCAGAGACAATCATTCATAAAAACATTCTCTGAAATTTTTTTCATAAATGAAAATTTTGCATGCTAATGACAGATTCTTTACTTTCTATCTCACATGATGCAGCCTTCAAACTACACTGGAAGAATCAGACTCAAAGTTTACCTACAACTAATTCATTTTAACTTTGAATCTCTTATAACAAGAAATTTAAATATTAAATGGTTACTAAAGAGAAGTTTTCTATATAGATTTTCTTCCAAAGATATTTCAGTAAACTCAGAAATGTATGGTTTCCATATTTATTTTTGATTCACCTGAGAATACAAAACTCAGTAAAGTTTTCCCTAAAACACATATAGAACGAGCTCCGTGATAAACACTTAAAATTGATATGAAGACAAAGCATTCTTTCTCTTTTTTCATTTTCTTTTTCTTTGGATATTTTCCTTAGTTACATTTTAAATGGTATCCCCTTTCCTAGTTTTCCCCCCAGAAACCCACTATTATAGCCTCCCTCCTCCTGCTTCTGTGAGGGTGTGCTCCTACCCACCCTCCCATTCCAGCTTCCCTGACCTTGCCTCCCCCTACACTGGGTCATCAAGCCTTCACAGGACCAAGAGCCTCTCCCCCCATTGATCCCTGACAAGGCCATCCTCTGCTACATATGCAGCTGGAGCTATGAGTCCCTCCATAGGTGCTCTTTGGTTGGTGGTTTAGTCCCTGGGAGCTCTGTGGGGTCTGGTTGGTTGATATTGTTGTTCTTTCTATGGGGTTGCAAACCCCTTCAGCTCCTTCAATCCTTTCTCTAACTTCCACATTGGGAAGCTTTGCTCAGTCCAAAGGTTGGCTGTGAGCATCCACATCTGTACTTGTCAGGCTCTGGCAGAGCCTCTCAGCAGACAGCTATGTCAGGCTCCTGTCAGCAAGCTCTTCTCAGTATTCAAAATAGTGTCTGGGTTTGTTGTTTGTATATGGGATGGATCCCCAGGTTGGGCAGTCTCTGGATGGCCTTTCCTTCACTCTTTACTCCACATTTTGTTTCCATATTTCCTCCTGTGAATATTCTTTCTTAATCTATTAAGATACTCTGGTGTCCTATGATTACCCATGTTTCTTTCTTAAACATCCATTGATAAAATATTGTTTTCTACCAAGTTTAATTATTTTTCCCAAAGCATCAGCAATATAATCATGGCAAGTCTTACAACATGAAGGCATGTTGTTATCAATATTTGAAGGTGCTATGTTTCAAATAGAGGGTACAGCCTTTACAAATGAAATACCGTGTAAACAACGACAAGCTTAGGTTTCTTTTTCTTTCCTGACACTTTTACTTTGACACAAGATCTTGTGGAATTGCCCTGTCAGGCCTTTAACTTGTAATCAACCTGCCTACCTTGGCTTTCAATAGATTATGAATCCTTATTTTCCAGCATAGAGACAAGCACTAGGCTTAGCTTTATCTTTGATGACTCTTGTCACATACATGTGATTTTGGCACCTGTTTGCTGCTACTTCTTGAATTGTAGAAATATTATTTTCTTTTCAGAGGTTTTTGTCATCAATCTCTTCATGGATGCTGCTGCTCAGATTTATTGTAATCATATTTAAAACGGCAATTGATTTCAAAAGTATAGTAATGTTAAAATAATTTTGAGGTAAATTATATCGACTGCTTTATGATATTTTCTTTAAGTAACACTGAAAAAATTAGTTAAAGATCTTGTTGAGCTTCAGATAAAATGTTAGACTAAGATCTATGTCATTTATTCTCTATTTCAGTTTAGACTTTTTAGCTTGAAAAGAAATAAAGGAACAAACTAATATAATGATATTCATTCAGCAATGACACAGTCAATATTTTTGAATTTATTGACTATTTTGTTGTATAAATGACACATACATCTGATATGATAAACATCATGCCTAAAGTATTTTATGAATAGCATTGTTACTGACACACAACAAATCAAACCACTGCAGTTGCTAGTACATTTTTAACTCATTTTTGATATCACAGGCTTAAGAGTTTGGCTTTACTGTGATGACATAATTGTAAGAAGTATATAGATTTTTGATAGTGTAAATGGAACTATTTTCTTTATTTCCTTTTACTGTGTATTTTGTATGTAAATGTTTGTATTTGGCATGTGCACATTCAAGTAGATGCTCATGAAGAACAGAGGAATTAGATTCCTTAAAGACAATTTTGAGCTCCTAACATAAGTAACTAAACTCAAGTTCTCTGCCATCCCAGTATATCCTCTTACTCAGTCATCTCTCCAGATATTATTTTTTGTTTTCAGCAGAATTGTCTTAGCTATTTTGGCATAGCTTTTATATGATATGTCTTACAAATTCAATCCTAAATGGGGAAAAAAAGAGTTCATCTCTGTTTCAGAAATTATTGTTCAAATTGGAAGTGTACGGAATGACATCCTATCCACCCTTTGTAACTATTACTAGGAAGGTTAAAATCAACTAAAACATAATATGATGCAGACTGAATACGAGTTTTAACATGAATGTATGCTGCTAAGTTAGCATCATTTATTACTAAAATCAGATGTTAGAAGTTCAACGTACTTAAAGAATGTAAAAAAAATCTATCATATGATATAACCTCACTTTATCAATAATTCATATAAAGATTAACTTTTAACATTTATCGACATACATTACAGATATTTGTAGCTTTATGAGAAGGTAGATATTAAATGATATATATATAACCAACAGATATTTTGCAAGGTGATATCAAGTTGCCTCAGTGAAAAGTCAGAGAAAGGAGCCAGAAAAATTATAAACTTAAAGCAATTTTAAAATGACAAGAAATTTGAACAATCTAATATTTTCCAATAATAGAACAGTATCCTCTCCAACACAGCCCTGTAGACTAACAGAATCAGGACACTGAGCTGAATGTCAGAATGCAACATTTTCTTCTTGGTGTTCTTTCAGGTATCAATTTCCAATTGATGTTTCGAGTGACAGATGATTCACAGTAAGGAAGCCAACTTCTTTGCAAAAACAATCTTTAGATCCTCTTTTCACGTAATATGGCAGATCTGCCTCCTTGAATGTCCATCAGTGTGTAACACTTTTTATGAAGCTTGTTCTTAGCACAATACTTCCATTGAGGAATGACCTTTTAATTATTCCCTATATGGTTTACCTTCTGGAAATTTCACTACCTTTGGTAATTTTTTAGGGGGGAAGCTGATTTTTGAGTGACTGCCCTAAAGTTTCTGTTATAAACACATCTTTGTTTGCTTTTACCACTTTCTTTTGTTCTTCTTCTCATTATACTACTATGACATATTATACACCTCTTTGAGGCTATTTGAGAAAGTTTCATCTTCCCAGCTTCTCTCAGTTTTGACAGGTCATCTTTCAAATGTGCTGAACAATTTTTCTCACTTATATATGTATGAGAGAATTTATCTCTTAACATAGATGAAAAATCCCTTCAATATATACAATCTACTTCTGTTAAAAATAAGTTAATTTTTTATGTCATGGTCAGTTTATAAAAGTCCGTATCCAAAATTTACTTTTGAAGAAAAAATCCACTGTTTCCTATTTTTTCTTAGAAAATCAGCTGTAGGTGTTACTTGGTTTTATAAATTTTAAAAGAATCATTCACTTACTTTGAATTGATCATTTGAAAGTAATATATTACTTTCCAATTTTTACATGTTTGATGAATTGTTACTACAGTGTTAGAGTTACATGAGATTCTGGATTATTTCTATTTTTAAAAAAAACACCTTTAAGAAACCAAAATCAAATCTGTTACACATATTAGGAATTCTAGCATTCAGAGAGTTATAAAATAATGACATTTCCACTTGTTTATATTATATAGAATTTGATTTTAAAACCATAAAAATGTTTTTAAGTTTTTGGAGATAAGACTATGAAATGTGTGAAATAGAATAAATGTTAATTTTATTATGTATAAATAAAATTAAAGTTAATTTTAGTAACAGAAAACAATTAAATAAAACTTAGTGGCGAATTCCAGGCTATCCGTCCCAGTGTCCTGTGTTCCGGAATGAAAGACACATACACAGCTTTTACAGTTATATATGGCTTAATCAACTTAATGGCTCAAGTTGTATATGACTTGAGCTTTGTATAAGGAGATAAGATTGGTCAATTTGCATTCTTCTACATGCTGATTGCCAGCTGAACCAGCACATTTTGTTAAAAATGCTGTCTTTTTTTCACTGGATGGGATTTTAGGAAAAGATCTTTACCAATCCTAAATCTGAGAGATGGCTAATATCCTACATATGTTCAAAGAACTCAGGAAGTTAGACTACAGAAAACCACATAACCCTATTAAAAAATGGGTTATGGAGCTAAACAAAGAGTTCTCAACCTAGGGTTACGAAATTGCTGAGAAGTACCTAAAGGATTAATTGTTCAACATCCTTAGTCATCAGGAAAATGCAAATCAAACAATCCTGAGATTTCATCTCACACCAGTCAGAACAGTTAAGATCAAAAATTCAGGTGACAGCAGCTGCTCACAAGGATGTGAAGAAAGAAGAACACTCCTCCATTGTTGGTAAGATTGCACGCTGGTACAACCACATTGGAAATCAGTCTTGCAGTGCCTCAGAAAATTGAACGTAATATTACCTAAGGACACTGCTATACCAATCCTGGGCATATACCCAAAGGATGCTCCAACATATAATAAAGGCACATGGTCTACTATGTTCATAGCAGCCTAATTTTAATAACCAGCAGTTGGAAAGAGCCCAGATGTCCTTCAACAGAGAAATGGATACAGAAAATGTGCTTCATTTACACAGTGGAGTACTACTCAGCTATTAAAAACAATGACTTCATGAAATTCTTAGGCAAATGGATGGAACTTGAAAATATCATGAATGAAGTAACAAAAGAACACACTGGATCTTCACTCACTGATAAGTGGATATTAGCCCCAAATTTCTGAATACCCAGGGTACGATTCACAGACCACAAGAAGCTCAAGACAAAGAATACCAAGTGTGTATGCTTAAGTCCTTCTTAGAAGGGGAAACAAAATACTCATGGGAGGAAATACAGAAAAAAAAGTGTGGAGCAGAGACTGAAGGAGAGGCTATTCAGAGACTGTCTCACCTGGGGATCTATCCCATATGCAGACACCAAACCAGACACTATTGCGGCTGCCAAGAAGGGCTTGCTGACAGGAGCCAGGTACAGCTGTCTCCTGAGAGGCTCTGCCAGAGCATGAAGAATACAGAGGTGGATGCTCTCAGCCATTCGTTGGACTGAACATAGGGTTTCCAATTGCAGATTTAGTGAAAGGACTGAAGGAGTCAAAGGGGGTTGCTACCCCATAAGAACAACAATATCAACCAGCCAGAGCTGCACTCCCCCAGAGCTCCCATGTACTAAAGCACCAACCAAAGAGTTGGAGGGACCCATGGCTCCAGCAGCATATGTAATAGAGGATGGCCTTGATGTACATCAACCAGAGGAGAGGCCCTTGGTCCTGTGAAGGCTCAATGTACCAGTGTAGGGGAATGGCAGGGCAGGGAGATGGGAGTGGGTGGGTGGGTAGTGGAGCACCCTCATAGAAACATGGGGGAGGGGAGGGGAGAGAGGGTTTCCAGAAGGGAAACTGTTCCCAGGGGATAACATTTGGAATGTAAATAAATAAAATACCAATAAATAGATAAAATAAATATAAAATAAAATAAATAAAATACCCATAAATTAAAAATAAGAAATTTTGGAGAAAATGAAAAACATAAATTAAAAACGAAAAAGAAAAAGAAAGCAGGCTGAGCAAGCCATGTGCAGCAAGACAGTATGCATTCCTGTTCCATCAACTCTTGTCTCCAGGTTCATGCTCATTTAAGTTCCTGTCCTACCTTTCTTCAATAAGAAATAGCAATATTGAACTATAAAGTCATAAAGGAAATATAAGATTCGTGGCATTTTGCTGCTACAGTAGAAATACTTAGAGACCACCTGATTTTTATTCCTGGACAGCATGCCATGGGAAGAACAAACTCACACAAGTTATACTCTGACCTCTGCAGGTATGCCATAGACCTACACAATCTCACAGCAATAAGTAAATGTAATGAAAAATGAGAGTAGAAATAGAATATTTTCTATCTTTACTAGTTTATACATACCAATGTAAACAACTAGAGAAAAAATAAGAGGTACACATTAGAGAGTTAAAGATATTTTCAAACTTACTTTATTTTTTCTAGAATTGCTATAAACTTTAAAATAAGACGTGTGTGTGTGAAACATTAATCTTGAAAATTTCAAAATCATCAAATAGAAAGTTAACTTTATTTTCTATGTCAATACATTCTTCACATTGTTTTATTAGTTATTTGGTTTTAAATATTATTAAGTTAATGGTTACTTGTGAATATGAATAATTTTTACAAAAATACATTTCAATTTGGATTTTTATAACTTTTTTTTTTTTTTTTTGGTCAGGTTGTCACAGATATCCCACTACACTGGTACCAATTTGTCTTAGTCAGGGTAATATTCCTGCACAAACATCATGACCAAGAAGCAAGTTGTGGAGAAAAGGGTTTATTGAGCTTACCCTTCCACGTTGCAATTCATCACTAAAGGAAGTCAGGACTGGAACTCAAGCAGGTCAGGAAACAGGAACTGATGCAGAGGCCATGGAGGGATGTTTCTTACTGGCTTGCTTCCACTGGCTTGCTCAGCCTGCTCTCTTATAGAAACCAAGAATACCAGCCCAGGGATGGTACCACCCACAAGAGGCCCTCCCCCCTTGATCACTAATTGAGAAAAATGCCCCACAGCTAGATCTCATGGAAGCACTTAGCCAACTGAAGCTCCTTTCTCTGTGATAACTCCAGCCTGTGTCAAGTAGACACACAAAACCAGCCAGTACACCCCCTACTGGCATTTTACACAGTCTCACTGTACTTAGAGTAATTAAAAAATTAGATTTTAGCTTATGGGTTTTTTTCTTATTTTTTTATTTTATTTTATTTTTTTATTTACATTGCAAATGATTTCCCCTTTTCTGGGTCCCCAGTCCCCACAAGTCCCATAAGCCCTCTTCCATCCCCCTGTTCTTCCATCCACCCTTTCCCACTTCCCTGTTCTGGAATTCTCCTATACTCTTGAACTGAGTCTTTCCAGAACCCGGGCCCACTCCTCCATTGTTTTTGGACATCATTTAATTTGTGGATTATGTCCTGGGTATTCAAAGTTTCTAGGCTAATATCCACTTATCAGTGAGTGCATACCATGATTGATCTTTTGAGACTGGGTTACCTCACTTAGTATGATGTTCTCCAGCTCCATCCATTTGTCTAAGAATTTCATGAATTCATTGTTTCTAATGGTTGAATAGTACTCCATGGTGTAAATATACCACATTTTTTGTATCCATTCCTCCACTGAAGGACATCTAGGTTCTTTCCAGCTTCTGGCTACTACAAATAGGGCTGCTATGAACATAGTGGAGCATGTGTCCTTATTGCATGCTGAAGAATCCTCTGGATATATGCCCAGTAGTGGTATAACAGGGTCCTCAGGAAGTGACATGCCCACTTTTCTGAGGAACCGCCAGACTGATTTCCAGAGTGGTTGCACCATCTTGCAATCCCACAAGCAGTGGAGGAGTGTTCCTCTTTCTCCACATCCTTGCCAACACCTGCTGTCTCCTGAGTTTTTGACCTTAGCCATTCTGACTGGTGTGAGGTGAAATCTCAGGGTTGTTTTGATTTGCATTTCCCTAATGATTAATGATGTTGAACATTTCTTAAGGTGTTCTTCAGCTCTCCGAAGTTCTTCATGTGAAAATTCTTTTTTTAGCTCCGTACCCCACTTTTTAATGGGGTTATTTGGATCTCTGGGTTCTACTTTCTTGAGTTCTTTGTATATATTAGATATTAGCCCTCTTTCGGATTTAGGGTTGGTGAAGATTCTTTCCCAGTCTGTTGGTTGACGTTTTGTCCTTTTGACGGTGTCCTTTGCCTTACAGAAACTTTGTAGTTTTATGAGGTCCCATTTGTCAATTCTTGATCTTAGAGCATAAACTATTGGTGTTCTATTCAGGAACTTTTCCCCTGTGCCCATGTCTTCCAGGGTCTTCCCCAGTTTTTTTTTTTTCAATTAGTTTCAGTGTGTCAGGTTTTATGAGGAGGTCCTTGATCCATTTGGAGTTGAGCTTGGTACAAGGAGATAAGAATGAATCGATGCACATTCTTCTGTATGCTGACCTCCAATTGAATCAGCACCATTTGTTGAAAAGACTATCTTTTTTCCACTGGATGCTTTCTGCCCCTTTGTCAAAGACCAAGTGACCATAGGTGTGTTGATTCATTTCTGGGTCTTCAATCCTATTCCATTGATCTGCTTGCCTGATATTGTACCAATACCATGCAGTTTTTATCACTATTGCTCTCTAGTAGAGTTTAAAGTCTGGGATATTGAATCCCCCTGAAGTTCTTTTACTGTTGAGAATAGTTTTAGCTATCCTGGGTTTTTTGTTATTCCAGATGAATTTGAGAATTGCTCTTTCTAGATCTATGAAGAACTGGGTTGGGATTTTTATGGGAATAGCATTGAATCTGTAGATTGCCTTTGGCAAGATGGCCATTTTAACTATATTAATCCTGCCAATCCACGAGCATGGAAGGTTTTTCCATTTTCTGAGATCTTCGATCTCCTTCTTCAGAGAAAGTATCCAAATTAACAAAATTAGAAATGAAAACGGAGATATCACAACAGAAACCGAGGAAATTCAAAAAATCATCAGATCCTACTACAAAAATCTGTCTAAGAAATGGACATTTTCTTAGACAGATACCAATTACCAAAATTTAACCAGGATCAAATAGACCATCTAAACAGACCCATAACCCCTAAAGAAATAGAAGGGGTCATAGATAGGCTTCCAACCAAAAAAAGCACAGGACCAGATGGTTTCAGTGTAGAATTCTATCAGATCTTCAAAGAAGACTTAACACCAATACTCTTCAAACTCTTTCACCAAATAGAAACAGAAGGAACACTACCCAACTCCTCCTTCGAAGCCACTATTACGCTGATACCAAAACCACACAAAGATCCAACAAAGAAAGAGAATTTCAGGCCAATTTCCCTTATGAATATCAATGCAAAAATACTAAATAAAATTCTTGCCCACCGAAACCAAGAACACATCAAAACGATCATCCACCATGATCAAGTAGGCTTCATCCCAGGGATGCAGGGATGATTCAATATACGGAAATCCATAAATGCTATCCACTACATAAACAAACTCAAAGAAAAAAACCACATGATCATTTCATTAGATGCTGAAAAAGCATTTGACAAAATTCAGCATCCTTTCATGCTAAAAGTCTTGGAAAGGACAGGAATTCAAGGCCCATATCTAAACATAGTAAAAGCAATATACAGCAAACCGGTAGCCAACATCAAACTAAATGGAGAGAAACTTGAAGCAATCCCACTAAAATCAGGGACTAGACAAGGCTGCCCCCTCTCTCCATATCTTTTCAATATAGTTCTTGAAGTCCTAGCTAGAGCAATTAGACAACAGAAGGAAGTCAAAGGGATACAAATTGGAAAGGAAGAAGTCAAATTATCACTATTTGCAGAAGATATGATCGTATACCTAAGCGACCCTAAAAACTCTACTAGAGAACTCCTACAGCTGATAAACAACTTCAGCAAAGTGGCTGGCTACAAAATCAACGCAAGCAAATCCGTAGCCTTTATATATTCAAAGGATAAGCAGACTGAGAAAGAAATTAGGGAAATGAACCCCTTCACAATAGCTACAAACAACATAAAGTATCTTGGGGTGACTCTAACCAAACAAGTGAAAGACCTATATGACTAGAACTTCAGATCTTTTTATAACATTTTATTTTGATTGCTATAAAGGCATTTATTATCATAGTTATTTTTAACAAAGCTTGGGAAAATCTATTTTCTTGGTGAGATACTAATTGTCCCCACTGAATGGGTTCGGTTAGTCACATTTCTTCTACAGAACTAGTGGCTGAGATTGTGCCCAGCTGGGACTTATGATCTGTATATTATCAATCTGCCAGAACATACTGCTAGAAAGCCTATGAGATTCCTGAGATAAAAGTGAGCTTTTTTGCCTCCTCCATTAAACTTCTAAATCTTAGCAGACTCCATAGTCCATCTGTGTGCAATAAATACTAGATAAATCCATACAGGGAGTTTGAAGAAATATATTTTATTTTTCAATAAGTCTTTCAAGCTTTTAATTCACTGTTCCTGAGTCATATTTAAAATATATACATCATACCATCACCTGGATTCCTGAAATGATAAGGAACTTTGGAAAGAACAAATCAGTTATATGAAAAATTATATATATGACAGATATTCTGAAATATGTACAACATAAAAGCAACATTAAATATACTGAACAGGTTTATTTCTATATTTAGGTATATATGTATATGTGAAACAACAAATAAAGGGAAGCCATTAATTTGAGAGGGAGAGAAAAGGGGTTACACAGGAGGCATTGGAAGAAAAAAAGGAAGGGCAAAAATAATGTTTATTTTTATTTATTTATCCCTTATCTGAATGCCTAGTATATATTGATCACCTTAAACACACACATACACATGCACACACACATATGCAATATAATTTCACATAGATGTATATGCAATAATATATTTTTGCATATGTATGCAGCAAAAATAGAGTCAGTAGGCTATATTTTTATTTTTATCCATCACACATGTACACAACAATAATAATCAAAGAAAAAGAAGATGACGGCTTGAGAGTAAGAAAGAGTTTAAATACATGGCAAAAGGGAGGTGGCAAAATCAAGGGTTCTGTTTCAGTTGAAGCATATTGAGAAAATAAACGTCAACAAAAAGAAAATGTGGTTATCCATAGTAGTAATTTTGTGATTAGACCTTCTTTGAATTTTTAATAGGAGTATGACTATTTCGTCTCATAGACATATTTTACTTTATCAAAGATATGACCTATTAAAGGGGGGTCAAATTCTGTTGAGTGTTAAAAGATGATTCCAAAAGCAGTTTTAACTCTTATAAAGATCACTTCAGGTAAATAAGTATGTACATGTATGTACATACCACATCATCACTATAAAGGCCATTGTTAATTTCAGTTTTAATGCAGTTTTCATTAATTTCAGGATAGATGGCTTAAATAATGATCTACACTCTCATATCTCTCTACATTACTAAAATTGTCTGGCCTGTTCATATTATCATGAAATTTAACAGTTAAAGATGTTTGAATTAACAGAGACATTTGATCCATTATAACCAGACATGTACAGTTACCATGGCACTGGAACAAACAAATAATGTTTACTGCTTATTTTAATGTAGGTCAGTGAAAGGATATTAGAATTTATCCTTTCAATTTATTTTTAGTCATTATTATTTTCTTGCTTTTATGGTTATAGCAACTAAACTTATTTAAAAAATCTATTCTATTAAATATTTTGAAGACATTTTTGTTTTGTCCTCTGAATAATGAATTAAGAAACAATGAAGAGAAACAATTATATGTAATTAAAAATAATGGCTACGGGATGTGAGGTTATTCCAAATATAGTTAAAATTATTCTTCTACTTTTTATATCCTATGAACTGTGCTAAATGCTCTAATATCTCTTCACAGAGATTCTCATTTCTTGGTTAAAAACCAAGAATACAGTATAATTGTTTACTCAGTTTAAAGAAAATTAACATATTACTTTGTCAAATTCATGAAATAAATGGCAACAAAAAAAGCTATTCACATCTAGTTTTAATTCAGCTGGTCATATGCAGCAAGAAAAATGGGTCACAAAAGACTCAACTCTAGTAAAATATCCTAGTGAAAGATTTTCCCAGGATTCCTTTCAGTGCCTACATTTAAAGACAATAAAATAGAGACCTAGTGCCTGTTAGCTGACTTTAAATTAAGACCTGGCCTTTCCATTTTTGGGAAACTAAAGTCCATTTAAGCCCAATGTAATAAAGTTGTTAAAATAATTTGCATGAAATTGCATAGTATTTTGCCTCAGTGGCAAATTTTATGTTTTTAATTCCTCAAATCTGAGAAAAGCAAATTAAAGTTATTTTTTAAAAAATTGAAGACCCTGCCCCTAGAGGCATTGCCTATGTGGCTGCTGTGTCACATATGTGTCAGTAGGTGACAGAGAGGAATGAGGCTATGTCTATGCTCAGTGTTCTGACCTGTAAACATTTGAATAATTAATAGCCTGACACTCCCTGAAAAAGCAAGTGTGAAATGACTGCCAGTCTGGATCCTTGCAGGCTCATAGACCATGCCTGAGATGACCCTCCCTATTGTCACAATGCACAAGCAGGGCAAAACATTCCTGACTTCAAACCTGAGACAACCCCAAAGACTCCGAGACCCCCGGGTACAAGTAAGTGATGGGGAAATGGAAGAAAAAGAAACTGAACTATGTGGCCACAATGAAGAGAGGCAGAACTGGAGACCTGAGGGTAGTGAGGAATAGTCTGATGTGAGTAACAGATGATCATACTTAGGATCATGGTAGGGCCCTAACCTGTAGTATTACTGCGGGCCATGTCTGGGTCCATTGTCCTGCAGCTGTAGGGATCTATCATACCAAAGGCCAGACAGGCATGGATGTTGCCCAGGGACATGTTGCTGGATGTGAGTTGTACAGAACTGGCCCCACAGATCCTGCTCCTGGGTATCATGCAAGATCTGACAGTAGTACTCAGAGAGGGTCGGCACACACTATCACATTGAGGGAGTTGTAAGTGAGCAGGTTCTGAGAGTATGAGCATGGGAAAGTTGGCTTTGCTCCTCATCTTCCATGTGGTGGCATGGACAAGGGAGAGATACCCTTCTACCCCCTTGCCCCTTGGCATCTGTGGCAATTGGAAGATCTTGCCCTGAAGTCATGAAAGCAGGAGTGCTGTCCCTGCCCCTCACCAGATGCAGTACTCAGGAGAGCTATCCCTGCACCTCACCTGGGCAGCACAGTAGAGTTGACCCTGGTGGTAGGTGCAGAGGAGAGCCAGCTCTGAGTGCATAACCATGAGAGAGATGGCCCGGCCACTTGTCTGCTGTGTGGTGACATGACTAAAAAGATCTCCACCTTTTACCCCTTGCCACCTACATCAGACAAGACAGCTGGTCCTGAGTTCATCAAAGCAGGAGAGTTGGCTCTGAAGGATCTGTCCCTCTTCTGGGCAGCATAGTACAGCTGCTTCTGGTTGTGGAAATTGTTGATGACCTGCCCCAAGGGCCTGAGAGCAGGAGAGCAGGAGAGCCAATGGGCTGACCAGTTCATATACATCAGGAGCTCAGATCTAGGACTTTAAAGTGGCCCATCCTTATGCATACCTCATTGATATACTGCTGGAGTATATGAAGGGGCCAGCCCTACAGATTCATAACTACAGGATCTCCATGACACAGTGCAAGAAAAGGATATCTGAGGGAAATCCCAGTGACATTCCACTACTGATAGAGTGGCAGATGCTAGAGGCCTTGTACCAGACCAACGAGTCTTTAAAGTGAACATTTGCAAGCAAAGAAGTCTAGACAAATCTGTTTCAGGAGAGGTTGCAAGGAGATAGGATGGGTTCAAGGGGAGGGGGAAATGAGTGGGATTGGGTTACATGATGTGATATTCATAAACAACCAATAAAAATGTTTTCTAAAAGAGAAAAACTATTGAAGGGAATTCTCAGAGAATAAGGAAAAATGAAGGAATAGAGTTTTATATTTTTTATTATATTTAACTTTTGATAGAAGGTATATTTCTTAACAAATTGAGTGTAAAAAAATTATGATCAGAAACCAAATTGACTCATAAAACCTTGATGCCAGCTTTATCAGGAGGCACATCCACATTTTATTCCTAAGTATCAGAAATATAAACAAAACATTGAAGCAGAAATAAATGTGAAGGAGAATTAAGGTATAAAGGTTATATAAAATCAATGATAGAAAGCTGCAAGGTGAACAATCCAATGATTGCTTTGTAAATAGACTGACTGTTATTACTAACTTCATTGTCAGGTAGGAAATCCACAGAAATTACTGCAGAATGCAAAAAAAATGAAAGAAAAAACCCACACTGAATGCTAAACTATAGCCAATCAAAATACAATCTAATCACCAGATGAATAGATCAACAGTGTGTGGCCTGGATTTCATTAGACAAGGAAGAGTAGCCACTAGTGTATGTGTAGCTGCTTCTCAAGAGTAATAAGCATTGACTAAAATGGTTCCTTGGAATTCTATTATCAAAACAATTTGTATGCTTCCTGGGAAGGGAAGAAGGCGATTTGAAGCAAACAAATGTATAAAAATACATTCAGTATTCAGTATAAAAATACTTAAATAATATCTATAAAATATAGCTCTTAATGTTATTTAGCCAGAAAATAAAGTATCAAAAAGACTATGGACAAGCTGAGATAGATCTTCATGATGTAGGCTACAAATATTGACAGAAAGGCAAATTTTTGTTCTGTGTTTACAAAATTCTCTGTGGCATGTCAACATAAAGAAACTCAATACCATTTTGTGGATGAGATGATGTAGAAAGGACTAGCGCCTTGGCTGATGTCACAGGTAGGTAAAATATAACACACCATATGTTGTTCACATAACTATAAATGTCCATTTTATGACTAGTGATGCTCTTTGTGTTTAAACCTACATTCCTGGAAACCATCTCTCATTTAACTATGAATATTATGTTCCAAATGTAATACAAAACCAAGGAAGAGAACCAAAAAAGCAAAGGAAACTCAGTAATAATTTATTGTTCAACTATAAATTAAAATGAATTTCTTAAGAAATTATAAGCATATATAAAAATCATGTACAAATCTAAGTAAAAAATTATGTGGCACAAGATATTTTCCGGTGTCTGAAAATATTTTTCTTCTCATTGCACAAAGATATGCTCTTTGTCTACAAATTTATATCATGTTACAGAAGAGAATATCATTTAGGTAAATATCTATTTTTTTTAATTCATAGATACTATCTGAAAATCAAAACCAAATAAAACTGTCAATATTTTTGGTTAGTCAAGACTAGTTTTTCTTCTACCTTCGTGCTTTTGTACTGGGATGGAGAAGAGAAGGAATTTTAAGGATTCAAGGATAGAAAAATTTGCCAATGTTGTCTCAGAAGTGACAAATACAAGGAAGCATGATGGTGTATATTGTGGAGGATTTTGTGGCATTTTTATTTCTGATACTACAGGTGATGAGAATGAGGGTTTTACATTTGGCAGGCATACACTCTACCATGGAACCACATCCCTATCTCTGGTACTTTTAGTTTGGGAGAGAAGTAAAGGTAAGTAGGAATTGGTTATACAATATCACAGGTAGCAAAGACTTATCCAAGCAGGATCTTTAACATAAAGGGAACAATAAAGGAGCTGTGGTCAGAACAAACTCAGATCTGAAAGATATCATGAACCTGTAGAAAATTCACAGGACAGAATGGTGTAAATCCATTCCTCTACAATTCTCCTGCACTTATACCTTGCTTTGAGACTCATTCTCTTCCTTTACCCTTCTTGACACACTCTAAGCTTTGGAAATTTATGTAAAACTCTGGAAAAGTTTATAACATTCATGCCTTGACTATTTGAATTTGTAACATGAAATTATTTCATTCTATGTATTCAAAAACTTCTCAAGATACATTTCAATAGAATTGCTGAAAAATTTTTCAGCAAGAAATATGTATTACCGAGTTAGAAAAAGCAATTTGCAAATTCTTCTGGAATAACAAAAAGCCCAGGATAATGAAAAATATTCTCAACAATAAAACAACTTCTGGGGGAATCATCATCCCTGACCTCAAGTTGTACTACAGAGAAATCATGATAAAAATCGCATAGTATTGTCATAGTGACAGACAGGTAGATCAATGGAATAGAATTGAAGACCCAGAAATGAACACACACACCTATGGTCACTTGATTTTTGAAAAAGGAACTAAAACCATCCAATGTCAAACAGGCAGCATTTTCAAAATAGTTGCTGGTTCAACTGGTTGTCAATATGTAGAATATTGCAAATTGATCCATTCTTATCTCCTTGTACAAAACTCAGGTCCAAGTGGATAAGGACCTCCACATAAAACCAGATAAACTGAAATGAATAGAAGAGAAGGTGGGGAAGAACCTTAAGCACAAGGGCACAAGGGAAAATTTCCTGAATAGAACACCAATAGCTTAGGCTCTAAATTCAAGAATTGACAAATGAAACCCCATAAAATTGCAAAGCTTCTGTAAGGCAAAGGACAGTGTCAATAAAACAAACCAGCCACCAACAGATTAGGAAAAGATCTTTACCAATCCAACATCCAATATAAGGCTAATATCTAATATATACAAAGAACTCAAGAAGTTAGACTCCAGAGATTTAAATAAACCTATTAAAAATTGGATATAGAACTAAAGAAAGAATTTTCAACTGAGGACTATCAAATGACAGAGAAGCACCTAAAGAAATGTTCAAAACCCTTAGTTATCAGGGAAATGCAAATCAAAATAACCTTGAGATTCTACCTCACACCAGTCAGAATAGCTAAAACCAAAAACTCAGGTGACCATAGGAACTGACCAGGATGTTGAGAAAGAAGAGCACTCCTCTGCTTCTGGTGGGATTGCAAACTGGTACAAACACTCTGGAAATCAGTTTGGTGGTTCCTCATAAAATTGGACCCAGCTATACCTCTCCTGGGCATATACTGGGTATATACTACTCCTGGGCATATACCCAGAAGATGCTCCAACATGTCATAAGAAGATATGCACCACTATGTTCATAGCAGTCTTATAACAGCCAGATTCTTGAAGCAACCCACATGTCCCTCAACAGAGGAATGGATACAGAAAATATGGTACATTTTCAGAAAGGAGAGCTACTCAGCTATTAAAAACTATGAATTCATGAAATTCTTAGGCAAATGGATGGAACTAGAAAATATCCTGAGTGAGGTAACCCAATTACAAAAGAACACACATGCTTTGCACTCACTGATAAATAGATATTAGCCTAGAAGCTTGGAATACCCAAAATAAAATTCACAGACCTCATGAAGCTCAAGGAGAAGGAAGACCAATTTGTGAATATGTCTGTCCTTCTTAGAATTGGGAACAAAATACCCATGGGAGGAGATACAGAGACAAAGTGTGGAGCAGAGAGCCTGATAAAGGTGTCTCCTGAGATGCTCTACCAGTGCCTGACAAATACAGAGATGGATGCTCTCAGCCAATCATTGGACTTAGCATAGGGCCCCCAATGGAGGAGCTAGAGAAAGGACCCAAGGAGCTTAAGGGCTTTGCAGCCACACAGGAGGAACAACAGTACAAAACAGCCAGTATCCCCAGAGCTACCAGGGACTAAACCACTAACCAAAGAGTACACATGGAGGGACTCATCTCTCCAGCTGCACACAGTAGAAGATGGCCCTGAGGAACATCAATGAGAGGAGAGGCCTTTGGTTCTGTGAAGGTCTAATGCCCCAGTATAGCAGAATGCTAGGACAGGGAAGCATGAGTGGGTGGGTTGGTAAGTGGGTCTCAAATAATCTGGATCCCTGAGATCTATCAAACCCTGGACCACCATATAAGCAGCATACGCTAGTTAATAGGCCCTCAACACATATACAGCAGAGAACTGCTGGGTCTGTGTTCAATCAGAGATGATGCACCTAACCCTCAAGCGACTGGAGGCCCCATGGAGTTTGGGAGTTAGGTGAGAGCCTTATTGTGACACTAAGCCACCTGGTAGGAACTTGATATTGACCATATATGAAATTCCTCTCTCAGCCTTTGAGTGAGAACTCCTGTGTCAGCCACAATCCCCTCCACCTAGGGTGGAGTGTTCAGACAAAGGGGAAGTCTATTCTTCAAGGACCTGCAGTTTCCTGAAAAACACTAGCCACCTATGGAGCAACTGAACTGATTCTGCTGAGAAGCTTCCAGACTTTACCCCCTGCCTATATATATTGGGAGTTCTTCATTAAACTTTGAGACCTTGAACAGTAATATTGTCTTGGTCTCTGTCTCTTTTTTGCTACCTTCCCAAGCATCCCAGCTTTCCTTCCAGGTAACCCGTTCAATGTAACTCGGAGAAATTACAGGTGGGGTGGGAGGCAGGGACACCCTAGTGGAGACAGGGGGATGGGGAGGAGGTATTGAATACAGAACAGTTGGGGAGTGGACTCGGGGGGACAGGGAATAAAATATGGAGTGTAAAAAAACTTAAATAGAAAAAGAAAAGAAATACAAAAGAAAAAAGAAAAAAAGATTTTCCGTTTCGAATAGAGATTCTCATAAATTACACAGGTTCTAAACTCACTCATTTCAAAATAAGCTTTGATGTTTTTGTTACTTATTGCATGTTGTGTATGTTATGCATGTCTCTATGTGTTGTTATACATGCTAAATTTATGTTAAATGTGTTAAAGGGGAACTTGTGGGAGCCAAACTTCTTTTCTTTTACCATTTGCGTTTGGGGGAATCAAAGGATCTCAGCCTTGGTAACAAGCTTCATTAACCACTGAGCTGTCTTGCTGGTCTTAATCTCACTTTTTGTTATTTAATCCAGAAATAAATAATGGTATTTTGAAGAGCAACAACATCTTTATAACATTAAAGATTCATGTTCATCTGAACCCATATTTTTATAATTTAAAAACCTATGATTGTTTTCTATAAGAGAGAAAACAGCCAATATATTTTACAGAGTTTCATTTATCTATATAAAATAGGCAGGTCATAGCATGTTAAATGCTGTCAAAAATTAGGGAACATAAACTAGAAATAATTTAAAACTCTTGAAGCTAAGTTTTTGCATACTGTTTTTAAATTTTCTACTGTTATTACATTTAGGAAAGGCTGTTTTAATGAGTTTCAAAGAATTTTCCCAATGTAGTTGACAGTATTCCAGCTATGGTAGTTTAATATAAATTTCCTACAAATACCTGGAGTTTCATTTTAAGATCCCCTTCAATTTAAATAACTCTTATCTATACCTTGTTAATTATGTTTATTTGTACTTGAATAGATATGTAGATATAGATAAGGATATAGATACTAACATGAAGGGGTCTAGGAAAAGCGCCAGGATTGACAACATTGCTGGTTATATTTTCACAATAAATTGGACAATTGTCAGTGTTAACTTATCCAGTTATCCCACTGGGGTCTGTCTGATTGGAATCCATGTGCTTCAATCACCTGAAGGTGTTGCACTCCCTGAGTTAGCTAACAACCCTGAATTGCCTAGTCTTTGAAGCTAATGACTAGATTTTGGATTTCCATTTCCAGTCCTGATATCACATAGGCTTTAGGCAGCTTAATGCCCTTGTGATATTAATTGCACCTTGCAATGTGTCATCCCCAGCAACACCGTGAAGCACCAGCGCACAATTCAAGATGAATGTGAGTTGCTCTAAAATCAACACACATCCATTTCACTTCTTTCTAAATTCCTTGACAAAGCCTCTTTGTTTATAGTCTAAATTAATCTCCCCAGTAACACACACAAATGCCTCTGAAGTTTCTGCATTTTTGTCGCCACCAAGAAACAAAGAACATGCCCTTCATGCATTGTGCATCATGTGTTTAAGTTGACTTGATAGTTTTACTACATAGAGATTCATTTCAAACCCTCCACTCATCTTCCTGATTAATATTTGATCCTTTGGGGAAGGATCCTTTCTCTACTATCTAATAGTTTCAAATTTCCTAAGGCAAATTATTCTAATATGGCTAGTTACTGCACTTTGACAAAAAACTTCCAGGCCCCCTTCTATGAACCTTCTAAGTTTTCCAGAACATTCTCTCAAATATCAGTATTCACATTTTTTCCCCAATCATCTATATTATTACATAAACTGCTCAGTTAGAAAGTTTATTTTCTGTGTTCTCCTAAAGGACCAGAAACTGCTTTTGTTTATAAACCAATTATGTCAGATTCTAAATCAAAAGAGGAGAGATGTGCTCAGTCTTTGAATATATAATTGATCAATTTAGTGAAAGACTGTCACAAGAAAGGCCCCCATAGATCTGTACTCATAATCATGCTATAGTTATTAATAGGACATTTCTATACAGTTAGAATTAGAAAAGAGGTACAATGTGTTGGCTAAACAGAAAGGAAGCCATTATGCTCACAAATGACTAAACGAAATACAGCAAACAAATTATCTTGAGACTAAAATAACTGCAAAGATTATTTGCTCAAGACAAGATGAAATGTAAATGTTTGGGTATTAAATTGTTTGCAAGAAGATATGTATCTTTGGTTCACAAAGTACTACTGATTTCTTATTCTCAATGCCACATTTTTTTCCAACATTGACTTTGAGTAAAAGTATTTTTATTAAATTTTTAATTGGTAATTCCTGTCATAATAAAATAAGTACTATACAAGATTAAAACTTAGAACTTATTCCTTTTATAAAATGTGTCTTAAAAAAACATGGTAAATGAAACTCTGATATTTAACTTGGGAATTTACTACTCTACACAGCTTCAGTGAATGTGGAAAATATTCTAGCTACACAATCTCCATTTGAATTTCCCATGTTCAATAAAAGCAATATGCCTAAAATATTGAGTTTATATAAACTATAGGAAAATTTTTTTTAGATTCCTTTTTAAAATATTCCATAGTACAGTTTATAGCTTATATTTTTCTGCCAAACAGAAAATAAAGATAATTGACATAAAATTCCTTTGCAATATAGGCTACAAGGTTCTCAAAGAGATGAAATATTTTAAAATATAAATTCTGCTTTTTTTTTATTACAAAAGAGATCATTTAAATCCTGTGATACATCAAAACCGAAGGAAAATTTTAAGTATAACTAACACACTGGATGCTGACTTAAATATTTTCAGATCTTTATACTCTCCTAGATCATCAGTTGGGGAGGGGTCAAAAGTGAGAGCTATAAAACATGTCCATGACCAGAATGTCGTGATAAGCTTAAGGGTGGCATAATGGCATACTTACATACATACCAAAGGGTTGCTCTCAAACATCTGTGATGGGATCTGCATGACCTCTTTTAGTGTATCTAAAGAGAGCATCAGTGTACTCACATACATTAAAAATTTTCATATATATTATAAGATTTAATGTAAAAATATATAAATATATTTATATGTATAGAAATTTATATGCATATTTACATGCATATTTATATATGTATATAATTTATATATATGTATATATATATATATATCATGGCAAAAAAGTTTTAATGTGAATCTTCATGACAGAATAATGAACTGCTTAAGACTACAAACAATGACTTTTTCATGCAGAAGGTCTTCTCCATAAATATACCTTCCACAGAAAATTATATATATATATATGCATATATATATTTATATGTATATATATATATGCAGAATAATGGTTTTTAAATTTTTTAACATATATAAGCAGAATAATGTCTTTTTAAACTTTCATTTTAAAATTTTTCATATACTAATTTTTTAAGGGAAGATTAGAAATTTTATTTTGATTTTAAAATGTACATGAGATTTATGTATATGAATATTAAGATTTTTTTCAAAGGATTAATTTGTGCTTAAACACCAGTAGTGGAATATGGCTAAAATTTAATCTTCTAGCATTTCTACTGAATTCAAGACTAGAAAGATCCAATGCACATATTTATGATCCTTTTAGGACAATAGTACAATCGGCTTACATAAGCAGAGGGCTTAACCTGATACATTAGAATATAAAAAAAAAGAAACAAAATGGTTGTATCACATAATATTTATGGGACTTTGTTGGTACATACGAAATCAGATAGAGCTTTCAGTATCTTGCTTGCAGTTTTTAGCTACTAATGGCAATCACATAAATTCATAGAGAAGTCTTGGAGATACTTTCCTAACTTTCTTTTCTGGTGTCCCACTCTCTAGATTTGGACATGGATTTACACAGGGAGTTCAAGTTTTATCGCAGGAAAGGCAAAATAACAAGAACCCATGTCATACACAAATCAAAATAAAATGAACAACAGCAACAAAACGTCCTTAATGTCACCTGAGGTATACATACTAGAAGAACACAGAACAAAGATATCAAACAAATTACAATGCAAACACTATGTAACTATGCAAATCAAAGTGAGAACACAATTTAGGCATGGCGGTGCAAGATTAAATCCAGCAGAGACAGGCATATCTCTGAGTTTGAAGCCAGCCTGGTCTGCAGAGTGAGTTTCACAATACTCAGAGATACACAGAGAAACTGTCTCCAAAAACACCCCTAAGGGCTTTTGTAGATATTAGCATCTAACTAAAAAGCTAGCTATACCCATACATTTATAACCAGAGCCAGGTGGTCAGCAGTGTAGAGACAAGGAGGCCAGTAAGGCTTGGTGGCTTCCTCCATAGTTTCCAGATTCACTGAGAGAGAGTCTCATGGGAATAAGATTATCCACTACAGAGAAGACAACCTGGCATTCTCCACCTGAATCCCCATTTGTGGGAACAGTTCCACATCCCTCCACCACACATGAACACATTGAACACACACACACATACACAACTAAAACCGATCAATCCACCAAACAAACAAACAAATAAACAAAAAAGTAGCCTGCGGACAAGCATACGTGAGGGAAAATGCCATTGTGAAATACTGAAAAATCTATGAGCAAACAAGTATATTTCATGCTACTGTACAATGTTTTTCAATTTTCTCTTGAATTATTAAGCATAAATTGTACCCATAACTGCTTAAAAACTGAAAGAATTGTGAAGCAGCAACATTGATATCCATCACATAATGACTTGGAGCAGACAATTGTCATTTGAACCTGTATTAGATCAAATGACAGTCACTTTTAAAATTTATCGAATCATATTCTACAGCATGTTTTAGTCATTGGATTGTAAATTGTAAGGAAATAATTTTGTTTGAAGTGGAATGAGAATACAAAATATGATAACGATGCAAATATTTATATATATATATATGTATATAATAAAACATGAATTTCTTCTACTGTATTCATTTGGCTAAGAAGACAGAAAATGTGTTTGATGTTTGGCTGTGAGCAGGAAGGCTTTCCCTACCTCCTTATGCGAAGCCCCAGGCAAGGGGAACTGACTAGCAAACCTGCATATTTTCCATGGGGTATTGCAGGAAATTTAAATCATGCAAGTCTGTAGCTTCACACAGGATGATTCAATCATGTATAAAAAGTCGAAAGCCAAGATCCTTTCTTTTTCTCCCTTGTGCCTCTTTGGAACTGTTTTAGAGTTGGTCCTAACTAAAAATCTTGACTGTATAGTATGGACTTGGCAATGCAAGGATCATGACCCCCTGAGGCTTTGGTTTCTTCTCCTTTCTTCTTTCAGTTTGCTTTACTAAAGAGGTGCTGTTGTTTGCTAGGAAACTTGCACACTGTTGAGCTTTATTTATTACAGATTTCATCACTCTTTGCTGGAAGTTGCAAAAGTTTCTAAGCAAGAGTGAGTTCTTTAACTGACCCTGGCACATGTGTCAAGGTTAGACATTTCTGCCTTATATTGGATCATAATTCATAATTCTGGATTCAATTGGTTACAGAATGTGCTCTTATTTTGTGACAGTGATACTTTGTTGGCTAGTCTGGCCTAGCTTTGGTGGGGACAAAGTGACATGATTCCTGTCCCTGTGACAAGGTCCCAGGGTGAACCTCTATGACTGTTCATGGCTACTGTGGCCATGAGGCTTGTTTGTGTAGCAATATCCATAGGTTCTGTGCCCTCTAACAGTGGAGGACTCTTTCCTTCCAAGGAATGTCCTCCCTTTAATGTTAAGGACTCCATAATAATTAGAAAGCATTGGATCCAGGAGTTGGGGGATATGGCTATCTCTCAGCAAAATCGTAAAAACTGGGACCTTAAGGTTGTGTGAAAGAGTTCTAAATACATGTGTTCGAAACTACATAACTTCTCAATTACTCAAAAAAGTAAGGATGAAATATGAATTAAATAAATTAAACGAGGGGCTTCACAAATCTAATCGAACAAAAGTATCTGTGCTATAAGCCAACTTGTTAGAAATTACTAAGGAAGGAGAAAAAGAGTTGAACATACCATTTGGCACCTTTATGGTATAACGAAGTACTTTTTCAAATTGTCCTGAAGCAGAGAGGATTATAACCTACAAGTACGCATTTCCATGAGGAAGACTTTAACCTTCATTATACTGCTATGAGTTATTATGTAGTAAATAATAAAAAATAGTCAAAATAAAAATACAGAAGCATGAATAATACCTAATGAAAATAATCCAAACATAAAAATGAATAAAAGCAAGTCAAAGTAAAATCAATCATAAAAATCTTGTCACATAATATGGAAGCAGAAAATTGAAGGAACACCATCAATTTTCCTACTTACAAATTTAAGCTATATTACAAAATACTATATAGTGAAATTATAAAGTGCCCACCATTATTTTCTATGCTTCTATAATACAAATTCTAAAATTTGGATTTAATATTAGTATCTATTGAGATATAACAACTGGTAAACTTTTGTGGCCTTAATAGAGCACATCAGATTTAAAATATTCTTTGGAAACATACTAAATTTAGACAATAGATACAACATAGTATGCAATAGTTATAAGTATTAAAATGCTGAACAAATAATTATGCCTCATTTTATTCTTCATAAATATTGCATTAACTAAATATCTCACACTGGCTATAGAAGCTCTGGCCAAAATAGTAATAAATTAAATTAAATTTCTGGTACTTGTAATAGGCCTTACAAATTGGTACTGCCATAGATTTTTACCCTCAATTAAAATAATTAATATAATCAAATGTAAAATAATATAGGACCTTCAGAGACTGAAATTCAATATCCAAGATTCACTCAGAAAAGATGGGATGGTTAACCTCATGATTTAATCACTTCACAGTGTAATTTGTCTATTTTAAAAACCAAATTAATAGCCAGGTGGTGGTGGCACACGCCTGTAATCCCAGCACTTGGGAGGCAGATGCAGGCAGATTTCTGAGTTCGAGGACAGCCTGGTCTACAGAGTGAGTTCCAGGACAGCCAGGACTATACAGAGAGATCCTGTCTCAAAAAAAAAAACAAAAAACAAACAAACAAAAAAAAACAAATTAAGCCGGGTGGTGGTGGTGCACGCCTGAAATCCCAGCACTCTGGGAGGCAGAGGCAGGCGGATTTCTGAGTTTGAGGCCAGTCTGGCTTACAGAGTGAGTTCCAGAACAGCGGGGCTATACAAAGAAACCCTGTCTCGAAAAAACCAAATCCAAAAAAATAAATAAATAAAATAAAATAAAATAAAATAAAATAAAATAAAATAAAATAAAATAAATAAATAAAATCTCAAAGTAAATTGCTAAACAATTTCATGGCCCTACCAATTTAGAAACTCATTGGCAATGTTGTTAAAAGTACTAGGTACAAGTAATGTTTAGCTGATAAATATTTTGCTGCACTGATTCGATTTCTATGTTCTTCTTTATTGCCTATGCCAATGGCCTCCCTCTCAGCCTTCATATTTAATGGTACCACAATACATTCATTATAGGACCAGCTTCACCCAGTTTTTTTAAAAGTTCTTTAATAACTATGCCATTGCAATGGCTTCTGCAGTACAGCCACAAATATAAACATCTTCAAATCTCTTGTGAACCACAGGTCAAGACGTCTCACTTTGTAATATTTTTTCTAAAAGTACCATCATTCTCACAATCATTTTAGACATCCTGATAAGTCACAAAAGAGCTCCCCATAAAAGATGTTCTATTGTCCAACACATAAGAACTCATTGCCTCAAATTCTGAGAATTATATTTTCTTTTTGTTTGTTTTTTGTGATTTTATGCAAGACAGGGTTTCTCTGTGTAGGCGTGGCTGTCCTGGAACTCACTCTGTAGACCAGGCTGGCTTTGAACTCAGAAATCCACCTGCCTCTGCTTCCCCAAGTGCTGGGATTAAAGGCATGCACCACCAACGACCGGCGAGAATTATATTTTCATTCCAAGACTTATATACTATCAAAACCAAATACTGACTCTGAAATGAAAACTATTCACGTATGTAAACAAGAACTATGCCCTCTGCCACATCTCATTAATATGACATATAGCCTTTCATGTCCTTGGGTCTTTGCATTTTGTCATAGATTCACAGGAGGCTATCCTACTTGAGAACCTATTAGTCATCTGAAGAACTAATTGGAATAAATTCAATGATTAGCAAAATGGTATCTGTGTACTTTAGAGATTATGTGGCCATTACTATCACATATGGCTCTTATATCTGTATGGTTGCTAATTTACTACATTATTTATGGCACCCCTGATAAAAGATCCAAGAATCAGTATAAGATGCTGAGTCACTGTCAGTTTTTATACATGATACTTAGTCTTGCCTTTGTGCTCTTACAGATCCTGTGTCCATTGCCAAAGATCTAGTCAAATAACACTGTCAAAGGCAGCTCCTTTCCCCTGTTGTAGCTTAATCAGGTAGACATGCCGAGGAATGACTTTATAGACACCCAAAATATTGATCAATCCAAGCCATGTATACCTCACCAAGATATGAACATAGTGATATATATATATATATATATATATATATATATATATATATATATATATAATTGATAGCGTACAAGAAACCCAGCCTAACTTTTTTTATAAGACATGATGCAGATTTTTAAGGACATTAAACTTGCAACATCCTTATTAATTTGAGGTTCTAGACCTCACAAAGCATCAGTGTGATACTTATTTAAGAAAACAAAATAAGGCAAAACCACAATTTGTTCATGAATTTAATAAGGATGACTTGTAATAATGACAATTATCCTGATGTTTGACCTTAGACACTGAAGACTATCTTTTCTCACATCACTTATCTTACATCTGGGCAGGCTGTGGAGACGAGAGACTCTGAGGGAACCAGTGAGGACTTTGTAGTAGACTAAAACTTCAGTCATGGCATCCCATTAAAATATTCTTAAGAACACTTTAAATGCTAAAACTTTCACATAAAACTAGTCTCAGGACCATCCAGTTACTCCTACAAAATGTAACCTGAGCTAAATGGTACCTACCTGGCCATTTAGTTTTTATCTCTGTAACAACAGATGCTTTCTATGTAGTCACAATTTCATACTTTGCCCTTAAGACCTTAAAAGAACTGGAGGTCAGGGCTGGCACCTGCTAATTTACTTCAGACAGTCTCACTGGAGTTTCATAGAAACTCCATTTGACTTATTCAGGCCTCTTGAGGTATCCCATGACAAGTTACTGAATATCATGTGTGTGTTTGTATATCTGTGTATCTGTCTTGTCTCTCTCTGTGTGTCTGTCTGTATCTCCCTTTGTGTGTGTGTGTGTGTGTGTGTGCTCATATATGTGTGTGTATCTCTAGCTCTTTGTGTGTATGTGTGCACACGTGCATGTGTGTGCGCTCACACATATGTGTGTGTCTGTCTCTCCCTCTTTGTGTGTGTGTGTGTGCACGTGCATGTACGTACTTGTGCTTGCGTGTGTGTGTATGTGCGTGTGTATGTGAGTGTGCATGTGTGCATGCATGTGTGTGTGTGTGCTCACACATGTGTGTGTGTCTGTCTCTCCCTGTTTGTGTGTGTGTGCTTGTGCTTGCCTGTGTGTGTGTATGTGCATGTGTATGTGTGTGTGTGTGCGTGTGTGCGTGTATTCGTGTGTGCGTGTATGTGTGTGTGTGTGTGTGTGTGTGTGGTGGTTGTGGTGAGAAGGCATTTACTTGTCATGGTACATGTGAACGTCAAAGGACAGCTTGTATGGGTTGGCTGTCTCCTTCCAGCATGTGGGTTCCAGGGATGGGACTCAGGTTCACAGGTTTAACCGCAAGTTTGTTTATCTGCTGAGCCATCTGGCCAGGTCCCTCTCTTTTCTTATTGCCAAACAACAACAATAGCAAAAATGCCCAAATAAACCAAACCAAACAAACCAAAACATACCCATTCTTATTTGTTGAAATTCTATGCTGTTTCATTTTGCTCAAAGTCCAAAAAGTAATGTTAAATAATAAAGGCAAATTTTGGATAAGCATGCACTTTGTGAACATTATTTATTATTATTAGATGAAGTTAACATTTTGAAAAATAATGATCATTGATTTTGATGTAATAGTAGTGTTAAAATGAAGTGTCATAGACTTTAAGTCCAAGATATAAAAAGCCTTTATTGATCTCTTAAGGGTTTATCAATGCTGAAAACTTCACAACTGAAAAAAGCCAATAAAATGATTTACTATTATAAGTAGCATTCAGAAAGAACCATAAAGCAATTTGTCACTAAAATATTGGAGAAATTACTGACATAAATTACTGAATTAAGTGGAATGACAGGTAACTATAATATAAATTATCTAAACTATGCTGAGCAAAACAGGGGATATTAAACTGCAAGCAGATTTATCACAAGGCAAATGGCCTAATAAATGTGTGAAATTTAAAGGAATATATTCACAATTCAAACCATTCCATTTAAACATAAAAGATAAGAAAAGCTTCACAGTTCTAAAGCCCATCTGAACACCCACAAAAGTCCAAACTCTCACAAAAGCAACTTCGGTGCATGTGCACATTCACAGTGGTATGTGTACATTCATGGTGATATATTCACACTCATGGTGGAACACGCCCACTCATGGTGGTATATGCACAGTCATGGTGGTATGTGCACACTCATGGTGGCATGTGCACACTCATGGTGGCATGTGCACACTTATGGTGGTATGTGCATAGTCACAGTGGTTTGTGCACTTTCATGGTAATATTTGCAGTCATGGTGGTATGTGCACTTTCATGGTAATATGTGCACACTTATGGTGGTATATGCACACTCATGGTGGTATGTGCACACTCATGGTGGTATGTGCACACTCATCGTAGTATGCATGCATCTTAGTTCTAGTCGAGAGGCATTTACTTTCCTTTCAAACTCTTGAAAATGCTACATTTCAATGGTCAGCTGTCACAGCCCAAGAGTTTATGCAAAGTGAAAGATGTGAAACTGCAGTTTTCAATAACTAAGACTAATCCATATCATCAGAAGTCATGGGGCATTTTATCTAATTACAACATTTCCAATACAATATTCTTGTAAATTATGAAATAAAAGTTAAAACTTTAAGAGTAGGTCAGCAAGAGGAGTCACCAGATAAAAGTATTTGTCACTCTGTAACCTGGAGTCTGAGCCTTAGAAACAACCTGATGGAAGGGAAACACCAACTGTTGAAAGTTGTCCTTTGTCCACAACATGTGTGCCTTGGAATTTATGAATATATACACATACTATAACTAAATAAACAAATGCAATGATACTGTAAGAATTTTAGTTGTGTGATGTAAGTAATGCCATAAGAAAAACAAGTTTCTTCAATATAGGAGTTTCCTTGAAACAATTTTATATTATAGCCCACAGAAAGAAAGTGAAGATAGTGCAAACTATGTAAATTAAAGTCACAAAACAAAATCAAGAATAAAACCAAAACAAAACTTCTTTTGGCTGGAGGTAGTATCATGTCATTATTGAAAGGACGGGACCATGAACACAGCTGATGCCCTTGAAACCCTGACTCAAACACAAAATGATCTTACTACATCAAAAAGAATCTGGGGCAGTGCAGAAAAGAGTTTTAGCAACTAGACTGAAGAAATCTTCAGGTGACTTAACAATTTCAGAACTTGACACTTTTAATGAAGAGATGGAGCCAGTGATCGAGAGAGACGAACACAGCTTGACTGGACAGGAGAAGACGTTATACCTATTTACCTGTTTCCTCAAAAATCTAGTCTAGAGATGGCATGTGCTAAGAAACAGGTTGCATAACGATCTTTATGAAGACAGAACTATCTAGAAATCTGACCCGAAAATTAAGTCACTATACACATATCATTTTCAAGATAGAATCTCCATAAAATTTCAATCTAAATTTGTAGTCTCTGTAGTGAATACGTTAGAGCTTCTAAGTGTGTAGCATATAATTAAAGCATCCTTTGGGCATGCATACTCTGTGCATTACAGGAGTCTCATAGTTGGAATTCAATGGGCACTTAAGAGAAATCAATGTTGAAAACTGAAACAGATTATGGCTCTAATACACTATGTGAACCTATGCTGTTGTATAGTTGCTTATGTTATTTATGAAAGCAGATGTTCAAGTTTTCTTAAATTCTGTCTCCTCCATGCTTAAAGGATTTCTTTGCCAGTTGCTCAGATTCCTATCTTCAACTTTGCCTTCTAAGATGTGTTTTTCCCATTGAGCTTTACAATAAAATGTCAGTGTCTTTTATCTCAAGAGAAAAATCTGAAAACAGAACAAACAAAACAAAAACCCTTTGATTTCTGCCTGACATTGTCACTTACCCTATTTCTGCTTTATTTTCTAGTAAACTTTTGGAATAGATATTCATATTTCCTAACCAGTTTTACTAAGTCCATATAATAGATTGTCATTACTTCTTGATGTTCTGATAAATGTTTATAGTAATAACACATTTTTTCTTGTACCATGTTAAGAGTTTTCACCATCTACAGTATTTTACCTATACAGAAGTCAAAATAAGATCAAGTTCCATATTTTCTCACTTATTAATGTGTGAATAATTGAGAACCCAAACTTCTAGGGAAAAAACTCTCCATTATTAACAATTGAAAGTAGGAAAATTAAAATATATTTTGCTAATAATTATTTTAATATTAGAGTCAAATCAAATAGTTAAATACTATAAAATAATAGCAAAATACCAATAAAAATTACCCAACTAACAAATTGTTATTCTTAATGGCAATAGACCTGGAAACCTAGAGTAAATATTTGGAAATTGCCTGACAAAGTGAGGTTCAATTTAACAACACTAAGATGCTTGGAAACATTAGAAGCTGTCTATCTTCTGACTCAGAGTATGAGGAGAATTGGCATTTACTGGAAAGCAGTCTACTCCCAGTAAGCAGAATCAAGTTATGTACAAGTGTATCTACCCTATGTGAATTCAAAGGAATCCCAGGCAACAACATAGAAATGTGCTCGATCAGATAACACACAAAGTGTGCAAAGCACACCAGCCTCTCTGGAGTGGTGGAAAACAACTGTCTTCTTTTCTTACACTGAGGAAACAATGGACTTTTAAGACTTATTTGTAGGTGATATCGCATATTGTGGCTGGTCTTTTATGAATAGTATAAAATATTTTTACTTTTAACATTTTAATATATGATTTTTCTCCAAGAGTAACTATTTCAGAACCTTGGCTTCAATTCAAAAGGCAATTGGAACAAATGAACAGAGTGTTTTTGACAGATAATGTGCTAAATGATTTACAAGTCAAGTTCTAAGCGCATTCCCATCTAAAAGATATATAAAAAAAGGAATGATCATAATTTGAAACAAATGACAGGAACAGGGAAAAATGTGAGAAGTGATATGTGATAAAGTGATAGCAAAACGCAATAAGAAATAGCTCAGTGTGGCAATAGCAGGGAATTATGGCAAAGTGAGAGAGAGAGCAGACAGAGGCAAAATAGGAATTTGATTTGTAGGGAGACACTGACCACTGCTTAATCATCTCAGACCAAAGAGCTAGAGGTACAGATAGGAAGAATGAAATTGCCCATCTGATTTTAATCCCACAGCCCTCCCCTCAGTAAACTGTGCGACACATTTGGAAGAGCTGGATGTGTACATATTTGAGAATCTGACATTTATTTAAACAGTTTAACATTGGATTTCATAACTAAATAATGCAAATAATTATTTCATTTTCAAGTCATCTGAATTTTAAGACCTAGTTCAACTGCAAATCTAGATCATTTGATTTGTCCATCTTTTTCTTCTTCTGAGGGAGAAGGTGTGGGTTACAGAATGTTTCATGTAATGTGAATGTAAACAAAGTAGCCTCCATGTATTTGATGGTACGCTAAGCATTATCTCACATGGTGAAGTTTAATTGCAATATGATCCCATGATTTAAGCAGTTATCGTCACTGTTCTGAAGATGAGAATATCTGACTGGGCTGAAATGGTAATTTGTCTGACAACAACAATGAATACATGTTGTTGAGCAAAAACCTGAACACGGAAGTCAGGCTCTAGACTGGCACTCTCACGCCCAGGGTATTTGAATATGCTCTATGAGAAATGAAATTTTGATACACACATCTCTCTTCATTTGCACAGCTCTTTCTTGTTGACAGAATTTTCATTCACAAATAAAGAATTCATGAAAATTTCCCAAAGAGAACAAAGGGGCTTTAATAAGAACTCACATCTTTATAAATAGAATGAATATGGAATATTTATAAAACAAAATTATATTTTTGTATTAATAAACTAAAGTATACTTTATTTTATCAATTTATAACTGAAGATTTATTTTAGAAATCACTCATGCTTATCTCCATATGGCATTATTTTTTAAGCTAAAAGGATTAAATTCAATTAATATTAATCTTCCAAAATAAAATTTATATTAATTAGGAATTTTATAAGCAATTTTTATTTAAATCAATAATCTTTTTACTCTTGTGAAACATACACAAACTACTGTCAAATACATACGGTGACTGTCATGTGTACATGTCAAAAAGTAAAATGCCCACTTTTTCTCATTCTTATTCTTCTGGCCACATTGTTTCCTCCAATGGGAGTAGAACAGAGAAACATTAATAGCTTTCAAGGGGAACTCAGAGAAACGTGCATTTTCTGTGTCATTGGAGTCTTTCATTGGAGTCTGTCAGCAACGATGCAATGTTTTTTGCATCTGCAATCCATGAAACTCTAGAAGGTGGAGGATGCTTTTGAGCACAAAGGCAGAGCCCATGAAATCCCCACCCCTACACAAGAGGATAATATTCTTTCTAAAAGGTCACCCTCCTTAATACTAAAAATTTCAAATGTGTTTAAATCGATCAGTATTTTGGGATAATGAAATACTTCACACAGTACTGAAATTGATATCTTGCTAATGCCAGCAATGTAGCCGGTATTAAAATCCACAATGATAAAGTGGAAGGTTAAATACTTCCTGTCTGATGGCCATGTTCTCCATTAAGATGAGAGTCTTAGACTAGATTTAGATGCAGGAAAGGAGAATGTATAGGTAGTATCTGGTTTCAAGAAATTGGACTGGAAACATCAGCTTATTTTATGTGTCAGAAGCAGAAATAAGTTGTTATCCAATGGTGTCTACTAATAAAAATCCACATCATTCTGATAGAGTACTGAGTCATCTAGACCCAGACATTCAAGATGACTATAACAAATCCTTTGTCATACAGCATAATGCTGTCAGTCAGAATTTTGGAAGTTTATGAAATTTCAACTACTCTCTCAACTCTTACTGCTCATTAATTTTCTGTTGCCTACCTATGTATGAACAGAGCTTAATTTGGGACAAATCCAGCTGGACCTCAGGGCCAACAGCTTTTTAAGCTATCTAAGTGACTTCTAATCCCCACAGTCAATCAAGCAGATGTTGAGACAGCATAGCACACAGTATTTTCTCAGTGCTAATATACAAAAGATTTTCAGGTTAACAGGATCTGAAGTGCTCTTTGTTGTCAATTTATAGTCATTCCAGAAATTAACTTTATTAAATCAAAATATTTCCACTCTGAAAATATGTTAATAAATTATAAACCTGATATATATTTTATAAATAATTCTGTTACTGTTGCAATAGTTATATGTTTGAATTTATGTATATATTGCTTAGCAGATTTTGATTCCTGCTCCAGTAATTTCTCATCTTATGTCATCCCAATAAGAAGGCACTTGCAAGGTTACTGGATGTTTTTATTTTTAAAAATTAAAAAAACAATCCTGTTTTCATTTTTGTATTGTTGTTCACCTGTAAACTTGACTGTTGTTACAGATTAAATAAAATAACCTCAGTTTTATCACAAAGATACCACCTGAAATTGCAGAGTAAATCAGTTTGTGAGCTGTAGATATTCTCATGAAAATTGTTCAAATAACGTGTATGAAAGTCAGGCATGTCTAGAAATAAAGAGGGCACACTGAGATGAATCTTACTTACCAAACTCCTTGGGAACTGCTATAGAATAAACACAATTGTGGTCCACACTGTAATTTTTGGGGTAGTTTGGCGATAGCACTGTGCCTTCTGAACCTGTTGAACGACTTCCACAGGGTGCTGTGGAATAAAATGAAATATTTACAAAAAAGCATTCAAAAATTGAAAATAGGAATATCTTCTCAATCTACACAAAATCAGTCATTAAATTTTAAACTTAAAATTTATTTTTCATGCTCATACAAATCTCTCTAATGTTAAGTATTTAAAAAACAAAGTGTGTATAAAACTTTATAAGGTTTGAGATTTATTGTCATCTAAAGCAAAGCAATATAACTATCTTATAACAATTCTTTCTAAAAGTAATAATGATGACCTCTCATTTATAAATTTACAAACAATTTCTATAGTAGGAAAATTACAGTTATGAAGTAGCAATGAAAGAATTTTATGGTTGGGGGTCACTGGAACATGAAGAACTGTATTAAAGGGTCGTAGCATTAAGAAGGTTGAGAATGTTCCTTCTCTTTTCTCTCCAATCTTTATCTGCTTTGAAGTCAAACCAGTTCATGGTGCATTGACACTGATTCATTTGCTACCTTAAACACAAATTTCCCTTCAAAAAATGAAGCTGAAAGAATCTGATAAATCAATAGAAAATATTCTTGTCATTTAGAAGGCATAAGATCCACAAAGATTCATGGAAAGGATATAACTTGTGGTCTCCTGCATAGAGAAACTTTAGATGCTAAGTCATATGCTTTAAAAAGTCATATATCCATGATGTTCTTTAAGCAGAGAAACAACTTAGAAAACAATGAACAAGTGGGAACAAGGGCAACTAAAATGAGGACTCAGGGTTCACCGAAAGCTCTTGAAAATTAAGCTATACAGTATCTTAGAAGCTGAGTGAAAAGGAAGTTTCTGTTAAAAAGAGGGTGGGCATAGAACTGCTAAATGTTACATGGCAATTAGTAAATGAAGGAGGACACTTTATAGACTTTATGTGAAGAAGTAATTTTCTTCCCCAAACCTATGGATTCCTCATGGAAAGAGTTTTCTAAAACATACACTCAGAGATCCTGCCACCTGGAACTTTTCCCAGTGACATTCCAAAGTGATGAATCTTTGTTAGGAACTTTTCCCTTTGCTTTACCTGGGAGACCCCTCACCCCTGCTTACATGTATACTCACTGGCCAGCAGATTCGCTGGAAGTCTTTCAAGGTGTGTCTTCTCAAGAAAAGGATATGGGAAGGACTGAAGGAGCCAAAACGGATTGCAACCCCATAGGAAGAAAACAATATCAACTAATTGGACTCCTCAGAGTTCCCAGGGACAAAACCACTAACCAAAGAGTATACATGAGCTGGCGCACTGCAAATATAGCAGATGCCTATCTGGCATCACTGGGAATGAAAGAACTTGGTTCTGTGGAGGCTTGTGCCCCAGGGAAGAGGAATGCGAGAGGAGTGGATGGTGGAGCACTATCTTAGAGGCACAGGGGAGGGGTATGAGGTGGGGAGTTTGTAAAGAGGAAACTGGGAAGGGAATCAACATTTGAAATGTAAATAAATAAAATAATTAATAAAAATTAATTCAATAAGAATCCCACAAATTCACCAAGACCACTACAAAATATATCCTTAGTCTATTTCTCACCTCATTCTTTGGGATTATGTCAACACAAAAATTCCAACCATTTTCATTTGGAACACTCCACTATTTTTGTATATGTACGTATACTGCTACTGCTACTGCTGCTGCTGCTGCTACTACTACTACTACTACTACTACTACTACTACTACTATTACTACTACTACTACTACTATCTTCTTCTTCTTCCTTCTCCTCTTTCTCCTTTTCCTCCCTCCTCCTACCCTCTTTCTTTCATTAGAATATCTTCTCCACAAAGTGTCTTTGTGAAAGTGGGGGGGAGGGGAGGGAGGAAGTGCTAAGATCTATATACTCTGTTTCTAGAGCTGCTTGATGACATAACTACAACCTTGCCTCTTTCTGCCACTTCCACAACAGTTTGAACCAACCTTTGTGCTCTTTATGGAGTACCTTCGAGATCTCTGTACCAGTTTATCTCTGGCTTTTTCAGCAAGACCTCTATAACCATAATATTCAAAGTTACAAGATGCACATTCATTAAAATGTCTATCCCTTCCATTGTTGCTTAGTACATAGGTGATAATTAAGCTCCAAATACTTTTTATAAAAATAAATTCATTTAATTTAAAAAAAGAAAAAAAAAGGTCTTATAACCTTAAAATTATACTTTGCATATACATGACAAGAAGCTTTATTTTTATAATCTGGAAGCTTAAACGAAAATGATGCCTTTTAATTCAGGCTTAACTCTGTGACTAAGTCATGAGTGCACATGTGGCATCTTACATTTTCTGTGCCTGAAAACTTTGATTCGTTTCAGGTGTTTATATTCTGCATCATGCATATTCCAGGCTTTGATGGGAATTTTTACTTATAAACATGAAGGATTTCGGCATGAATTTGTGGACATGGCTGATTATTTGATTTCCTATAGTCACTAATTATAGATCCTGTAAACCAGCAGTTCTCAACCTGTCCATCTGTGCCCCATTGGGAGTCAAAGATCTTTTCACAATGGACACCTTAAGACCATTGGAAATTAAGATATTTATCCTACTATTCCTAACAGTTCTATAAGATATTTATACTACTATTCCTAACAGTTCTAAAGTTACATTATGAATTAGCACCAAAATAATTTTCTGGTTGAGGGTAACCACAACATGATGAACTGTTTTTAAAGGATCACAGAGTTAGGAAGCCTGAGAATCAGCACATTAAACATTCCTGGCAATGTGTTCTTTGTTTCTTTTAGTCAACATGACCAAATTCATAGCCAATGAAGCCTAACATTATGCTGGTTGGCAACAATTGAGAAGTATGTGATTATAGAATTAAGAGGGAGTTATAGTAAAAGATAGAAACCTAGTATAATAGATGTTTAGTGTTTATCCAATATAAATAGACTACACTGAGTCTCCTAATATTGGCCTGTAGCAGCTCTACATATTCTTATTTCAATTTCATTATAGTAGTGAACTTGGGGAAAGGGCAGCTTTTGTTTTCCTTTCTCTTTACAAATAGAAGATATAAACAAATATGAAGAACGTTGTATTCTTTCTTCAAACTGGCCTTTTTCTGAAAAGAGATTATATTTACCATAAGACTTCAAAGAGGAGGATTCATAGGCTCATCATTGGAAATTTGATCATAAATGTTAGAATGCTGTAAGATTATATTTCGATGGGATGTTATTAGGCACACTGAATCAACTAAGCAGGACACACATGGATCACAGACATTAAAGTGGCAATCATGGGGCCTGCATGGGACTACAGGAAGTCTCCTGCTCATATGCCATGGCTGTTATCTTGGAGTTCTTCTGAGCCTCCTAACAGTGGGAACAGGTGTGTCTCTGACTCAGTTGCCTGCTCTTGGGACTCTTTCACTTCTAATTGGTTGTTTTGTTCAGACTCAGTATGAGGGCTTTTGCCTTGTTTTATTGTATCTTGTTTTGTACTGTTTGGCTGTTGTCCCTTGCAGGCTGCTCTTTTCTGAAGAGTAAATAAAGGAAGAGTGGACCTGAGGGAGAGGGTAGGCTGGGGGCAGCTGGGAGGGAGGGGAAACTGTGGTGTGTGGAATGGTATGTGATAAGAATCGATCTTCAATTTAAAATAGAGTTCTCTGATTAAATATACAAATGAGACAAAGGCACAATATGCAATGGTTTTTATATGATACTACAGTTTAGCTAATTCAGTGGATGTTTTAAAAGACTTTGAAGGTAGAAAACAATTTTTCAAGTTATATCTTATAGGACCAGAATTCTCTGGAGTACACTTTGCAAAATAATACTGGTATTGCTGAAACGTGCCATCCTGATAACTGTCCTAATGTTTACAGAGCTAATTTTATAATTAATCACTACTTTGGAGCACTGGCAAATTATATTTTGTGTGTACATACAGAGTTAAATTATTTTACAATTTTAAAATGTTAACATTCTCTTTCTAAAACAGGACATTCTTCTTATTCCCTCTTCCTGACCCAAGGTCAATTTAAACACTGATTTGCTGTTTCTACACTAGGGTCCTTTATCTGCTTCTCTCTATCTGTTCGACTTTATCTGTTACAGTTCAGACTCAGCAGTTTCGACATGGTTATTCCAATCACAAGAGTTCTTACTCCTGCTATTGATTTTTCTGACATGCATGCCTTATCATGATTCACCTATTTCTCTAGGAACATTATAATGTAAAAAAAAGTCTCTATGTTACCTTAGATAATTAAGTAAACTTCAATTAGTAATGCCAGACTGCCATTAAATGATATCCAAAGCACACAACATAATTCTCTTTAGGAGAAATTATGCTAGGAATATCAAATAAATCCAGTTTAAAATCCAAAATAGATACTCCACTAACAAGCAATGCACAATGTTTTAGTCCCTCTGGTTCAAGCTCCATTTTGGCTGTTTATTTGGTTATTAGACATCACTAGAGCTTTGTACCAGGAGTACAAAAAACTCTATGGAAAATGAGTAGCTTTAACCATTCTAGTCTAATCAATAGAATAATGTTAAAATATGTGGGCTGTGTAAATTCTGGATTCCACTGAGGGAACAAAAAATCCATGCCAATTGAAAGTAATTAATACAACTAATTTTGTATCCACATGGGAAAACCTTCAGTGAGTGTATATAAAGTCAAATTTAAACAGTTTAAATTACATTTTTAAAAATACTTTTTTCATACATTATACTCCAATCATGCTATTCCCCTCCCTAGCTCCCAGATACACCCCACCTGCCATCTACCTATCTAACTCTGTTAACTCTCTCTCTCTCTCCCCTCTCTCCCTCTCTCCCTCTCTCCCTCTCTCCCTCCCTCCCTCTCTCCCTCTCCCTCTCTCTCTCTCTCTCTCTCTCTCTCTCTCTCTCTCTCTCTCTGTTACACACATCCATCCCCCACCTCCACACATATGCATACAAACCACAACATTAGAAACCAAAAACATTAAATAAAAGGCAATGTAGATCAAACTTTCATATACTGATGATAGTTTTACTCCTGAATTATATATATAATGTTAAAGCTGACAAGGAAGACAAGAACACATTTGTAGATTATTATTTTCATTAAGAAGGCTTTTTACTTATAATTTGAGGCAGGACATGAGTATGTGATATAGAAGAAGAACAAATGTCCCTTTGCCAGAAAATGAAATAGAACAGCAAACCAATCACATGGAGAGAGATACCTTTGGAGTGTACAGATATATTAGACACTTCATAATACATGCAACACAGCCTCAAGCTACTTGAAATTTTCTGTCTCTTAGCATTTTTAATGTATAATTTATTACCAAATACAATATACAATGAAAATTATGATATATAAATTATTCTCACAAACCAAGTTAGGTAGTTAGGAAAGCAATGTCTTCTTACAGGTCACAGAAGAGCAATGCACTATATTAAATCAATAATTTACTAGCTGTGACCTGTGGTCCTTCAGTTTGAAAGAACTGCTGTACCTGACAAAACTGCTGGTCCACTTCTCATAAATTACTTATGCCCTGATATAGCCTGATTGAATGTCACAACGCATAAATTCTCTTATGGAACACATTTGAAAGATCCCCACGGAGCATTGTTTTAGAACATAAAACCTTTCCAGACCCTTAAACTCTTTGCTGTGAATTTTAACACAGACAGCTATTATTTCCAGTATTGACCTTAAAATTAAAGTTGATGCTTTTCTTTCTCATGTTTTTCAGAACTTTGATTTTTGTGGAAATACCCATGTGTCCAGCTATCCCTTCCATGGCTCTGCTCATGTCTCCTATTTACACATAAGTATTTAATTTTGCTTGCTTGCCTCAGAGAATAAAGCCTCCAATGGTGATTTTTTTTTTTTATCTTTAAACTTATGATGGTGATAAATACTCCCTTAAATGATAATCATACTTAATTTGCATTTCATTGAACATTTATTGACTGCTACATTTTGATATATTTTAACTCTTTATTAATAAACCAGGAAATAATATTACTATGATATTTCCTTTGCCATCTTTGTTTACTTCAGAACAGAAACTAACATCATCCCCTACAATATTTTTGTTTTATAAGTTCACATAATTTTGAAGCTATTTTCAAAGATTTATTATACTTTTGATTATGATTATATGTGTTGAGGTGAGGAGAGGTGCCTGGGTCAATGCAGGGCCTACAGAGAACAGAGGACCGGGATCCCTTGGATCTGGTTACAAAGGTTCTGAGCAGCTCTCTGATGTTCCAGAAATCAAGCATAGGTTGTCTGCAAATAATGTAGGAGATCTTTACTACTGAGCCATCACTCTAGTCCTTCATGTTACATATAACAGTAAAAGTTTTCTTCACAACATGACCATTACTAGCCATGTAAGGCATTTTTTTCTTTTTTTTCTTTTTTATTTATTTATTTATTTTTATTTACATTGCAAATGATTTCCCCTTTTCTGGGTCCCCACTCCCCGCAAGTACCATAAGCCCTCTTCCGTCCCCCTATTCTTCCATCTACTCCTTCCCACTTCCCTGTTCTGGAATTCCCCTATACTTTTGCACTGAGTATTTCCAGAACCAGGGCCCGCTCCTCCATTCTTTTTGGACATAATTTAATTTGTGGATTATGTCCTGGGTATTCAAAGTTTCTAGGCTAATATCCACTTATCAGTGAGTGCATACTATGATTGCTCTTTTGAGGCTGGGTTACCTCACTTAGTATGATGTTCTCCAGCTCCATCCATTTGTCTAAGAATTTCATGAATTCATTGTTTCTAATGGCTGAATAGTACTCCATTGAATAAATATACCACATTTTTTGTAACAAAGGACACCGTCAAAAGGACAAAACGTCAACCAACAGACTGGGAAAGAATCTTCACCAACCCTAAATCCAACAGAGGGCTAATATCTAATATATACAAAGAACTCAAGAAAGTAGAACCCACAGATCCAAATAACCCCATTAAAAAGTGGGGTACGGAGCTAAACAAAGAATTTTCACATGAAGAACTTCGGAGAGCTGAGAAACACCTTAAGAAATGTTCAACATCATTAATCATTAGGGAAATGCAAATCAAAACAACCCTGAGATTTCACCTCACACCAGTCAGAATGGCTAAGGTCAAAAACTCAGGAGACAGCAGGTGTTGGCGAGGATGTGGAGAAAGAGGAACACTCATCCACTGCTGGTGGGATTGCAAGATGGTGCAATCACTTTGGAAATCAGTCTGGCGGTTCCTCAGAAAACTGGGCATGTCACTTCCTGAGGACCCTGTTATACCACTACTGGGCATATATCCAGAGGATTCTTCAGCATGCAATAAGGACACATGCTCCACTATGTTCATAGCAGCCCTATTTGTAGTAGCCAGAAGCTGGAAATAATCTAGATGTCCTTCAACGGAGGAATGGATACATGTAGGGCATTTTAATTACTCAATATGTAAACTCAATAGGTTGCAAGTTCTACCTCTGTCATCTCTTGAATAGTTTGGATTCATTCATTTGATATTGTTGACTAGGAAGGTGTTCCGTTTACCCAAAATGACTCTGTGAGCTATGGCTTCCACAGTGTATATACTTTCAGAGAAAGAATGATTCAATAGCAAATGCTAGGCATCCTTCAATAGATCTTTTCTCCTGACATAGAAATTTTGTAGCAGTCCTGGGGATGCAGATGGTTAATGTCTGAATGGAATATCATTGTTTTTGACTCTCCATTTTTAGACACTGAGATATATATTCATGCTATAAAAGTCATCTGCTTAGAGTGCAAAGTTGAGTGAGCTTTATCTTGTTGAGAAGTTGTGTAACCAATGTGACTATCTAGTTCCTAGACATTCTCTTCATCACTATAAGAATTTCAGCACGCAAAAGTAGCCACCTTCCATTTCCTGCAATCACACCTCTGTGACAGTCACAAACCTGTGATTCTGTGATAAAGCATACATGACAATGACAACCACTTAAGATGACTGCTTGTGAATTATTGATGCTTTGTGAAGCAAAATCCTGCATGCAGTTTGGTTGGAATTGGACTTTTGGGGACATTTTAAGTGATGCTAATCTTTTACTTTCTAAAATTACTTAAAACACAAATATGTTAGTACGAAATGATTTTACAGAGAAAACTTCTTTGTAATGTTTCTTACTAAAGCTTCAACTCAGTGTTGCTCTCTTTGAAAATGTGCCTTAAATTAAATGTTTTATAAAACCCCTATTAATGTTTCTGTACTTTTATTATTATCTGTACCTTTAGAACTAAGCATGGTGCCTCTATCTGCAGTGGATTTTTACTAAAGATGTTATATCAAGAAGGCAAATGAGGTGGGAAGAACAATGTCAGCCAACCAGACATCCCCAGGGCTCCCTGAGACTAAGCCATCAACCAAGGAGTACACATGGTTCTAGCCACATTTGTGGTGGAGGAATGCCTTGTTGGATATCGGTGGGAGAAGAGGTCCTTGGTCCTATGAAGGCAGGATAGATGTTCCTGTGTGAGGGAAATCAAGGAGGGTAGGTTGGAGTGGGTTGGGTGAAGGGACATCCTCATGGAGGCAGGTGGAGGAAGCATGGGTTGGGTGTTTTATGTGTGGGGTGGGACCTGGAAAGGGAATGACATTTGAAGTGTAAATGAAGAATATATATTCAATCAAAAAAAAAAAAAAAGGAGGCAAATGAGGGCTGGAGGGAGAGGTCCTGAGTTTAGTTCCCAGGAACAACATGGTTGCTCACAACCATTTGTAATTGGATACAATACCATTTTCTGGTGTATCTGAAGACAGCTATCATATACTCATATACATAAAATAAATAAATAAATAATTATTTAAAACAAAAGCAATGCATTATTAATATTTTCCCATTAATAAATACATGGAATTTAAAATTATCAAGCTTTTTATGATAACACAGGGTTTAATAGTACTCATCTAGACTTCATCCTTTTGGAAATAAAAATACAATATTTAGTCTTAAAGTTGAGCTTCACTTTTTACCCACCATCTTTGGAAGAGGGAGAACTATGAACTGAAATGGCAAAAGGAAACATATGCTCAAGCATACCCAAGCACAGGTCAAATGAATGAGGAACTGCCTCCTTTTCTTCTGCAATTTTATAGAAGATGTAATGAGCTTTTCTAGGCCTTTAAAAAGAGCCATTAGTCCTCACCAATTCCAAGAAGTTACAAGGCATAGACATGAATGTAGCAGGGAACTTCCTTAACTGCTTTACTTCTTCCTGGAGCAAGAGGGTGGTGGTCTTTGTGGTACCTTCTACAGAACATTACTGTCCTTAGGGAAGATCTGACATTTTTAATTTTGTTAGTAGGCTTCAAGGACAAAATCACATTATTGCTTCCAAAAGGAAAACAGAATCATTTCAATTCAAGTCCTTTTCTTTTTTCTTTTTTCTTTTTTTTTTTTTTTCCGAGACAGGGTTTCTCTGTGGAGCCCTGGCTGTCCTGGAACTCACTCTGTAGACCAGGCTGGCCTCGAACTCAGAAATCTGCCTGCCTCTGCCTCCTAAATACTGGGATTAAATGCATGCACCACCACCACCAAGCTTTTTTTTTTTCAAGTCCTTTTCAAAGTATTAATCTCTGGCTGGTTGTTGAGGGTCATGTAGATGAGGTTATCTCCTTTGTTATACTCCTTTAGAAGTCTAGTGGAATATACAAGAAGCAATATTGACAGACACAGAAAAAAAATCTTGCCATCATACATAGGTCCATATGATACAACCTATCTTTGCTTTGTTTCAGGAATTAAATAGGAAAAATGGAGTTCACATGTTGTCTATATCCTAACCAAATCATTTTCTATCTGAGATTTAGCATTTTTCGACTTTAATATGGAAATCAAAGCACAGTGATATTAGCTACTGTAACTTGTTTTATCACCAGCAGAAATTACAGCCATCATTATTTTATAATCATAGTGGCACATATTTCAATATATTGTTTGTGTTCCTCAACACTGCAAACTACAGTCATTATTACACCTAGTGCTAGAAGTCATAATAAAATGTGTATATCAGAAGCAGAAGCATGCCAATTTTTGCTCAAGTACTTATGTTTATCATCATAGATTTGAGCTGTGCTCAACTTTCTTCCGAGAAGCTTCATGTTGCAGAGGGCAAACACAGACTCGTAGCTGGTCAAGATCTAAGAATTAATGACTGCTAGGGCTCAGTCATTCATGGAAATCTGTGCCGCACCCTGTGTTTAAGGTTCAGAGAACACAGTGAAAGAGGAATCAAGAAGAGTTTATGACTAGAAGATGAGGAGGGGTATATAACAGTCTGGCCTCCGGACATGACAGGGCTGTTCCACACATAAACTCACAACATCTGCAGTTACTCTCACAGGAACAAGCTGTTCACAATTCCAGCATGGATGAAATAGTGGTTACACCCCTATCTGAGAAATTAGTAAGTGATGATGACTATGGATGGAGGAAGAATCACTTTTGTTTTTATGCATAGAGCACACATAGGTTTCCCTTGATGCAATAGATGTCCTTCACACACACATGTATGAGTACACACACACACACACACACACACACACACACACAAACATGAGCTGCTCTAAATGGAGTTAGTAGATTATAAAAAGAAAATTATATGGATTTGGGAAGGTGTCGGGCAATACGTTCTTGTGTTAGATGTCCTGGAGAAAGGGAGTGGTAGATGGTGATCAATAAGATACATTGTAACATGTATGAACTTTTTAAAAAAGAAAGAAAACAAACTGGCAAAAATGAAAAAGAAGCACAAAACAGTTTTTCACAAAAAGTTTTTCTTGTGTCTATGTGTTCTGTGGTTACCCATGTATGTGCATGAATGTGGATGTCCTTATAAAGGCCAAGTGTTGATGCCAAATATCTGCTTCACTTTATAAATTAAAGTCGAATCTCTCCATTGAACCCAGAGTTTGCTACTTATCTATTCTGTGTTCCCAGGTTACTCTGCAGTTATCCTGTTTCCAACAGGCTGGTTAGTACCCTTGCCTTACATATAAGTACCTCTTCTGTGACATCCTCAATCTCAGAAGCATGGTCAGTCTCAGTAGCTGCTTCTCCTTATGCATTCATTATTGTATTTGCATCCTTTGACACCTATACTGAATTATAATTTCTGTTTTTTCTTTGGGATTAGGCACTTAAATGGCACTTCTAAAAGAGCACTCAGGTTTTGTCAATGTGTACCAAGTTTAGAAATCTGTACTCCAGTTATGATTCTTCACCACCTTGCTTTCTGTCATACATCTGCTCTTATCCTCCAAAGAATTTTTTCTCATGGTTTTGCTTTGTCCTATGAAAATCAAGAATATTTTATCTGTATTTGAGACTCACTTTTTTCTTTCATTTAAAATATATCAGTTTCCTGAATCATAAAATTCCATGAACTAAGCTTGGAACTGGAGAGAAATACCTTGTACTTGAGTTGAGGTGAGGCTCTTTAGAACTACCTCACACTCCACTAACATTTCTGACAGTTCAGTCTAATTCACTGAATTGTGTGCTGAGGAGGGGACCAGAGTCTCAGTTGCACACATAGCTCAACTTTGCCTTTGTATAAACACAATTCTTCCTTAGGAATCTTAGAGAAAATCTTGGAGAATTTTGATCACTGGAGCTAAAAATGTAACTTAGTAAAAAAAAGGAAGGGAAACATTGACCAACTTTAAGTTGATAATATTTTACTTGAAACTACTGTTACTTTATATTATAAAGTGAACCAGCTAAGAGGCCACTAGCACCATCAAACTGTGGATCTCATATAAGTAACATGAGACAAAAGACAAAAACAAAAATGCCAACTGGATTCTCATAGAATCACGATAAACATAATTCTTCTTTTCTTCATTATTAAGCATTAATAATTCCCATTTTTTAGAAAAAGTACTAATTATTCTAGGATGGAAACAATTTCTATATCACAAAAGGTGATCTTGAATTTTTCAACTTTCCAATTACTAGAATTACAGCCATCTATCACCAATGCTGGAAAATTTTGCTTTGTTTTAATTCCTATAAAACTTCTTAAAGGAATGAGAAGATTCTCTTTACTCTTTGTATGTTCTTTTGCAGATTGACAGTAACCTGTGTTACATTATGCAGATGTATTTATTCAATAATGACATAGCTTTCACTAACTTTTAGGTTATGTAGAAAGAATTGTTAGCAGGATTTCTATCACCGGTAGAAGTAAGATTTGACAAAATTTTGTCTTATTGCTAACAACATTTGAACGTCTTCATGACTTTAATGTTATTGCTACTAGACTTTTCTTGCTTTAGCAATAAGGAAAGCAATCAATGACTTAATTCAACGTTCTGGATTTTTTTCTCATTTTCTACAAAACTAGTAACATATTATAAGGTACCTTTGAAGTTTAAGATAAATACAGATTTTATGACAGTTTAGAGTTGAGAAGATATGAATATGACAATGATTTCAAGGGCATGCTTCCATCCTTCTGGAGATGTGGGTCCTATGTGAGCTGAAGCACAGTGGTCACAAAATTTGTGCAAAAATTCACGTAATTAAAAGCATTGATTTTCAGGAAAATGATCTGCACAGAAGGTGTTCCACATAGTATTAATCCAATGCATTAGAGAGATTTACGTGCAATATGATGTATAGACTGCAATGCTTGAGGCAGATTCTCTGGATAGATAATGTATTTGTGAGTGCCTGGAAAATGGCAGGTCCTCAATAACATCAGCTTTTCATTTTGTTTCCTTTTAAGTAATATTTTTCACTCTAATATGAAAACAAAGCATTCTTTGGTTTTATCCTAGTGTTGTATTTTCACAGCACAGAATATGTTGCATTTACTAATGTATTCTCAGTGTCTTCTATCTGTAAACACAATTACTGTGTGCTGTTGATGAAAGGCAGATGTGGCTAATGATGCTGAAAAATTGTTTAGGAGTACAGCTTGATTTTGTGAACCTTTCATCTTCATGATTTAATTACGTCAAAATTTTAAATGACAGCAAATTCTAGAAGTCTGAGGGTGCTAACTAGGTAAGCTACATATGCATTTATAATGGAATACTACACTAGAGTTTTGTATAACTCTAAGACCTCTGGAATAAGAATTTTAGCTCAGACCTACAGGGGTGGAGGTGGGGGCAAGAAAGGATCGTCCCCACGCCTGTCATGTTGATTTCCATTCACCATAATGATTCCTCCAAGTTTTCCTCTGATTTCTGCATGCAAGTGAGTATGGCCCATATGTATACACATACAACTGAAGCAAGATGTAATTAAAAAATAGATTTTTTTTGTTATCAAGTCCCATCTGAATAAAAGATTTATGAAGATTTGTTTAGCTATTTAAATCTTCAATTATACAAGCAACATAATTTCTTTAAATTTAGGTCATAAGAGGTTTCTAATTAGAGATCACACTGAAGTTAGAAATCTTTAAATTTTTCTAGTTTTCTCTTCAAATGGTAGGGTAAGAAGGTTTTTTGTTTTTTGTTTTTTTTTAATACTTCCAAGGTGAACAATGGAGTCAGGTGGCAATTGGGTGCTTAATCTCAATATATTTATACATGACAGATTTATACATTGTTGTTGAGTGAATGAACACTTACATTATAATATAATATTTACATTAGTATTAATGAAATAAACTTATTTTATAAATAAATTTATTTCAAAACAAACAGCAGTGTGTATTTTCAAAAGAATTGCTAGCACTATGGCTAAAAGGTACCTATTAAGGTCATTAATTTTTACTCAAAGTTACATGTGAGAAGAAATGTGAAAACACATTTTAGGCATTTAGTTAACGGTTTTGAATAAATTTGTCTTAATTTGACTTCTCTATATAGCCTGAAATTATATTCCAGAAATAAGTAAAAAACCTTTAATCTAACCGCCTGTTTTTGATAACACATATCATTTTATAAGGTATTTTTTTAAAAAGTGGTTATAGTTTGAATATGTTTGTCAAGCTGAATTGGAAATACAACACTCAGAGCACATCTGACAGGTAGGTCCTCTAAGAAAAAATCAGGATTGAGAGCCCTTCCCTCTTGTACAGAATAGTACTATTATCACTGGGCTGAATTTTTATTTGGGTACTAAGTTAATGAGAAGAGATGAGACTGGGTACTCTCCAGGCTCCCTCTATTTCAAACTTTACTTCCATCTTGAATCTTGCAAGAAGGCACACACTTATCTTACCCCAAGGCACCCTCGTTTTTTACCTCCACCTCTGTCTTGTTTCTTTCAGGAAGGCCTACACTTGCCTTTTTTTCCTCTGTCCTCCACTGGTATACATGTTCCAGCAAGCAGGTCTGATTAAAATGTGAATTTCACATGTAAAATCCAGATATAAAAATTTCAAGTTCTAACACTATGCTAAGTATATGTATTCTCACTAAATAACTTTCAAATATTCTTTGTAGCTGTACAAAATGTACTGAGGTACCAACAAAAATATTCCAGGCATTCTTTTTTAAAATTAAATATATATTTTATTTACATTTCAAAATGATTTCCCCTTTTCTTCCCCCCCCCCACTCCCCAAAAGTTACATAAGCCCCCTTCCCTCCAGGCATTCTTAAGTTGTAGAAATTTTAAAAGAAAAACGAATAAAATCCAAACTATATAAGATCATAGAAACACAGTAAGTATTTAAAATCATGACTTTGATGAACTACTAAGCCATCTCTCTAGTGCCTATCAGGATAAAGATATGCTACAAAAAAACTGTTAAAATAAAAAATATTTACTGAGTATTAGTTTTGTGTTGAGTTTACACATCACTATACTGTGATTGAACATATGTTGTCACTATGGAAACCACATGCAGTTATTCAGTAACTCAGTGTTTAAATAGGGCCCCATGAAGGCCAGACTGGCTTCAAATTCTCAGTGCATCCAATTTCAAATAAAATCTAGTGGATAATACAATAGGAATCAGGTAAGCAAGATAAAAGAAATATCTCTTGCCACACAAGAGGCAGGCCTGAAGGAAATAAATGAAAGTAATGAGGGTTCCTAAGCCAATTAAGAACAATGTGCTAAGCTGATTAGTAATGTGATCAAAGGACAGTAAAAAAAAAAAATCCATTCATGGATCTAGTATTCCTCAAGTAAAGGCAGGAACTTTACAATGAAAGTTCTCAGTGTGCCAGACACTTCCATCCTGTCTTCTTCACTCATTCATCCAGAAGGAGGGTCTAGTTATGCCATCTTAGTCCATCTTAGCTAGCCTGTTTGCTAACTTTCTTAACTCAAATCCCAGGAACAAGAAGTCCTACAGAATGACATTTTGTGAATCCTTCAGAATCAGACATCTGCCAATTTCATCAACAAAACTCATTTGATAATATTAGAAGTATAGCTTTCTACTGTGTTAAAAATCTAAGGCTTGGGCTAGAGAGATAGGTCAATAGTTAAGAGTGCATTTCTAGGGGTCCTGAATTTGATTCCCAGCAACCACATCTTGGCTCATAACCATCTGTAATGGAATCTGATGCCATCTTCGGGTTTGTCTGAAGACAGTGACAGTATACTCACATATATAAAATAAATAAATCTTAAAAAATAACAACAAACCTGGTTGATGGTTTTGTCCCTGGGAACTCTGGGAGTACTGTGTGACTCATATCATTGTTCCTCCTATGGCGCTGCAAATCCCTTCAACTCCTTGGGTCCTTACTCTAGCTCCCCTGCTTGGGACCCTGGCTGAGAGTGTCCCCTTCTGTATCTGTCATGCACTAGGAGTGGTATAACCGGGTCCTCTGGTAATATCATGCCCAGTTTTCTGAGGAACGGCCAGAGAGAGCTCCCAGGGACAAAAACATCAACCAGATAGTACACATGGGTATTACCCATGTCTCTAGATGTAAAGGCAGCAGAGGATGGCCTTGTTGGACATCAAAGAGAGTAGAGTTCCTGGAAAGGCTCTAAGCTGCAGTGTAGGGAAATACCAGCACAGGGAAATGAGAGGGGATTGATTGGGGAGCAGGAGGAGGAGAGATAGCTTATGGGTCTTTTTGCGAGGGGGAGCAGGAAAGGTTAAATCATTTGGATTGTAAATAATCTATCTAATAAAAAATCAATAAATTAAAAAATGATGTTGTTTCCTAAATGTTACTGAATTGCTACGTTATTGAGTAAAGAACATTGCAAAGGTAAAAAGATAAAATTGCCTATATTGTCCCACCTGTAAAGCTCTTCATTTTGATTTTAATCCTTGTGTATAAATGCTTATAGATGCAGGGGCGTTGGTTTTTGTTTTTGTTTTGTTTTGTTTTTTTGTTTTGTGTTTTTTTTTGTTTTTTGGGTTTTTTGTTTTGTTTTGTTTTGTTTTGTTTTGTTTGTTTTGGATACAGGGTTTCTCTGTATAGCCCTGGCTGTCCTGGAACTCACTTTGTAGACCAGACTGGCCTCGAACTGAGAAATCCTCCTGCCTCTGCCTCCCAAGTGCTGGGATTAAAGGCGTGTATTACCACCACCCAGCTATGTGCAGTTTATTTATCAGGAATGTATTTTAAACTGTTTGTTAGCAACAACAAAAACAGCAACAACAAAAAAAACCTACGGGTCACCCCTGATCAATCTTGAAAAACCCATCTAATGCTGTAATAAAACGATTATGAGACAATTTTTCAGAAGAGATAACTGAATACTTGAACCTTATTATGTTTATTTTTGTTTTCTTCACTTGTAACATGAGGACACTATCATTTCCTACTCTTGAGATTATAGTCAGCCTTAACATCTCTTTGTAAATTAGTTGGACCCATCTACCTGCTCTTCTAGACTTTCCTCTGTAAATCTAGCCCTTGCTTGTCCATGTCCCATCATATTATAAAGGGTCATGATCCATCGCTATATTTTTTGATAATTTACTACTAAACTCATATCACATTTTATGGTTTAATTTCAAATTTCTGAGGACATTAATGTACCTGGGGCTTTTTGCATATCAGAGATACTTTTTTTTTTTAAAGATTTATTTATTATATGTAAGTACACTGTAGCTGTCTTCAGACACACCAGAAGAGGGCACCAGGTCCCATTACAGATGGTTGTGAGCCACCATGCGGTTGCTGGGATTTGAACTCAGGCCCTTCAGAAGAGCAGTCACTGCTCTTAACCGCTGAGCCATCTCTCCAGCCCCCAGAGATACTTTTATTATGGGCATACAGTTGCAATTTCAGATATAGATGCTAATTCCAATCTAATATCTATGAATCAGGGCAAAACTAACTACGATTTTTTTAAACTGCAAGACAACTGTTAATATTTAAAAATAAGTGAGAAAGATGGTCAAGCAAGAGTTGAAAGTATAATTTTTGATGCTTAGGTTTATGTCAATTTGAAACAATCTAATTATCTGGGAAGTGGGAATACCCATTGAGAAAATAACATCATCCAATTAGCCATTTTAAGAAAGTTTGTGGGTCAGGTTTTTAAATGATAACTATGGAAGAGATCATATCCTATTATAGGGTGTGTCACCAATGGACAAGTAGACATAAGTTATAGAGATGCAGGCCATTAATTGTAGCACATGAGAGGCAGAGGAAGGTAGATCTCTGTGAGTTTGAGAGCAGCCTTCTCTAAGCATTGAGCTCCAGAATACCCAAGGTTACACAAAGAAATGTGAGCAACCCAGGAAACCAAGTTATTAAGGAGCTTTCCTCTCTGGTGTCTCCTTAATTTCCTGCCTGAACTCCTTTCCTTGATTTTCTTCATAGTGAAAAGTAACAACAACAAAAACCCTTTCCTCCCCAATTGATTTTGTTCATTGTGTGTATAACAAGAACCGAAAGCAAAACTAAGACAACATTTAAGACTAAGAGACCATTAATTGCAGAAGATCTGAGTGGGAACAGAAGTGTATGGTTAGATGAAACAACAACACTTGACAGAGCATCTCCATGGATGCAGAGAAAAGGAGAAGTAGTGTGTTGGGGCAGATGACGTGGACCTTAATATTATAACATATTTAGGTTTGCTGTTGTTTGCTTTTGTTTTGATTTTGGTTTTTTTTTTTGCACAGCCATTGGTGTCTTTGAATTCATGTTTTATATAATACTGTGCATGCTTTAAAAGTCATCCTTACTTTCATAAATGAATACATGCAGAATGGAATAGAAAAACCGTCTAACTGAGAAGTTATATCTGATAGAGGACTTAGTGCTCTAAGCTAACTCACCCTTTCCCTTCTTATAAAATAAGTCAATATGATTAAGTAGAATAAATCCTATATATATGTATATATATATATATATATGTATATATAGAAAGAGAGAGAGAGAGAGAGAGAGACTGTCCCTATTTACTTAATTTCCTGTCTTAATATTGAATGAGGTTTATGAACAGTGCTCATACTTGACTGTTATTTTAATCCCATATGTTTGTTCGCAACTACATTTTTGTTCAGCAGATGCTTCTGAAAGTACAAAGCAAGGAATTTGTTTCTAAGAACAATTTTTTATGTTAAATTCAAGAAAATTATGGGTATGCATGTGCTGTTCTGTTGCCTTTTAGTATATGTGATAATCTCCTGTGATAGACTTCAGGGATTCTCATCACTGAGCAGAAATTACAGCAAAATGCAGTTGTTTTGGAGCCATTACTGACAAACATAAATCTTAATGTGTCTATCCTAAGCTCTTTAAAACATAATTTTGAGATTTGAAATGAATATTTAATCCTAAGCAGAGATAATAAACTTGCCTTCTAAAACCGTAGAATTTTGAAAATTCCTGTGAATCTGCTCTAACCCATAAGTTTTCTTTTTATAAGAGTCTGTATATATAAATTAATGTCATATGCTTAGCTGGAATTAGCAGATGACAACTCCACAGCACTTTATGTTTTTCTAGGGTGAATCTCAAAAAACATTAAGAAGACAAATAGTTGTGTTAAATAACAAGGTGGCTGAAGTCTCACATTAAAAAGATTGCACAAGGTGTTGGTCTCAATACCCAACACACTAAGACAAACAGATATACAAATATTTCTTTATTTTTGGCATTATGGACTATATTCTATCAACTAGGCAACTATCAACAGTTGAACATTAAAGTATAGCTTAATATGCACTGACATTGTTTTCAAATCCTTAGGCTCCTCATGGTAGATAAGATCTAGCATGAAAAGGAGCATATGGGAGCAGTGACCTAATTCTCCAGTAGTATTAAAATAAGGAACAGTGGCATGAACACTCTAACATGTAGCAGACACAACTGCTACAACAACTGGAGAATATAATTGGAAGACAGAAGAGGAGAGAGTTGTTGCCTTTCTATCAAAGTCTCAATTAATGATGTCACACATTTACACATCAAGTTGAATCACAGAGAGTTTCATAAATATCTGAGAAAGTTTATTACAAAAACATATTGTCAAAAATGATTACAAGGGGCAGAGAAGCTAATCATTGAATTAAATATAAGTAATTTTGTAATGTTATTTAATAACCCATAAATAAAAAATTTTCTCCTAAAAATACCAATTTATAAGAACAATGAATTTTCCTGGAGCTTTTACATGTGACTTGGGCAATAATTGACCCTTATATGTTGTTATTATATCACAAAGCCATCTAATGTTATATATAGCTACAATTAAAGAAACAAATAGGTTTCTGTTATCTTTATTCTTTAAAATATTTTTACTCTCTGGAGTCTAACTTCTTGAGTTCTTTGTATATCTTGGATATTAGCCCTCTGTCTCATGTAGGGTTGGTAAAGATCTTTTCCCAATTTGTTGGTTGCCGCTTTTTCCTATTGACAGTGCCCTTTGCCTTACAGAAACTTTGTAATTTTATGAGGTCCCATATGTCAATTCTTGATCTCAGAGTATAAGCTATTGGTGTTCTGTTCAGGAAAATTTCCCCTGTACCCAAGTGCTCAAGTCTCTTTCGCAGTTTCTTTTCTATTAGTTTCAGTGTGTCTGGTTTAATGTGGAGGTCCTTGATCCACTTGGACTTGAGCTTAGTACAAGAAGATAAGAATGCTGGAACAAGCATTTTCAGGACCAGGGACCTCTCTTTCCTCCTTCTTGGGAGTCATTTGATATGTGAACTGTGTCTTGGATATTCAGAGTTTCTGAGCTAATATCCACTAATCAGTGACTGTATTCCAATTGTGTTCTTTTGGGATTGGGTTACCTCACTTAGGATGATATTTTCCAGATCCAACCATTTGCCTAAAAATTTCATGAATCCATTCTTTTTAATTGCTGAGTAGTATTCCATTGTGTAAATATACCACATTTTCTGTATCCATTCCTCCATTGAGGTACATCTGGGTTCTTTCCAGCTTCTGGATATTATAAATAGGGCTGCTATGAACATAGTGGAGCATGTGTCCTTATTGCATGCTCTGGGTATATGCCCAGAAGTGGTATTGCAGGATCTTCCAGATGTGTTATGCCTAGTTTTCTGAGGAACTGCCAGACTGATTTCCAGAGTGGTTGTACCAAATTGCATTCCCACCAGCAGCATTGTAGGGAAATACTAGAACAGTGAAGTAGAAAGGGGTTGACAGGAGAATGGGCGGAGGGAAGAGGGCTTAGGCAACTTATGGGGAGGGTAAAAGCGGGAATGGGAAAATCATTTTGAATGTAAACAAAGAATATTGACAATAAAAAATTATTTTAAAAAAAGAAGATAAGAATGGATCAATTTGCATTCTTCTGCATGCTGACCTCCAGTTGAACCAGCGCCATTTGTTGAAAAGGCTACCTTCATTTCACTGGATGGTTGTAGCTCCTTTGTCAAAGATACCAGGAAGTGGGAGGGGGTTGATTTGGAAACAGGGGGAAGGAAGAGGGCTTATGGGACTTTTGGGGAGGGGAGATTCAAGAAAGTGGAAATCATTTGAAATAAAAATAATAAATATATCTACTAAAAAATTAAAATAAAAAAATATAGTGACACTGAAAATGTTTTACTTCATTTTGTGAGATAGCAAAATACATTGAATTATGTAATATATTTTCAATAACTTCATAAAATATTATAATTTAAACCATACAATATATTCCATTATCAGATATTCTATCTAAATAGTGAATAAGGACACATAGCTAAACTTAACATTTTAAAATATTATTTAATATTAAATATATCTAGGTCTAAGTTACAAATTTGCTTTCTCTAATTGTAATAAATATTAATTTCATATGACAAATTTATCTTCAAGTTATTCTTCTTATAACTTAAGACTTCACTGAACAAATTTGATTTGATTTCCATAAACTTAGTATTTGAGAAAGCTAAAAATAATATATGCATTTTCTATTAATATAAATGAAATATGCAAGTACTCACATATTACAGCATATAATGTTATGTTTATTACCAAAATGGAAGATATATATTTGTTCAATTGAATACAACATGCACTGCCAAATGAAATATGTGTCTCAGGCAGTTGTGTTTGTCATGGTACTGTTGAAAATCATGGCCTTGATGTACTAATATGCAATAGTTATCACATTCTGGGTCTCTATGTATACACTATGTATATATGCTTTGTCTACTAACTAGATCTTAGCTGTGTAATGAATTATTAAACATTAATCCAAAGTTCAACTTTCTTTGGGCTACTATATCAAAGGATTCCAACCTAGGCCAGCTGTGCTCTTGAAAATATATAATAAATATGGTATGCTTAACCGGGAATATATAAGTATTAGTTAGGGTTTCCAATGCTGTGAAAAGACACCATGGCCAAGAACTCTTATAAAAGTCAACAGTTAATTGGGGCTGACTTACAGGTTCTGAGGTTTAGTTCATTATCATGAAGGTAGGAATCATGGCAGTGCTGATAGTGGTGAGAGTTCTACATTTTCATTCAGAGAAAGCCAGGAGCATACTCCAGGTGGCTAGGAGGAGGGTCTCAAAATCCATCCCCACAGTGATATACTTCCTGAACAAGGCCCACCTACTGCAATAAGGCCACATCTCCCTGTGCCAAGCATATTCAAACCACCATATTCCATTTCCTGCCCCCATAAGCTTGTTTACATAAATGAATTTATATGGGCCATACTTAAATATAGCATATGCTAAAACATTTAGCCCAACTTCAAAACTCCCCATAGTCTATATAAGTCTCAACAATGTTAAAAGTCCAAAGTTCAAGGTTTCTTCTGATGTTCATCCAAACCCTTAACCATAATTCCCTATAAAATCAAAATAAAAATGCAGATCACATATGTCCACCAGCACAGGATAAACATTACCATTCCAAAATGTCATAGGGATGAAATACTGTACTAAAGCAAGACCAAAAGCTAGTAGGGCAAAATCCATAGTCAGCATCTCCAAGTTTGATATCAATGCTTTCTTCAGATATCCAACTGCTTTCTGCTTTGATGACTGCAACACATTTCTTTCCTTTGGGATAGTTCTACTATCTGTTAGCAGCTTTCCACAGCAGATAACCCTCAGCTCAGGCATCGCTAACATCTTGGGGTCTCCAGAGCAACTTCTAGTCCACAGCTTCTTGTTCAGTGTTTGGGATCCACACATGATCTTCTGGACTCCTTCAAAGGGCTTAGGTCATTTCTCCAGCTCTTCTCTCTGTAGTACTCCAGGATCTGGTTGACTCCAGCCCCCTGCAGCTGTTCTTGGTGGTCATCCCATGGCACTGACATTTCAAATACAATGGGGATCTTCTGTTGCAGCTAGGTTTTACCAATAGCCCCTCATAGGCTCATTTCTTTCTAAGACCACTTCAGTACTGGGCTGTCAACTGCAACTGAGGCTCCATTTTCACCAGTGACCTTCCATGGCCTCTCACAGTGTTAAGCCTCAGCAGTTCTTATGACTCCTTCATCTTTTCAAAACAGGTACCATCTGGGTAACTCTTAGACATTGCCAAGTACAGCTGTAGCACTAGGTAAAGACTTGGCTATCTCTGGAACACAGCTTCTTTGTGCACACAGAAAACACTTCCCGAGATTGCACCTCAGTGATGCTGGTCTCTTCTTAATCACAGATAATTTCTTAGCTCCAGCTAACCAGCATCAATATTTCCAGTAGTCCCTTCCATTCTTGCTTCTAAAGCCAGAGCCACGTGGCCAAAGTTCTGCTAGTTCTAGAGAGTTGTGCTGCTTGCTGGAGCTGGAACATGCTCCCTCCCTTGTTCTAACACATTATCACCAGCTTTCTGTGTTCCAGATGCCTCACTCCCTAAACATGGCTTTCATGGAACTTGCTCTGAAAACTAACCTTGAACTGAGAAATCTGCTTTTTTTCTGTCTCCTGGAATTAAAGGCATGTACCACCATGCCTGAGCCTAAGCTTTTTATGGCCACTGTGCCTAAAGATCTGGATCAAAAGCCTAAGTCTTCCAGATTCAAAATCTGGATTAAAAGTGTGCCCTCCATTCCTGGATTGTAATTCAATTCAGATAAAAAGTTCGAACTATTCCTTGTTCAATTTCAAACACAAACAATAAGTTTAGTTGGGTGAGTCCTTGCCAAGATTAGATCACCAGCCCCTTAATTTATTTCTCTCCTTCAACACAGGATTCACCTCTCCTTTATTTCCTGGTGCCCTTTAATTTCTTGAACCATACATTTGTTTTTGTTTTTGTTTGTTTTTTAAGGTGCAACTCTTAAGAGTGAACCATCATGATAAAGTCTAAACTTGGCTGATTTGACACTTCTTTTGTCAATACCATGATTTGAAATCTCTTTACCTCTGCTTTAGGCAGGATCTAGAGATGAGGGGAAAAAGCAGTCACATTCTTCACCAACACATCAGAAGAAAGATCTTCAGAGTTCAAATCTCCCTTAGCAATGATGTTTCCATATTCTTATTGGATGGCCCATTAAGCCTCACTTAAAGCAATCCCTGTCTTTCCAAATCCAAATCCCAAAATCCACATTCCTCCAAACAAAAACACAGTCAGGCCTATTAGAGGAATGCCCCAGTTCCTGGTACAAATTTTGTCTTAGGAACGATTTCCATCGTTGTGAAGAGGCACCATGACTAAGATCTTTTGTAAAGGATCACATTAACTGGGATTGGTTCTGAGGTTCGGTCCGTTATCAGCAAGGCAAGAAGCATGGCAGTGTCCATGGTGTCCAGGAAGGCATGATGCTGGTGAGAATGAGATTTCTCTATCTTTTTCCGAAGGAGGCTAGGAACAGACTGTTTTCTAGGTAGCTAGGGGTGAAACTCCATGCCTACCCAAAAGTGATACACTTCCTCCAGCAAGGCCAAACCTTCTAATAGTGCCACTTCTTAGGCCAAGCATATTTAAACCACCACAATGGGTATTTCTAAATATTTTTGTTTTAGAAAGATTCACTTACCAATTTATCACTAATGTTCAACCTATGACTGAGCTACCTCACTAGATGATTTTTTTAGTTAATTGTTTATGAGTCTGGATTTTGATATTTATTCCAGGTTGACTGAAAACTGACATACCTCCTTTTCCTAAATTCTGAGATTACATCCTGGTATCAGAATTTGGCTCTTAATTTCTTACACAAACAAATTTGAAAGTAAGTATGAAATATCTTGATTTGATAGGTAAGAGAAAACAAGCTTAAAGAGATGAAATAACTTGGATAATCATACATAAATAATTATGACGGTAATTATTCTTGTGTAATTATATTATACAATAATAATTAGATGTATGTTAGACTTTGATAATCTATTCATTTCATCATCACATCAAAGACTTTTTCTTTCTCTATTTCATTTCTTAAACTAAAATGTAAGTTAATATGTTTACTTTTACAGAATGGACCAGTGCACACATAACCAAATAGATTCATGGCTATTCACACATCCATTTATGCACATGATCACACGTATATCTATTGTATTTGTATATCTGTACATACAACTAAAAATTCCCAAAATAAATGTTCTTTTGCTTTGTTTTGTTAGTTTAAATATATTCCTTTTATATTTATAATTCAATTATATTTGATTCAATTCTATATCTATTATAAACTCATGGTTATGACTAAATGGCTTGATTTTATGACTCACTTGTTGTACTCATACTTGGACATTCTTTTCCAGATGACATCATTTTCTAATAGCCTGTGTGAACCTTAGCATAGTGCATTAGGTCATTCAACTGACTTGCAGGTCTGTATTATTGTTCTACAGTGAAATCTTTGCTTGCTCCTGCAAGGCCTTTTTATACAGAGTTGTATGCAAGAGTGTATTTTTCAAATACTGTAGTATTATTACTCTTTAGATACCTTCTTATTTAGAGAAATACATATTGTTCTGTTCCTTGTTTCAAATAAATTTTCACATCAATAACGTGTTAATGCATTTATTTAATTGTGTCAAATTATCTCTTAGTCCAGATGATGCAAAATAAACAAAACATTTTAAAATACCTGTGCCTTGAGACAACTTCCTTGCCACATAAACTTTGCTTCCATAGAGACAGCTAAGAATATATGTACTCTTCTAAAGAATTTTCTTACGAAACTCACTTTTCATTACTTCATAAATTCTTTTTATTGACTATAACACATTGGTACCTGCATTTTAGATGAATGACTTTTTTAAAATACAGAATATTTCATGTAATCATAAAAATTTATCAAAAGTTATATTTCTTACCATGACAACTTGGTAGGACTCTATTCCATCCAGGTCTTCCATCATCGCCCATGATACAAGTAAGTGTTGAATAACCTTGGAGAACATAGCCAGCATCACAGTAATAGGTGACTGTTGACCCCAATTTATAATCCATTCCAAGTCTGGTACCATTCATTATATTGCCTGGATCAAAGCAGGACTCCCGAAGTTTTGCTGTAAAACAGTGTCAGTCTATTAATAGCTTTGATATACAATGTTTTCTGTGATTCTTTTATAGGATGCTCATCTCCTAAAGAACAGCACCTATGGCAATTCTGTGTTTAGATAGACCACAGCTGATTGTGTAAAAGAAAGTCTTGTGCTACAAGGTACAATCTGGGTACATTTAAATCTGATTCAAGTTCAGTGACTTTATCTCTTCTGAAGTCCAGGCATAAACACATGCACACACATCCACACAGTCACAGAAGTTCTTCCTCTTTTATCACCTTCAGGGTTCACACTGGGATAGCCTCACAAAACAAGGTATGATGTGTCCATGGGTCCCACATCTGTAAAGTCAACTTACCAGGAATTTCTTTAAAAGCAACACAATCCTGAGTAAGGTAACTCAGACCCAAAAGGACATGCATAGTATGTATTCACTAATAGGTGGCTATTAGCCAAATAAAAAAAAAGCAAAAACAAACAAACAAACAAACAAAACCAACAAAACCCACCAGAATACTCAAGATACAGAATTCAAAAAGTCAACAAGCTGAAGGGCCTAAGTGAGGATGCCTTAGTCCCATGTAGGAGGGAGAAGAAAGCAGTCACAAATGGGGAGGTAGAGAGGGACCTGGGAGGGAAAGTAGACAGGGGGTGGGAAGAGGAGAAGGGAACCTGATCTGTTATTAGGTGAGAGGAAAGGACTGAAGCCCTGAGGACCAGCAGAAAGAATGGAAACAGACAACCTCAGGAGGTAGGAGGTTGGGGGGACCCTCCAGAATACACCAGAGACCTGAGAGGTGAGAAACTCTCAGGACTCAAAGGAAGAGACTTTATATGAAATGTCTTACAGTAGGGAGAGGGAGCTTACTGAGCCCACCTGCAGCAGGAAGACAGGGAATCAAATGCGGGAGATGGGGGCCATCCTACAGTCACAACTCTGACCCATAATTGTTCCTGTCTGAAAGAACTACAGGGATGGGAATGGAGAGGAGCCTGAGGAAAAAATGGTTCAGAGACAGGTACAAAGTAGGATCCAGCTCAAGGGGAGGTCCCAAGGCCTGACACTATTACTGAGGCTATGGAGCACTCACAAAAAGAGACCTATTGTGATTGCCCTAAGAAAACCACAACAAGCTGCTGAAAGAGTCAAATGCAGATATTTGCATCCAACCAAAGGACAGAAACTGCTGACCCTTAGGGAAAAGCTGAAAGAAGCTGAGGAGGAAGGCAACCCTGTAGGAGGACCAGCAGTCTCAATTAATCTGGACCATGGAGATCTCTCAAACACTGGACCACCAAAGAGGTAGCATACACCTGCTGATGTGAGGCCCCAAACACATATGCAGCAGAGGACTATTGGGTCTGTGTTCAATCAGAGAAGGTGCACCTAACTCCCAAGGGACTTGAGGTCCCCGGAATTTAGAGGTCAGTTGAGGTAGGGGTGGGGGCATCCTTGTGGAGACAGGGGGTGGTGAAGAGGTATGCGATGTGGAACAGTTGGAAGGTGGACCAAGGTGGTGGTGGTGGGGATAAAATATGGAGTGTAAATGAATGAATTTATAAATGAATGAATGAATAAATAAATAAATAAGAATCAAAAAAGCAACAAACAAACAAAAAAAACAAAACCAAGATACAAAAAACAAAACAAATAAACCAACATTGCAATTTTAAAAAGAACAGTAAGATAAACTTTCTACACAAATGAAACAAAGTGTTGCCAGTCACTGTTCAAGTGTCTTACACTTTACAGGTCCTAAGGGTCTACCTGTGTGAGTATAGTTCATTTTAGATACCATTGTGCAATGTGTACTTGGTACTAAAATACTTATATCTGTACTGATCTTTACAATTTCTATTCTTCATCTCTAGAAAGTACAGAGTAATAGCGATGTATAATTTTATTTTGCTAGGTATGACAAGCAATATAAAATAATGCAATGTGTTTTAGCACATGTGTATGACTGTGCTTGTGTGTATGAGGGTATACATGAGCTGTGAACAAAACAACAGTTTTACAAGGGACACTAGTATTATTAAAATATAATGATATTTCCAGAAAGTCTTGAAAACAGCGACTGAGAGACATACTGGAACAAGCATGTAGTTTTAGTATGAATTATTCTAAAACTACCAGTTTTAGAAAAGATCCAATAGGGTGATTACTGAACTAGTTCAGTAAAATTGGACTTTCATGTATGCAGAGGCTAATTTTCTTATTTTGTAAGAGTAATTTTCTTATTGTGTCTATTCACTGTGAATAAGGAAGAAAAACACAGTGCAATTTTAAAAGAAACAGCAGCCTAACACTTCTCTCAAGTTGAAGTTAATATGTGAGGAAAACGAAGATTTGAATTAATATTTCAAAATATTAATCTATTTTGTGTTAGTTTTGCTAACATTGTTCTACAAAGTATACAAAACCTTCCTGAAATATTTTACTTTCAATAACAAGGCATTCAAACTATGGTGAAAATACATTGGCTTTTCTCAAGAAGTATATTGACATATATACATATACAATATATATATGACATATATATATTGTATATATACACTGTATATATACATGCGTGTATATATTCAGTATATATACATATATATGTGTATATATACGTATACTATTGATTTTGCTGAATTTTTATTTATTGCTAGGTTCAATGTGAATGATATAATTTATCTTAAGATTTCTATGCATTTCTAAAAATCTTGGTGCACCATTTTTAAAATAAGACTGCCCTTGTTTACTGCCACATGTGCCATAGCATTTACATCTGGAAAAACTGGAAACACCTGATGCAAGTTATGAACCAAGAAACATTAGAATTATTTTTTATGAATACTCTATTATGTTGGCTTTCTTGCAATGAACAAATCAAAGAAATGAGTTTTTCCTTCTATTTTCCAAGTAAAATATGTTAGGTGATAAAAATTTTTTTCTAAGTTTCTTCTCTGATATTTTAATTTACTCCTTATAGAATGCACACTGAGAAGTAAGATGAATTTGCATCTAGCTAAGACAAGGCAAATAGGCTTCATCTCAAGTAGAATTGCAACGCTATATGGAAAATGGTTTCATAATAATATTTGAGAGGACTGTAAGGAAGAGATACTTAGTTTTCAGAGTAACTAAGCTACAGTTGATTAGCACAGTTGCCCTGAGCATTTCTATAAGAAAATATTCCTATAACTCTGTGGCTTTTGGGCAATGTTTCCTAAATTAGAACCCACAGAAGAACCTATATCTCGTAGAAAGTAATGACACCCTTTCATTAGTTCTCTCATCTTTCCCGTCCTTCTTCCTTTTCTTCTTTGCAGATGTATGCATAAACTGTTCACCGAGTGTGTGTGTGTGTGTGTGTGTGTGTGTGTGTGCATGCACATGTGCATGCATGCGTGCATGTGTATCTCTAGCAATCTATCTATCTATCTATCTATCTATCTATCTATCTATCTATATCTATATGTATATCTATATATATTCAAAAGCTAAATTCTCCTGAATAACAGAGAGGAGCAATAATTTCTCAAGTTTCTTACTTCCCAAGAATGTTACTATAATATTTTCCTAATTATCATATGTGAAAGCAACAAACAAGTAAACAACTAAAAAAATTTTTTTTACAATGCTCAAAATCGATCAAGTGACAAAGAAATCATTACATAGTTCCTTTGTATATGACTACTCTAAGCAGTAAACATAGGGGTGTAAATAAAATGCAGCATTTGGCTCTTAAGATTCCTTTAATATAGTATATGCAGAAGTCTTTAGTAGACAATAGGAAGGAGGAAATTATGCCTTTCAAATAATACCTCAAGGTAACACTACGCAATGGATAAGACAGAACTAGTGAGATGAAGTGGAATCACATTTTTGATCAGTCACAAGACTTTAGGTAATTTACTTAAACTTGGTTTTTCAAAAATGTTATTCATAGATGGAAATGATTATTACTGCATGTTTATTCAAAATGAGCCTGAATATAGGTCTATTTAAAAAAATAGTTCTTTATTGTTCCCAATCAAGAGAAACCATCACACCAACAGGCTTGACTTATGTCATTTGAAATTATCATCTAGAATACAAGATTGATGCTGAGAACTGGTGACTTTTAACATGTTACCAAAGTTCCAAAATAAACAATTAAAAACAAAGAAATAGAAATGAAATAGAAACAGAGCAGAGAGAAGCAGAAGTAACTCTGCTTATGTGGACTGACCAAAATACTACAAAAGTTTTATAGCAATAAAAAGGTTTAACTAATCTGAAATATATGAAGAAGTTATTAACTGTCAGCATGCCTTCATTCTTAAGAACAACCAGAAAAATCTAATAATAAAGACATTGCTTAATACCTGTTAGGTCTATGACATTTTAATTAAAGTGAGAAAGAGATTAGAGAAAATTATAAACCATTACTGAAAGACATTAATGAAAACATGAGTAGATTGAGAGACTGGTTGTATTAATAGATGAGAAGATTAAATGTCATACATCAATTTATTCCAAAATGATTTATTAGTTCAACATGGTGGCAATCAAACGCAATGTGTAGAAGAAGCTTAATGCTAAAAATAAATTTGAGGTTCAAAATGTTGTGACAGGCATCAAGGGCAAAATTAAAAAAGAAAAAAATACTAAACTGAACTAAACTAAAAACTTGTTCTGGTTAAGGGCTCTTCATAAGTGCATTGCCTTGGGCTTGGTTACCAGGTGGGGGAGATACTGTTGACATTTCCAGAGGTGGGGAAAGCAGGTCAAGCAGGACAAGGGACACACATGGCCTGGAGGACTCTGATGGCTTCTCACACTAGTTCCCTTGTCTCTCTTTGCTTCCAAACTACCATAAGGGGAGGAACTCAATGTCTGCAGAAAAGGCAATCGTCCTGCCTAACCCCTGTTCAGTAGCCAGGGGAATATGACCAGAAAACACTGAAGCCATCATCTAAAATAAACATTTTCTTGTTTTAATCAAATCTGTTGATATTTTGACACACCAATAAAAAAAATAATGATCTGACTTACAGAAAGTATACTTTATCATGGCTGTCCTACTGTTCTGAAACTCTTTCTGTCTAAAGACAGAAAGAGAAGTCAATGAAACAGACTATCAGGACACAGGGATGTGATAGTTGACACCAGTGCCATTATCCATCAGAAAGTGGTGCTAAAGCACTGGATTAGTCACATAGTAAACATAAAATTATAGTACTGGCTTACAGAAAATAAACTCACATAAATTAATGACTGAAAAGTGGAAAGGACCGCTTTAAATACTACAACAACTACAAGAAGACATTTGTATGAAACTTTGAAATGAGAGTATGTTTTTCTTTTATTAATGTTTTAAAATTGATTATTTTATTTATTTACATTTCAAATGTTATCCCCCTTCCCAGTTTCTCCTGCACAAATACCCTATTGCCTTCCCTCTACACCTGTGTCTATGAGGGTGCTCACCAACCCACCTACCCACTCCTGCCTCAGCACCCCAGCATTCCCCTATGCTGGGTTATGAAGCCTCCACAGGACCAAAGGTCAGGGCCTCTTAGGGGATAGATATAACAGGCTCCTGTCAGCAAGCACTTTTTGGCATCAGCAATAGTGTTTGAGTTTGGTGTCTGCAGATGGGGTGGAGACTGGGCCTAGAATGGATGTTTAAAGACTCCAAACTCCAATAAAGAGCTCTAACCCTAAATACTCCTTGCCTGTGCAAGTAGTTGGCTCACTCTTCTAAGGACAGGCCATTTATTACCTATCCCTGTAGAATGGATGCCCCACAGAATGCTCAAGGTTTCAACTGAAATCACATTTTAACCATAACTTAAAGGTTTAGTGAAACCCTGTCTTCAACAAGGTTTCACATACTCCAACAAGGTCACGCATCCTAAACCTTCTGACTAAATATTCAAATATATAAGCTTATAGAGTGATTTGTATTTAAGTCACCACAATTAGAAACTATCAAAATATGCTTGTGCATTTAAAAAATGAAAAGTTAAGTACCAAATCCATGTTTGGGAGGACATACGTTTTAAAATTACAAGGCTGAAAAGGAGGCTGTGAATCTGAAGTGTTATCAGTCCCATGGTCAGAGGCCATGGGGCAGTTTGGAGGAAGGAAGGAATGAGAGTGTAGAAATGGCATAATCTCAAAGAATTACAAAGCAAGGATGTCTGAAAGCTATCCCAAGTGTTGATTATAATTTTACTCCCATCCATTTATCAGAGTCCTAGCAAAGGGTATGGGGACCCTTCTCTCAGTAGAGATAGTCATATGGTGTTCAAGACCAACTCTTATACACACCAGCATCTGCGGAGTCCACAGCTATGTTTTTAGCCAACTTCTGAATGAAGTCTTGCCATCTTCAGGATTAGATTAACTAACACTTGCAGAAAACTCCAATAAAGAGCTCTAACCCTAAATACTCCTTGCCTGTGCAAGTAGCTGGCTCAGTCTTCTAAGGACAGGCCATTTCTTACCTATCCCTGTAGAATGGATGCTCCACAGAATGCTCAAGGTTTCAACTGAAATCACATTTTAACCATAACTTATGTTTAGAATTTATCACTGGCCTTGGAATCATTGCGTGCATTCCCAAATGATAACAAATATGGTTTTACTTGCTGACCTGTGAACATTCCTTTTTCCTACTTATAGATCTAACAGAATTTGTAGAAATTTCTTATATCAGAAGTTGTAAACAGAAGAACCTCAGGTCTGATACCAAATAGAAAAAGATATTTGACTTTCTAAAACAATAACAAAGGATTATTTTTGTAAAGAAATATGCTACTATATCAACTGTACTCATTGGGTGGATGCTTTAAAATTACTTTCTTGTGCATAATTTTGTTATTAAAATTAATGTTGGGTCTAGGTCACTGACTCCATGAGTAAGAACACTTTCTATGAAAATACAGGGACCTGGTTTGCATTCTTAAGACACTGGTAAAAGCCACAAGACAACTTAGAACCCCAATAGTGAGTATAGGGGATGAAGATACATTATTAAGGATAGTTAGAAATTAGTTTAGCCAATCTTGGAAGTTCCAGGTATTGAGTTAGACCCTATCACATGAGAATAAGAATGAAAACAATAGAGCAGCAAACAATGTGTTTTCCTTTGGTCTCAGTGCCCAATCACACAGGTGAATGCACAACTGACATGCACACACATACAAAAATCTACAAAAATAAAGTTCATGAAGAGAAAAATGTAAATACTATGTTATACATACTTATATCAAAATACAACATGGTAATCCAAAAATGAATTCAATTGTATTTTATGTATTAATTTGAACTCAAAAGAAGATGTAATTAATCATTAAGTTATAAAATAGTCTATGATTCAAGAGACAAAATTTATAAAATATCCATGGACATTCTAAAACAACTATATAAATTATTTGTCATACATATAGCTATCACTATATTGTGCTAACTTTCTTATTAATGTCAACATATTTAAAATATTAAATATTTTTGAAGTAGAATTCTATTCTTTGTTCTCTTTTGCTGAAAGAAATCTCTGAAATAAAGTACTTTAATAAAACCTAAGTTCCCCCCAATGAAGTAGCTTTTATCTTTCAATTATTTTGTGGCCTTAGCCTGCTACCACAATATACTAATTAGTAATCTGTTTGCCACTTACATATCTTTGAGACAGTAATTAGAGAGATGCTAATTTCCTTCTCACTGATGGGAAAACACATTGAGAGCTCTTTTGTAAGATTAAACTCTACACAGTACATGCAACTAAAGCTAACAACATCCAGTGCAAAATTATTATCCCGCAAACGTAATTCCAGTTTAATCAGGATGCTAAGACTGAATGTGTACACTTACCTTTATACTCTAAATGAAATCCAGTGTAACTGACAGATCCATCGCTCCGAAAAGCCAAGTGCATGGTATTTGAGCTGCTCTCTATTCTTTCTGGTAACTTGCTGTCTTGAAAACTTCCAATCAATGGACTATTACTGTCTGGGCCATCATATATATAGAGGAAGTCATAGTTTGGTTCTATGCTAAAACTAAAACAGAAGAAGGAGAGGATGTTACTAAAAGGATTACCAAAGCAGATATACAGCCACAGAACAATAGATCTTGACAAATAATATGATATAGAAGTTTATCTGACAAAAGAAAACATGTACTGGACATGACTAGCCAATAGGTAGTAGGAAAGAGAAAGTCCCCTTGATATTTAGAATGCACATTTTGACAGCATATGTAAGAAGAACGCCAGATAAATGGGATAGTTGGGGAAAAGGCATGGCCTTGTGATTAAGCTGCATATTTGAGCTTTATTTCTTCAATTTCTAACTTATATATTATTCTGAAAGATATTTTATATTACTAAAGTGACATACATATACGCTTTTATTTTACCACATATTTTATGTAATAAAAGTGTAACTCTTTTCATTGCGAGTCATGAAAACATAGTGCTTTAAAATATATCAGGTCTCAGAATAAATAAAAATTGTAAATATTCTTTTTAAATTACTCAGTAAAATACTCTATTCTATTTTATTCTGGTGAAAATATGAATATATGTATATATATTTCTATTAGAATAATGCAAAAGAAATAATATTTATAGACTTTGAAATTTAGATAGTGGTATAATGACTTTTATACTATTTATTATTTATATTATTAAAACTTATGTTATCAGTATTAAAACACTGGAGGAGAGTACGCATACAAAAATATGGTATTTTTATAAAATTTGATCATATCAGTCCTGTAGTTTTTATTTTGCCAGTGAATATACTGAAACTCTTAAAAGTCAAAATTCTCCTTAATGTCACATCATAAATGGTAGGCTTGGAAATTAAATTTCTGTCATATACTTCCTGCAGTATAGCCTTTTATTCCCAATTATTAGCTAATTTAATTTATAAGACGCAAAGCCGTTTATCCAACATCTTGATAACATCTATTTTCTTAAAATGCAGTTTCTTCAATAGCAAAATATGGGGGTAATAATCTTATTTACTATGGAAATCCTTGCAATAATGTACTGAAATTACCAACAATCTCATTCTCATTGTTTTGGCATCAAGAAATATTAATTATTGAATTGATATGAATTACATGATTTATAAATATAGCATTCATATTAACAAATATGATTTATAAAAGTAGCAATTCCATGTTTGATATTTTTGTGATTTTAAATTACGTGTTTGGCTCCAATATATTAGAAAATATTTAATATTTGAGCTTAATATTCTACACAAATACCAAGACTCTTTAAAGTACTGGAGATAAAAATAAGTGCTATGGTTCTTACAATCAACTTACTGGTTACAGCAAAGCTTGTAAATACGAAGAAAGCTTCCAATTTGGAAGGACTCTGGCATTTTAAACAGTGCAAACACATAACCTGTCCTCCCACCACTCTCCTGAAATCTTTAGCCTTATTTTGCCTGCTTCGAGGTACTGGCACCTAAATCTATAGTTGTGTGTCTGCAAGTTGGCTGCTCTGTTTCTGGCCTAAACTCCCAGATCCTGCATCCCCAATCTTAAAAGATGTCATACTATGTGATAAAATATCGGTTTCCCATAAGGAAACCAATCTTCTTCTTTTTTTTTCTTCAAATGGAACAGAAAAAAAAATAAGAAAAAAAATAAGAAAGAAAGGTGATTATAATCTTCCAAATCAGCACTACTCCCACGGCCCAAAAGAGTTTTGTTGCAGAAAATATGAGATGAAAAACAATCACTGACTCCTTAATCTTACAGCATTAATAAAAGCAGCTGACTTTTTTTAAACCAGTGGTATTAAGTATAGAGAAGAATTAAAAATAATTGGGATCAAAGTTTGTTATTCAATAGACCTCTGAATCCCCACTCGGGATATCTGGTGAGGATTCTTACTCCCTCACCTGCAGAACTGCTGGTCTCTGAACAAGAGCTTTAAATCATCCACTGTAAAGTATTAGTGTTGGTATTAATTTTTAAAAGAAATAGAAACGTACCTAGTACAAACAGAGCAAACTAAACAGAAAAGATGTTATACATGGAAAGGTTTAGGAATTCACCTGATAAAGGCCAAGGAGATCACATAGTCCGTATTGACATTGATGGTCCAGTCACAGTCCCTGCTGTGTGGGTACGGATGAGGGAAGTTTGGCGAAAGGATAAAGCCTGAAGATCCTGTTAAATTGCCTCCACAAGGTGCTTTAATTTAAACAAGCAAACAAAATACCTTAAGAGATTAATAAAATCCATTAGCTGTCAATATTTGTGAAAACATTTCTTTGAGGTTATAGGAGACTCTGCACACACTTAATTTTAACAGGATGGGATGCTGTCTTGCTGGGATGCTGGCATGCTGCAAGTCTTTCAAGGAAATCATTAAAATATTGAACACAGAAACACATAAATGCATACACATATGAGCACACACACACACACACACACACACACACACAGAGATACTTTGTTTTACTGGCTTCCAATATCACCTTAAAAAGGGGGTAAAAAAATCATTTGTGACAGGTAAACTGAAAAACATCACAGGAGAGATTAAAAAATGGTTTTTCCATGGTTACTAAAAAAAAAAAAAAAAAAAAAAAAACCCAAAAGTTACTTTAAAAAAATGGAAGTAAAGTAAAACAAAATCTTAAATAAAAAATGCCTTCAAACCCAGTATGAGGGACGCTTCACTTACACAGCAATAACCTTTCTCATAAAAGACATAACGGTAATCAATGAATAGGATTCTAGTGCTCAGCGTATTGACACAGCTTCTCTTATACCAGTTTTTCATATTCGTAAAAGAGGCTTTAAAAATAATTGAGTAAAATTAAGTGATAATCTAAGAACTGAGTCTGCTTTTCAAGAACCTTACTGTGACTCTATGATTTTTCCGAAAATGTAGTTCCTTGATTGACAAAATCAGGCAATTACAACAGATTCTTTTGTTGCTCTTTCTACCTGGAATATAGAATATAGAATCAAATGATTCTATATGTTGTTGCTCTTCTATAACAGTAAGTTCTGTTTACCTATCTTTAGCAAAAAAAAGTATGCCTGAGTATAAATCATGAGACAAAACTCTTAAGATTTAGTACTATGAATTCTGTCAGAGAGACACAATTACCTTTTTTCCTTGGAGTTCCAAAAGTCTTTATCTGGTCTTCGCTTTCTGAAACTATCTCCTTGAATTTTCTCTGTCTATAAGCCTTGTCAACTCCTTGGCAAGTTCTTGTCAGCTCAAAGTCAATGTTGTCTAAGTTCACAATTCTACTGAGAGCCACTCATTTTCCTTTCTTTTCATAATTATCCTTTAACATGTTGATATCATCTTAAATCTGATGAGCTAGTTTCTAGGGTGTGATGTCCAGTTTCTTCTTGAGAATTTGCATAGACTTCAATTCTGTCATGAAAATTTCATTTTGTAACCTGGGTATTCTCCTGAGTTCCTTCCTGAGTTCCTTATGTAGCATTGTTTATGTCATGTTTTTTACTCTCTTAGAATAATCTCTGTCGAACATGTTTACATTCATGTCTTTATCTCTCACTTTTTATTAATTGGAAACTCTTTTTCCTATCTCATCTGTGCTGAATTACAAATCATGTAAGTATTACAGCTATTGCTAACTAATAGTCTATTGGCACATAAATAATATAATAAAAAAGTTACATAATACTTAATTCAAAATGCCTCTGCCAAAATGCTTGGAACCAAGGCTTTTTTTTCCTATTTTTTTTTCTTTTGAGACAGGGTTTATCTGTGTTACAGTCCTGGCAGTCCTAGAACTCACTCTGTAGGTCAGGCAGGACTAAGCCATAGAGATCTGCCTGCCTGTCTCAAGAGTGCTGGAATTAAGGGCATGTGTCACTACTGCCAGACACCATCTATATTGCTAAGCATGGAGCCTAACATTCTTCAGTGAATATTCACAGCCAATATATCAAGGAGATATATTAAGACTCTGTCATAGATACATGTCAGTTTGTCATTTTTACTTGCTACCATATTTATTGACCTAAATTGATACTTATCCTTTTTAGAATTGTGAAAATGACTGACTTCTGTTTCCAACAATTATCTTCTGAGTATAAATATCTAATCAAAGTACAGAAATGTTATATCAGTAGTACTGTAAAAACTAAAGGACAATGCCCCAGTTGTATCCACCTGCCTCACCTGATCTCTATTTCCTTTGTGATATTGTCAACAATCACTTTGGATAAATAAATTATATTCAAAATACTACAAAAACTTCTTTTAAAATTACATTACTTTATTCATTAATTTATTTAGTTTGTTTGTACCAAGACATAGGGAGATTACAGGGAAACCTACTGGGCCAACATGCTGGCCCTAAATGTCTTATAATTCTAGGTACTTTCTGTTTATATAAATCCTTCTTTGTGGAATGTTTTTTATGCATGTACTGTGATTTGAAATGCATCAGAGATTTTAGGAACACTTAGAAATCTTCAGATTTTCTCTTGACTGAGCTGGACTTAGCCTCAGCGTTCCTGAACATGATATAAGACACTAGCACCCCTATGCAGCAAACCTCTGTGTTTATGGTCTCTTCATTTGCAAACTATTGTCATGTGTCAGCATTCACCAGTTACAAGTAAAGTCAAGATTGTTTCTTGCTTTCTTTTTTTAATGATTTATTTATTTATTTTATGTGAGTACACTGTAGTTGTCTTTAGACGCCAGAAGAAGCATCAGATACCAAGACAGATGCTTGTGAGCCACCATGTGGTTACTGGGATTTGAACTCAGGATCTTAGGAAGAGTAATAAATGCTCTTAACTACTGAGCCATTTCTCTAAACCCCAAAACTATTTCTTAAACTGCTGTCCAGGTAGATGTGCAGTATCTCCAAATATTTGTTGACATGTTAATGGTTCTTCAAATTGATTATGAAATTATGGAAAGAATAATAAAGTTGTATGAATGAATGTGCAGCCTAATGAGTGTTTTTTTAATTAGTTTTTTATTTAATGTATGAGCATCTGCATGTACACTTGCATGCCAGAAGAGGACCCAAGATTTCACTATAGATGGTTGTAAGCTGCCATGTGGTTGCTGGGAATTGAACTCAGGATGTCTGGAAGGGCAGCCAGTGCTCTTAACTGCTGAGCTATCTCTCCAGCCCCTAATGAGTGGTTTAATGTTCTGTGGAAAATAGGAGCTTAGTTTGGGTTTAGAACTTTTAAAATCACGTATGAATGATGAGCAAATATATAAGATATACAAACCTGGGTACAAGAGCAAATACAAAGATACACATGTTGTGCATGTAAAAGTAGAATGATAAGGCTTTTGAGTCTTTAGGAGGTTATAAAGTGGAATTATGTGTATAGAATGGGATCAATTTGGTTTCAGATTTCATTATCGCTACTAGAGCTACTAGCAAATTTTGCACTGTTACAAATTATATGCAAATTTATATATACACATATGAATGCATTCTTCATAAACAAAGAAAGTTAAATACATGTATACTAACAATCCTACTGGATGTTGCTGAAGACTTTCCTTTTCTTTAGCAATCAGGGCTCCTAACCTCTTTTTTTGCTGCATTGTTTACCTTATCAAAAATCCCTTACATATTTTATAGTAATGCCTATAATTGAAAATCCAACAGAACCGACCTGAGAGTAAAACTCCCTGACATTTATAAATCCTAGATTGCCAATGAATACATAAAAATTATTTTAAAACATCTTCAACTTTTAATAGCAGTTAGAAATTCATCAGGTTTTTCTTTTTTAACCTGTCTAATCATAAAACACCTAAAATAAAATCAAAGTCATCCATGAAGTAAATCTCAGTTGGCTTCTCTGGAATCCTGACATGCACGATTTGTTCTGAGTGTAATTTTTTGTGTATGTGTGAGAGAGAGTAGTATGAGCAGCAGCTATGAATCTATTTTACAATCTTCTTAATTTTTTTGCAATTCAATTTTATTCATGTACTGTCTTTCTCAGCAACCCACCCACACTAATGTCTTTGTTATTTACCTTCATATTGAGTGCAGCTACTTTCCCTCTGGCAATGTCAAAGTAATCTTCACACTGTCAATTTTGTTGGAATGAATTCTATTAACTCTCTAAAGATGATGTCCTTCTGTTTGGTACTTGCTATGAGGTTGATTTTTTTTTTTACATGCAAGTAAAATGCTTTATTCTTTGAGGTCTGAGACACACACTTACAAAGTTTCTAAAAAGTTCAGAGTTTAATCTTTGTCATAGTATTTCCAATCATGGAGTTCTTTCTTATCAGTTGCAGGGGTCAAGCTTTCTGCAGCCTTAGCAATTTTTCAGACAGTTTTTTAAGTTATTTTCTTCCTCAGAGAAGTTCTAATGCATATCATTTCTTGAAGCTATCTTATCCTTCCCGAAAAAATAATACTCAGCTCCATAATCCATACAAAAATGTTCCACACCCTGCTCCACATAAGTAAGATTTAGTGCTCATCTCTCTCTCTCTTAGATTCAGGTCCTTTTTGCTAGAACATACCTCAGTTTATAAATGGAATTTTATAACAGCCTCTCCAGAATGATTTAAACTTAGTGAAGTTTGAGCTGCATTTTTTTTCTTTAGGTTCAGTATAATTCTGAGTCTTTCAGTGTAATTCTGTTCAATATTTTAGGATTCTTCATAAGTATATAATGTTAATATAAAGTTATACGCCTGGAAATCCTACTAAGTGATATATTCTGGCCTATTAATACAAATCTTCAATAATATTTGTGGAATTTCATTTTTTAGATGTATATTTTGTTAAATCTTTGAAAATGTAAATATATATCCAGCAGAAAAATCCACTTGGAATGACTGTCCCTGAATGAGAAGCCATAAATGTCAACACTTCCTCAATTAGTGGTAGGAGATCACGAGCCCTTTCTCCTTCCCCTTTTGAATTCTGGCTGGCTTATTTTACATAGATATTATCTTTATGATACACAATTTGCAATTAAAATATGGAATTTTAATTTACTTATAGTCTCATAGGCTAAGGAAGTAGTAAATAAGAATATTAATACGTTAAGCAAATATACTTAACATTTTTCATCTTTTACTTAGAAAAAATTCTCAAATAAATCCCCTTACCTGATTTTATTGATACAGATTTTATAAATATAAATTAGTTGATATTTGATAATGTAAAACTCGCAATAGTATATAAGGAGCAACAGAAAAACGTAGCTATAGTAGATTAACTATATAAAGAAACTTATCAAAATCTGAACAAGTTCTGCCATTATTTTGTTTTAGATTTTAAGCCTCTTCTATACTCTTGGTTCCTGCCTATATCAACAAAAGAGGCCTAGAGCTACTATTTTGCCTGCAAGAAGAATTAAGCCTTCATTGTTAGTGACTATTATGCCTTAAAAGCCTACCTACACAATATAGAAAATGTGTTGATATAGAAAAAATTTTTAGCTTAATTTCATTGAGAAGAAGATTGATCGGAGTTAGTAATTTTCTCACTTTATTGGTAAAATTCCCAGTTGAGAGAAAACAAGGGTTAACTAATGAATCTGACTTTGCAACTTTTACATAAGCCATTACAGTGTGGGCTCAAACAAGCCCAGGAAATTCATTGAGTTCCTTTGCTGCTGACTAAGATATTAAAAACATGCTTTCTAATTCTATGTGATATTCAGAAAGAAATTGCTATGAAACTTATTTGATAATATACTTAGAAGGTGAATATGAATGAACCAAAAATAAGGTTTTTCATTGAAAACACACTAAATTTGCTTATCCTGATTGTTTCAAATCCAATAGTGAGTTAGCAAGTTGTAGAATCCCTCTTGAAGCTGTTATAGTACAACAAAATTATGAAATGTATATGAATAAAAATGTAGGGAATAACTATTATATGCTTGCCTTGGTGAAAATATTGTAAATTAACTTGAGGATTACATTTACTTGCGAAGAATATCTTAATATAAAACAATTTACTTAAATTTAAGATTTTCTTAAGGATTGTATTGAATAACATAATCACTTCCCTAAGCTTGTTTTATTTGTTGTTGTTGTTTTGTTGTTTCCTGATCTAGTATTGAAAGCCTATATCTTGAATCTCTAGAATGAGACTTAGAGATTTGAAAACAAGTATGAAGCCAGAAGTCTGAGAGGTTAAAGCATGGAACAAGGTCTGGACACTCCTCAGATCATCAAAACAAAATCTGATGTTCTTTTCATATTCCTGACTTAAATGGAAAGCCAATTCTTTGAAGCTCTAAAATAGCTGCTGATATAACCTTCTTAGAAGAAATAATACTAAGACTAAATCAACATAGTGCATTTTACAAAGAGATTCTCACTGACTAAATTTTAAAGCAAAAGGTAATAGATTTATTCAGTGAATAAAGGAAGAACCATTATTCCAGAAGAACTGACTAATCACATTTTAAAATTTTTGAGCTGTTCGAAACACAATAAAATTATGAACCTTTAACTACAGAAATTAGAAATTACCCTTTTTAAATTTGCATAGTTTGGGTATGTTCCTGCTCCTCTGAAAGACTCTGAAATCTTAAAATGTACAACTTTTCTTGAAGATAAGTCCTTAGTAACATCAATACCAGCTCTTAATCATTGCAATATATTTAAAAAATGAATTATTCTTTAATCATACCTATACAGACTGGTGGGCTGGGCTGCCAGAAGTATCGATTTTCTACCTGAATGCAGGTTATTCTTTCTTGTCCTTGAAGCTCATATCCAGGATCACACTGAAAGACAACAGTATCCCCAGGTTCTCTTCCATCACCATTCCGTGTCCCATTCATGGGGACCCCTGGATCACGGCAGGCAGTTGCAACTGAACCTATCAAAAGATAGAAAGGCATTAGTTTTATATTATCACAATCACTTTCACTGTTTCAAACTGTAGTGATTAATCTTTACAACTTTCCTCATGTCTACGTTTTCTTAGGAAACTGAATTTAAAAAATGCTGGAAGAAGATGAGAAGGAGGGCAACCCCATAGAAAGACTAGCAGTCCCAACTAACTTGGATATCAGACACTGAGCCACCAATCAGGCAGCATACACTAGCTGATATGAGGCCCTTGACACACATACAGCAGAGAAATGCCTGGTCTGACCTCAGTAAGAGAAGATGCACCTTACACTCGAAAGACTTGAAGAGAGTGGAGTGGTCTGGTGGGGATGGGGTAGGGACATCCTCTTAGAGACAGGGGGAGGTGGAATGGAATGAAGAACGGCTGGAAAACAGACTTGGATGGGATAATGACTAGACTGCAAAAAGAAAACAAGATTAAATAATAATAATAAATTTAAAAATGCTTTAATTAATTTCAAAAATCTATAAAAATAAATGATTTTGTATTTCTTTAATAATTTATGTGGAGGGAGGGAGGGAAGGAAGGAGGGAAGGAGAAAGGGAGGAAAGGAGGGAGAGAGATTGAGAGATTGAGAGAGAGAGAGAGGTCATGTGAAAATATATTGCACATTGTTGACTTACAAATGAAAAGTAAAAACAGTGGGTCTTTATGATATCATAAGAAACCTGCTAATGTTAATTACAACGAACTACATAAGTGAGTATACTAAAGGCTGACAAAATTATCAAGAAAGCTGCATCATTATCCACACATTTCCAGGAGGGTTAAAGGTTGCTATTGCATTGTGACACTTTGTCAACCTGATATAACCTACAATCATCCTGGAAGAGAGTCTCAATGAGGGACTGTTCATATAGAGTGGTCTACAGGCATGTTTTGAGTGAGGGGTTGGTGTAATCCACAGGAGATTATATCATCCCTTAGACAAATGGTATTAAGTCTCATAGATTAGAAAAATCTAGCTGAGCATAAGCAAGCATAAGGGAACATGGATGGAAGATGTGACATGACAAGATTCCTGTCACGTTGACTTCTCCATAATGATGTGAGAACTATGGAATTATGAGCTAAAAGAAACATTTTATCTTCTAAGTTGTTCTTTCACTATTTCATCACAGCCACAGAAATAAAACAAGAATCCTTCATGAAGGATTGCTGAGGTGTGTTGTAGAACTTAACATACCTTTGCTTTATAACCCAAGAATGGGTTATATGTTTCTTATGTTCACTGAGGCATTTATTCCCCCAAATTCTTAAGCTGTGGCAAATTCATGATATGAAGCATTAGCGAGAAGAGAATCCACACATATTGTTTGTATGTCATAGAAATTGTCAAGTATATAATACCAGACATCTATCAAAATTATGGATTGCTATTTTGTGTTATATATCATTTTTGAACTGACTAATTTGTGAAGTAGATAATTGGTTTGTTGACAAAGTTAGAATGCATGGAGAAGTGTTGGGAGGCAATTCATTGTATTATGTGGCTTCTTTTAATACAAGTGTTATAAGTTTTGACTATGATGGTGGCCATAGAAATCTATATCTGTAAAATTACTATATGTCTAATATATGCATGCTTGTGGGACTAAAACAATCTAAATAGGCTTGATGTATTGCACCAATGTCAGAATTCTGGTTATGACATTGAACTATATCTTTGTGACATGCTACCTGGAAGATTTGGGTAATAGACTTAAGAGAAGAATTGAACAGCCATCAATTTTTCTTGTACTGGTGATACTGATTAATTTTATTTTTTATGTCTCTAGTAGAAAAGTATATGGATATAAAGGTATGTAGGTAGTGAGATATTAGGTCTGTTGACTAGATGAATAAAATATTGTTAGACAAGTTACATATCAAGAGAGTAATCAAATATAACCATCTACCAAGCTTGCTTCACCTTATCTAATAGATTTATATGTGAATAAAGCATTGAAACCCATATTTTGTTGCAATATGTTGACTTAGTTGTGTAGGCATCGAGACAAAGTAAGATATTGAAAATGACAGCATGATATTAAATCTGACACACTCTCAATACTCAGTAACACCAGCAAGTGGAATGTGCAATCTATAATTGAACAAAATTTTCTTGGTATTTTTAAGTATTAATTTTTAAACAGCTGATTTTTTTAAGATTAAAACTTTTACCTCTTAAAGTGACTGTATATTCACCTTTTTCTGAATTGTATAATTAAATAAAAGTAAAAATCAAGCAAAGTTTCATCAGTCCCTATAGTTTATAATTATAGTTTATGTTAATAACATAAATTATAATTAGTCTCTAGAACTATACTGATAGTAAGCTTAGTTGAGTACCCCAAGTCTCATAGTCACTGGTTAATTTTACTAATAAAGTGGCAGTATGACCAATGGCCAGGGAACCTAACATGTACAACTCCTTTAACCTTCCAAAATCTCTGAGAACCAACTGCTATTATGTCCTCAATTTAGAGATAAATTTAGGGCTGTTAAATAAGCTGTCTTATATTTACCAGAAAAAAGATACGTAACATGACTTAAACCCCTGTTGGTCTACTTTCACAGCTCAAAGCATAAATGATACACCAAGAGTGTCCTCGTTTAACTGTCACTGTCCCAGAAACTCAAACACTTGCCTTCCCAAACTGTATAATAATAAACATTTACTCATTTTCAGAAGAGATATTATATCTGCAGCTAGAAAATTTTGTTGGCCTTATTCAAACCCAGTCTTAACATATTAACTCTTTCTCATGACAGTTATTTCTGAAGGGATTATTTCTTTATTAGAGTTATAAGAGAACCCCTGGGTGAGAATATTAACCAAAGAGAATTAGGATATAAGTTGGCTTTACTTATAAGTACAGTTGTTCTGTAGCAGCCATTAACATTCCTTAGCAAAGAACTAAGCAACCACCTATAACATAGAAACTAGATGTATGGTGTACAACTGCAGGAAGATATTTGAAACATGCATTCAACAGCTTTATTTAGGATGTTTTTCTTGGAATGAATCATATCTAAAGAAATGAGCAACAGATTTGCTCTATATAAAACTATATAAAAGCTATATAAAAGGATAAATATTAATACAGGACTTTCTTTTATAAGTTGGGTATACTATCTTAATCTTATACCCACAAAATTTATTAAGCTTATGATAAATATTCTCAAATATATACCAGCAATATATTATATAAATCTATTTTATATTTAGATATATATGTACAGATAGAACAAGATAGAAATATTTATATTTATATATTCATATGTACCTACAGAACAAAATAGTAATGCTGAAATGCAAATTAGGATAATTTTCATCTTAGGTGAATATGAGGGCACAATATGTATTTCCTATCAAATTTTCTGGACGTAATAATTTAAATGAGACAAATTATCTCAAATAAGACAGCTTTTACTTTAGACTAACACTTATGTGAGAATGTGCATTTGCCTTGAGGTCTAATGGACTTGAAAGGAAAAAAGGTGGCAAATCCCTACTGTTTCATTTTTCTCTCAGTTAATAAACAAATTAGGAGTATGATTTTAAAGCAAAGCAGAGAATGAGGGTGTTTAATCAAATACCAAAGAACTCCCCACCATACACACTTGGAATTACAGGAGTTCTGAAAGAAATCAGTTAAATTCCCACAGAAATAATTACTTTGTAGGAATGCTATTGTTTTATTATCCTTATTTATTCGACATTTGAATGCATACTGGTTACCTTCTGTGTTTGTAAGTAGGAAAAATTATAATAATTTTAGCACCAAACATTCTTTTTCTCTGAATTAATAGAAGCAACCAATGAAGAAAATAAGCATTTTAGCGCTTATGGTATTTCTCCTAGCGAATTACAAATGAGGAAATGTCAAATAATTACTATTATTATGAACAATTATTTAATATTATAACTTTCTTTAGGAATTAGGTTCATTATTTAGGAATTGGTAATTTTTATTTAATACCATTTTCCCTATATTGAAGCATAGTACTCCAAATGCTAAAATATAAATTTCATTTCTTTCTTTAATTATATTTACATTTTAATTGCCTCTTAGATCTTTTCTTTAGCACAATATGTAGAAAATCTATATCGAATAAGAATTTTGTACAAATAAGCTTCTAAATATCTTTGTTACATATAGAAATATAAGAAGTATTGTCAGAAAATACTATATTGACTTATAATGCAGTAACACATACTGCTTCTATTTTCTTTATGAATTACTTCAAGTTGTTTCACATTTAACTGAAACATGCTAATGTTTTAATATCCCATTTGTATATCCTTTTTGATATTAATATTTGTAGTATCAAAAAATAAAATGAGCTGTAGAATACTTTATACAACTGTCTAAATTCTTTACATGGATACTCAATAAGTCCCTCACCTATGATGTTAAAACATTTTAAAATTATCACATTTTCCTTTATCTGATTTGAAAATGAAAATACAAATAAAATTCAAAATGGTTTGTGTACAAAGTTCGTATTCTTCAGATGTCATTATAAGATTTCTTCTAAAATGTTTTGACTAGAGAGAACTGATTTTATTAGAAATGAACTAAAAAGAGAAAGGAAAATTTCTACCATCGGAAATAGGGACCTGGGTGGGAGAGGGGATGATGAGGGGAAAAGGGGAACATGATTAGGTATTGGGGGAGGGGACAGGAGAGAAGCCCCTAGGGCCAGGAGGAGAATGAATGGAAATACACAACCTTGGGAGGTGGAATGTGGGAGGTGGGAGGTGGGGGCGATTCTCTAGACTGTACCTGGGAGGTGAGAGAATCTCAGGACTCAAAGGGAGGGACCTCAGGTGAATTGCTCAACAGTGGGGAGAGGGAAAGTATGGAGTCCACCTCCAGTAGAAAGTCTTGGAGGCCATCAAGTGGAGGGATAGGGTTGCCATCCTCCAGTCAAAAACTGTGACCCAGAATTGCTCCTGTCTAAAAGAACTGCTGGGACAAAAATGGAAGAGACTGAGGGAAGGGAGATCCAGTGACCAGCCCAAATTGGGATCCATCTCAAGTGGAGGCTCCAAGGACTGACACTATTACTGATGGTATGGTGTGCTTTCAGACAGGAGCCTAGCACAGCTGCCCTCTGAGAGGCCCAACAAGCAGTTGACAGAGAGAGACGTATATTCTTACACCCAACCAATGCAGAGAAGCCAGGGACCCCTGAAGTTGAATTAGGAACAAGATGAGAAAAGTAATGGAGGGGGCAACTCCATAGGAAGACCAGCAATCTCAACTGACCTAGATTCCTGAGAACTCTCAGTCACTGAGCTTCCAGCTGGGCAGCATACACTAGCTGGTAAGAGGCCCTGACACGTGTATAGAGCAGAAGACTGCCTCTTCTGGCCTCAATGAGAAAAGGTGTACCCAACCCTTGAGAGACTTGAGGTCCCAGAGAGTGAGGAGGCTTGGCAGGGTGGACGAGTGGGGATGGGGATATACTCTTGGAAACATAGGAGGAAGAATGGTATGAGGATCCTTCCTATAAGTGGGAAGACTGGGAGTTGGATAACCACTGGAGTGTACAAAAAAGATTAAAGATAATTTTTAAAAAAAATCTCAAAAAGAAAAAGATAAGGCTAGATTATACATTGACAAAAATAAAAAGATTACCTTTGTGATTTTGATTTTTATGTGTGTGCGTGTATATATTCTTGCTGTACCTGTCCATGTGAGTATGCAAGTGCATATGCATGTATGTACCAGAGGACAGGGATGAAGCAGTCATTTCTTAGCCATCACCTACTTTTGAGTTCACTCCATCTCATCGGCCAGGCACTCGACATAAAACCAGCTGGCAGGACACTGAGCTCCTGAGATCCATTCATCATTTTATTTCTTGGCCCGGGAATATAAGCGCACTCTGCCATGCTGTGAACTTTCATTTGCATTCTGGTGGTCTCCTAAGGTCTTCATGTTTTTATGGCATGAAGCTCTTAACCAGTTTAGCTATTTTCCTGCCCTACCATTTTCAGTAGTTGTCTTAATAACAGCATTTCTTAGCCAAGTATTTCAGTCTTTGTTTTTAAAAACATAATGTTTTCTCTCTGGTGATTACAAACATTAGAAATACATTGCCTATGGCATATGCTTATTTTCAAAGAACATCATCTTTTATTGTGCTAAGTCCAAACATATTGAATCTATTTTATTTTTGTATTTAACATTTTCATTACCTGTCCTGTAAATAAAAAGACTTAAAAAGTAATATAATTTTATAGCCACATTTCATAAGCACTATTTTATAGGGAAAATTCAGGAACTGCCCTTTGATACCATCTATATAGAGTGAATCTTTCTACACATCTTATTATAGAATAAGTTATGATACAATGAGAAAATTATATAGAAATATCATATAGAAATTGTTTTAATGTACCTAATTACACTTGATATTACCAATGTATCAAATCCACTGAGAACTAACTATTGTATTTATTTATATGAACTTATATAAATCTGTGTACTTGAAAGAAATAATTATTTTTTCAAATAAGAAAAAATTCTGTCAGGCAGTGGTGGTGCATGCCTTTAATCCAGCACTTGGGAGGCAGAGGCAGATGGATTTTTGAGTTCGAGGCCAGCCTGATTTACAGAGTGAGTTCCAGGCCAGCCAGAGCTATACAGAGAAACTGTGTCTCAATAAAAAAAAGAAAAGAAAGAAAATCTGTAAGAGAAAAAGTAGTTGAACTAAGAAGAAATACTTGAGAATTGTGTCAATGAGTAAGTGCATACAAAATTTAATTGATTACTTAATGTGACTAATTGCATTATGTCATATTTTAAACCATTGAACACACATTTCAACTATGTAGTCCAAAAATTTATTATACATATAAATTTGCTTTAGTATATTATAGATAACCTGAAGATATGAGAACAAAAGAGCACTAACTATTTCTATGTATAATCAATCATGTTCTTATCATTTTAAATTATCTGTGATATAAGAATACGTATTTATCTTCATATTTTTCTTTCATTCCATCTAAGAATGTATAATGGACACACCATTTCACATATCTCAAATAAGCATAGGTATTTTTCATATATAAGTTTGATAAAAACTTATCAGGCTTTTGATCAAATCTGAAATCTTCCTTACTATTATATGATAGTGCAATGACCCAGAGCAAATTAACTGCAGTTATTTTTTGTTCTTGAAAATGCATTGGGTAGTATAACAATGAATAAATATTCACAACACTCCTTGATTCTTGTGTGTCATTTCTCTTTAAATATTTGATGATCTGAGGTAAAAGTGTTTTTTTTTTAACATTTCAAATACACACAATGTTGCATTTAATGCAGTTGAATAAGCAACACAATTAGAAGCAGCAGACAGACTATATTTTATAAAGAGAGGAATATTATTCGATTTCTCCCATTTCTATAGTTTTTGCTGCCTTATCTGATAATCTGACATAGAAATATTTTACCTATCTCAGTATTAGATAAAGTATAACATTCTATTGCAGTAATTATATATACAATTCTATGAAATTATTGGTCTTGGAATAAGAATTAAAAACCAATAGGTATAAAATTTAGTTCTTCATGTAAGGTCGTATTGACTTCCACAAGGTCATGTATCAAATATGGCATCACAAGTCCTTACCTTCTTATCTATCACTTTTATGCTTTATATTTTTTACTAAAATTATAACTAAAAATTAACCAAAAATTGACAATACTATATGTTGGGATAATTTATACCCCCACAACAAAGTATGACTCTGTATTTTCTTTTGTTGGTTGCTGTACAAGCCAAGCATTCTAAGGTAGAATGTTTGGTATTACCCTCTCAATACATACCTTCTATATGCAAATGT